>NC_060140.1:156202615-156515115 GCF_021461385.2 Schistocerca piceifrons
CTCAGAGCCATTTGAACCTTTCTTTTGCATGAAAATATTTAACTGCCTAGCGACTTGTCACATAGAAAGATACATTGATGTGGTATTTAAATGTCAAAAAGGCTTCCTTTGAATCAAGTACATTAGGAAGGGATACGAGGAGTCAGTAAGATCATGCCTCCTGAATAAAACTTGAAAGTAAAAAATGGAAGAAATCAGTCAAATATTTTATCAAATGATTTGTGTAAGACAAATAAGTAGATCAGAGAACATTTCTATGTGCTTTTCAATGATGCTCGAAATCATGAACAGAATATGAGGTGCACCAAACGGTTCCCTAATATTTTTTATTTCACTCTTTTAGACAAATCATTACACAAAACGTCTGACTTTCTTTTCAAAAATTTTGTATGCTTTACTTTTACAGGTTATTTAGATTAACTGAAACGCTTGGGCTTAATAATTACTGCTGAAGAATTACGTTCGAAACATCAAATATCTGTAAAATTTAATGGTTCATGGTAATTTATTACGAATTTAATGCGTGTGATATACTGGGATAGGTATGAAGAGCAAGTTCTTTATCAAGACCTTACAAATATACTTAGCGATGCAGTGTAAACAGTATACATAAAACTTAGTATACAGTATTATAACTGAGTCAGTTAAAATATAAGAACAGCACGGAATCGACCCCACGACCTTTCTGTACCACGTAACTCCTAACTGTAACGCTATCGCTACATCACAGCTAGCTATTGTTTTCTGTAGTCATTCTTCCACATTTATTGGCTGTTAAAAGTTCTTGATGATGTAAAAAAATCGTATTTAATTTATTGTTGAGGTAGTCGAATGCTCCTCTGCTTACTCGCGTGTATTCGAAGAATTTGTCTGGTGATCTTCGTAGTTGATGATACGAACTTCTCCATGGAGATTCCTCCCTTTCTAAATTTCATGCGCAGCATTCCTTTTCGCTTTATTTTCTTAAGTTAACCTAATTTTGTAGACTTACTCTCCAGCCACAGTATTTTTCAATTTAGGGACGCCGTTTTATATAAACAGCTGGTTGACACTAAGCAGCCATCCTGTGGCGTGACATGATCGTTCTCACTCAGACTACCCGAGCTTTTCTCCGAAGCTGCTGCTTGTCGCTGGAGTGTCGCGTATAGAAGTAGCTCTTTGTCGGTCGCTCTGTCGCTCACGTAGGAAACGGCCTAAAGCAACAACCCCGTCTGCAGACGTGTGGGCCAAACTCGACCTGGAACTTCAACGACCGGAGTAGAATTGTCTTCAGTGATCAGTCCCGCTTCGAATTGATTCCCGATGACCACAGAAGACGTGACTGGCGACGCCCCGGACCCCGATGGGATACCATCCTAACCAACGCCCTCCACGTGGCCTGACAGCCACGAGTGATGGTCCCGAGTGTCAGTCTATTTCACAGCAGGACGGACTTAGTTGTCATCCGCGTTACACTTGCGGCACAGCGATACCTACACCATATTTTACGCCCCTTTCTGTTGCCCTTTATGAGAAGTGGCTGATTATCACGTTATTGATTTACTTAATTCGTAAAGCGCTTTTCCTTGAATAAATCATCCAATTTCTCTGAAATTGTAAGCATTTGTTTCTCTATATATGTGCATCATATCTACCGATTTCCGCCCAATTCAGCTCATAGCTTCACTGTACTCTGCTATTGGCCTTTTGTTTTAAAGAGTCTGTTACGCGGAAGTGGCAGATATTTGGAAGTTAGATATTTTGAAATCGTGTAATTGCTATCTCCCTTCACTTTCTGATGACTATTTCAGGTCCTGACAGCTTTTTAATAGCAGCAACTATAATTTTAGGTTGTTAAATTGATGAACCTTAAGTATGACATCTCCCTTCAACGCAGTGGTCTCAGGTTGCAGTGAGACATTTGGTGACAGTTTTGGCTAATCCCAAGGATATATTAAAAGCACCTAGATAGGAGTCCACTATACTTTTGCCCTTGAAGGCACGTAAATGTATCGGCTCCTTGGGGATCACGCTTCACACTTGCTGTAGTACTAAGGAACACCTGCACCGTCAGCTAACAGCACGATCGCCGAAGAGCACGAGTTACTACTTGTCCGCCGCTGGAAGAACTTCGAGAGTCAAGTCCCGCATAAGAACACCTCCATCGTCAAGGGAGGTCATCGGCCTCCTTCCATCAGATCACGTGCCACAAATAGTTCACCATGTATCCTGCCACCCAGCGACTAGTTTAGGCCAACGCATTACCCACGGTGAGCCAGTTCCGTCGCAGTGAGCGAACTGAACTAGGTGTCGAGTACGGCAGTAATTCTTCAGTGAGGAACTCGCTCTCGACGAGCCATCAGCCGTACAAGAGGATTGTCACGCCATTCACTCCAGGACTGAGTCTTCTAGTTGACGTGACGACTTTAGTGAAGTCCTCCGTCGAAATTTTCCTAGTAGGCTTTTTTTTCTGAAATAATATGGTGCTCCAGTCCTGAGACTGCACGAGTAACGTCTTGTTACACTGTTTCGATTATTAAGGTTGAGAGGTCTGTTTGGATGGTAGTTCACGTAAAAACGAGAGAAGCGCGACCTTTGTTAATAGTTATTCATTCTGGAACATTGTAACTGTGAATAAATGTTCTACTTTTGGTAAATGTTATCTGTTTTTCCTTTTTTTGTGAGAAAATCTTCATTTGTTGGATACTTCAATACTGAGACCGATGATGCTCATCAGTTCAAAACGAAATAAAAGCTGAACCATTTAACACTTGTTAAGTGATGAATATTTCCACAATGTTTGATAAATATTGGATGGCTGCTTCATGGTGTAACACTTTCCAATGAAGTCGGTGCAAAACGTAGACAGGAGGTGCTTTCACAGCCAGCATAACGACTTCACCTGTCTTATTACAGTTTCTTATTTCCGTTGTGTTAAACGCAACCGGAAACAATACAGTAAAGTGTGACTGTATCCGTAAATTACAATTTCTAAATGCAAATTGAAACGTTCGTTCTAGCCAAAATTTTGTAGAACCTTAGAATTTGGTTTTAAGTTATGCGACTGCAAAAACTGAAAATTTACGTAAAGTTATCATAACCACAAGACGTTGTATCAAGTAGAAATACTTCAGAAGCGATGGTACTGACAATTAGTGCCACTGTATAAAAGTTACTTTAAGATTTTAAGAATGTTCTCATCGTAAGTTACCACACGAATCAAGCAAATGTCTACTTGATCCAGGAAACAGTGTCTGTATAAATACCTAAAGAAGACAAGAAGCTCTTAAAGAATGCCGTCATCTAGGAGAAATGCTCCTTCGAGCGTCTGATGCCATCGAGTGCGCCGGTTGGAGTGGCCGAGCGGTTCTAGGCGCTACAGGCTGGAACCGCGCGACCGCTACTGTCGCCGGTTCGAATCCTGTCTCGGGCATGGATGTTTGTGAGGTCCTGAGGTTAGTTAGGTTTAAGCAGTTCTAAGGGACTGATGACCTCAGAAGTTGAGTCCCATAGTGCTCAGAGCCAACTGAACCATTTTGCCATCCAGTGCCTTCTAGTGCCTGTGGTGCATTGTGCAGATAACCTCATTGCCTGTCATATCTTCACAGAATGGCACATACAAATGCGGCATCTTATGAGCATACAACTCCAGACGCTACAGATTCGTATCATATGTCGGAACAAACCTGTGAACTGGTTGCTTCCTCAGCTCGAAAAACATGCATGGGAAGCTGACGGGATTTTCAGAGAAACGTTCACATGCCGACTCGCAGGAGAAAGATATACGAGAAGGAAGTTGATTAACATACCTGTGGGCTTCCGTTGGACACAGAAGCGGGAACTCCACGTAGAGACTATTGTCACCTAACGGAGGAGTTCCTTGAAGCAGCTGACAACACCCATCTACCGGTACCAACTGCTCGAGCACACGCCCATCTACTCTCACAAACTGAATGGTTGTGATACCCATTTTCTCGTTCAACATTTCGTGATTTCAGGATGATGAGTGATAAGGTCAGTGTCATTCCTGATACCATTGAAATGTACATTTAATTTTACAGGAGGGTCGCGCCAAGAACATCGTTGCGATTCTTGGAATCGCTTGACTTCATGCTGTCGTCTCTTTAGAAACTTGTTGTGACGATTCGTCAGGAGAATATTCATAACATCAGAGCTCCATACCCCGATGATGCCAATCATCAGCCTTTCCAAACGGATACCTGGATTTGACGCAGGCACTCCTTGAAACCACAATGGCTGACAACCGTATTCTCCAGTAAACTAACAGGCACTGCCGAAACGGATGTGGAGTACGAGCACGTGGTGAATGTTTGGTAGGAGTTCGCCGTTCCTAATTTATAGATTATACACGAACACGAATATAAGCCTTCTCGTGGGCATTTTCCGGGAATTTCCAGAGTACATTGCTGGATACATACCCTCTGGTTCCTGCCTTCTACTTCCCGTGCCAGGGCGCGTCTACGGGTAAAAGATGCAGCAAACTGTACCAAACCAAGCAAAAGATCCGTAATGTGGCTCACGATGCTGCTGAGAGATATGTCCTGGAGATACACCTGGAACGTCATCCCCCTTTGCATGACGAGCACAGCGACCTGCCACAACGTTCCGAGCATCTAGTCGCACGAAATGGTTCCACCTCGAAACTATTGATAAAGCTGGGGATCAAACAGCATTACATTCTACTCAACAGAAATTTCAGCAATTTCGTAGTTTGGGGAATGAACTTATTAAGATCACTCACGGAATCTGCATCAAGTAGCGTTACTTGTTGAAGGAGTACACTGGTGATAACACCAAACAGAGCGATCTCGCGACGTGTGATTCTGTAAAACAAATTAACAAGTTAACGAACTATTAATTTTCTGGAAAAACATGGAAAATAGAGAAAACGGCAGAATTCAATGACTTTACTGGTGAATTGGGCGCAAGAGATTACATCGCAAGATTAAATCGTTGTGAAGATGGCGAAGTTATCTGTAGATTTCACGAAGCACGTCTGTATTCGTATATGTATTCCGGGATTTTCCAAATACCACATGTACCGCTCCCAGTAGGACTTTTCGAAGTCAGTCTTCGCCAATTCCAAGTTCCTTCACATGAAAAGAGGCAGTTTTATCTGCTTGGTGAAAGAGTGGCAGCCATATGCAGCAGTGAGGTACAATACCGAAGAATTCGACATCTATAGATACGTGGCCGGTAATCCTTCTGAATAACACTTCAAAACAACAAGGTTCGTGCCCGTATGAATGAGGAGGAGAATGGGCCGTAGAGAATGGAGTTTGTGGGATTCACATCAAGGAGGTAAGTAAACCGTATAGATGCAGCTGCTAGTCAGAGGCGGTCTAAGGGTGTGCATCGTGCTGCCTCAAAGGCCATCTCGACAACAACAGGTGCCTTGTCGAGGCCGATGGTGCAGCTCCACATAGGGTGCGCCAAGCAGTCTTTCGATTCAGATGTCATGAAATATTTAGTGCACCGCAGCAGAGAATAGAAATGACATATCATTACGACAAACATGGCTCATCCTATCATACTCATAGATTGTGTGTGTGTGTGTGTGTGTGTGTGTGTGTGTGTGAGAGAGAGAGAGAGAGAGAGAGAGAGAGAGAGAGAGAGAGAGAGAGAGACAGAGAGAGAGAGAGAGTATGAAACCCTGACTGCTGGCTATGTGTGCATTTACAATTGTGTTCTCTACCTCGAGATGGCTGGGTGTTGTGTGCTGTCCTTAGGTTAGTTAGGTTTAAATAGTTCTAAGTTCTAGGGGACTGATGACCATCGATGTTAAGTCCCATAGTGCTCAGAGCCATTTGAACCATTTGAATTTACAATTGTGTATTTCCTGTAACTTGTGTAGCATATACACTGCTGCACACACTGTGTGTGTGTGTGTGTGTGTGTGTAAACATTGTATACATATTTTTGTGTACGTGTGTCTCTGCGTGGTTTTTTTCTTCACCTGATGATGCTACTCGCCATTTCACATGTACATATCGTATACAGAAAAGAAATGATTGAAAGGTAAATAGAAAGGAATCGTCAGAAATATAAATACTGTATACATTCAAAGAAATGTAATTAGTTTTTATATTAAATGATGTTAAACCGATCAGAAATAAAATGTAAACAGACATGTAATGGGAAACGAAGTATTTAAGTATTTCTTCTTCTTGTACCTGATAGTCTTCTGAAAAGATTAGTATGTAAAAACCCCCTATGATTATACCCCCTATGATTATAAATTTTGTTAATACACAAAATAAAAATAAACTGTAAGTAATATATTGCAAAGAAGAAATCGTTGATAATAAACTATTAGCTAATTTGTTACATCATTTGATTATTTTCAAACCTTGCCACAATAGAATTATTATTGATTTTCTTGTAACAAACCTGAACCTCTGCCACATGTTGCTGAGACCTCAAGTGAAGAGGCCTACGTAGTTCAACTAGGTATGAAAGATGATAAGAAGTGCAAGTGGAGCTCGAATCTTATAGGCCAAGTAGTTTTCCACCATTTTAATGTTCTTCCATTAGTCGAAGCGTTTCCCGTCAACGTTATACGACTTGGCAAGTATCGAGTTACGTGCCCACTTGACTGAGGTGCGTGAGCAGGGCAAAAGTTCCTCTGGGTGACCTTGAATACAACATGCACCGTTACTTAGGTGATGAGAGGTTCCCCTGGATGACCATGAATGTACCACATACACGTTTCAGTCGTTCTCCGAGGGGAGACGCAGGCGGATGACCTTGATTATAAGTCACCCCAGTGTGTAACGATACACTGTAAATATAAGCTGATACCCATGTTATCATGTTAGAGACCCTGATAGAAAGAGTTGGTTATTTCCTGGGCTCGTACCGACACTGACATCCTACTTCTTATCAGTTACAGCGTTATAACGTCAACAGAAGTGATGCATCGCTCGATGTTTACCTGCGATAGAATGAATCCTGTTATCTTGCTGACGTGGTTACTGACCAGTTCAATGCAATAGAAAAGAATGAGCGCTCAGGTGCCGAGGATTCCGCGAAGCATAATTCGTGGGATTGTTTTCTAATGAGAGACAAAACCTATAGCAAAATCTTCAGTGCGAAACTTAGTGACAAAATAGAGTGGAACGGTCCCTGTAGGAAATAAAAATGTAAGTAGGCGAGAAGAATTCGCACCGTATAAAACATTGCCTAAGTGATGGAAAATCTGCAACGAAGTCCAACAAAATCGCAACGCTATTGTACTTAGTATTTTTACGTTTTGACGATTATGTGAACCCGTTTTACACTGATTGGTTGACGTGAGGTAGAGGGAGAAGAGGTAGGCGGAGCATCTTTGTATTTAAGCGTATGATCGTCACTTGCTGGCACAGTTGACATCACAGCAGCTGAGAAGAGTGCTCCACCTACCATCTTCGAAGGATGCTATGGGTATAACAAGTCTTATTGTATTTTATCCTTATAAAAGCATTTTTCATATTTTATTGTCAATCTAGAAAGGTTTCTATTACTTTGTAAATTAAATTACAGGTCTGATGATGGTCATGTGATATGACCAAAACCCGTCACCTATGTTCCTGTAGCATACGTGGTGCGATCAAGACTGAGTTTTAAAAAGATAAATTTTTAAAAAAATTTTTGATCGCTGTTCCAAAAATGTTTATTAAAATTGTGCAGCGCTATCCACTTGTGAAGGTGAAAATTAAGAGCGTTGTGTGGAAGCGTTCAGGAAATATTTGAAAAAAAAACATTTTTATAGCCATTAGTTGCGCGTATTACCAGTTCCGGTTTTTACAACCATCATCACCGGATGACTAAACAAAAATAGAAAAAAAACATGTGCAGTATACGTGAATGACAGTACCGAAAGATAAAGGAATTGTACTTATGTACAATAATAATATACATACGAAGCAATACATCAGATCGATCAAAAATGCTTACTTCACAAACAAGACTCATTAACATACCAAATATGACGATATCTTACTGTAATAGGTAACATAAGCGTAATACAGTCAACATCATATATCATGTACACAGGTGAAGTAAAGTCTACTTTCAGATGACAAGTGATTGTCATCAGTGGCATTTGCAACTTATGATCATCAAAGATTCTAATATTAAAGAGTAAAAACATATGAAGATATATAGTACAGTCACTAGAAGAAGGCGAACAGCACAATTAATAACAAGACTAGTTCAGTGTTGGTAATATATTGTGGTTATCATCAACACACGTCATTCGCTGCACAGCATAAGGAGAACAAAGTTAGCTGGCGCTACCCTGTGAGATAAGACAAACAAATAAATGTAAATCTCAAAATGATGCCTTGTGAGATACATTTTGGTATAATAATAACATTGTATAAAGACATTTGTGGATAGTACTTATGTAACATTATATAAAAGACGCTCGTGGTCAGTAATTAAGATTAAAAACCTAGTTATCGACGTAAGGCAATGACGTAAGCTCATATTTGAGGTACAATATCAGGTGTCATTCTTCTCACAGACTTTGTGCAAGTAACAACGATAATACACAGTGAGAGTAAGTTTTATCAGCAAGCTGCATACTACGTCCATAATTGAACCATTACGCAACACTCATTAAATAAAATATTTTTTATACCATAAACACCTGAATGCTAGGATCAGTGAAGTCAAGTGCTGTGTACATAACACCTAATGTTATTGCTAACTGTAGAGAAAAAAGACAAATCAGGTAATTAAATAAGGTATGGACCTACATTACAAGTGATTATAAAATATGAATGCGACAGGACTTAGACCTCAGGCTACAGGAAACGTAAAACTTATTTATCACATAAAACGTAGGCCCCGTCTGCCCTGCCATCTGTATATACTACACAAGCTTTTCTGCTTTTGTTTACTCTTCCAGTGATGGTGATTGTAAAAACGGGTTGGTAATGAATAAATTGTAATGTGTACAGGTGATGGCTATAAAAATGCTTTCCTTCAAATATTTAAAACATCGAGCAAGCTACTTATACAAATTAGTAATAATGAAAAAGGAGCTGCATCTGTACCCTTACTAGCTTACTGTAAAGTATGAATGAAAGTGTGCAGACGAAATTAGGCGATCTGAGTTAGCTTTAGGTTCCTGAGGTAAGAGGGATTGTTTCTCATTTTCTCATTTTTTCATTTTCTCAGTTTTTCATTTCTTCACACGAGTCCTGATTCAGCTCGTCTGGGTATGCGAATTTAGGAACATGAACCATTATGTATCAGAAAATGTCCATGGGTACTCCGAAGAGACACTGCAAGATCTCAGCATCGTAGTCTGGCACTCATTATGTTTCCGGCATCGTAACAGGGTTCTTTTACCAAACTGTTAATGTTAACCAATATATACAGAAACTGTTTAATCCATAGGTTGATCAACTCGAGGAAGAACGACTGTATGAATATTTTAACTAGGTGAGCAACAGCACACACTCCCTTCACAAACTTGTCACGAGTGCATTAAGTATTCGACAAGGAGAGGGCTATGAGAAAGCGAGTTCGATATCCTTTTTTCAATTATATGAAATTTCTGAGTGAAAAAATGAATTAAGTATAATTATATATCCCGTTGAAAGTTGAGATCGGAAGGAAGTCGAAGTCACACGTTTCGCTGTCAAAGTCATCGAGGGTGACGTTAAAGGCTAAACGTATCCTGCAGTGGATGGAGCATTTAACTGGTTTCCAGAATGGTGGAAGACAGTATACGGAAGTCACAAAAGTCATAGGATACCTCCTGATATCTTATCAAACCTACAGTGGCTCGGCGTAGTGTAGCTACTAGACATGGAATAGACTCAACAAGTCGTTGGAAGAACCCTGCTGAAATGATGAGGCAAGCTGCCTCTGTAGCTCTCCACAACTACGAAAGTGTTGCAAGTGCAGGGTACTGTGCACATACTGACGTCTCCATTATGTCCCACAAATATTCGATGAGATCGGGCTATCAGACTAGCCAGATTATTTTCTTGAGCTGTCCAAAGTTTTCTTTAAGCCAATTCCGAACCGTTGTGGCCAGTAACACAGCACATTGCCATCAACAACAAATCTCTCGCTATTTGGGAACACGAAGTCCATGAACGACTGCAGATTGTCCCCTAGTAGCCGAACACAATCATTTCCAGTCTATGATCGGTTCAGCTGGACCAGAGGATCCTGTTCATTCCATGCAATTACAGCCCACACAATTATGGAGCGACCACCAGCTTGCTCATTAATCTGTAGACAACTCGAGTCCGTGGCTTCGTTGCATCTGCGCTGCACTCGAACCCTACCACCAGCTCTTACCAACTGACTCATCTGACCAGACCACGGTTTAGGAGTCGTCTAGTATCAGACAGATGTCATGAGGAGCCCAGGAGAGACTGCGCAGGCGATGTTGTGCTGCTAGCAAAAGCCACCCCCCCTCGGCCGTTTGCTGCCGCAGCCCATTAACGTGAACTGTCCTTCCGAGTACGTTCATTATGCGTCCCTCATTGATTTGTTTGACTATTTCACGCAGTGTTGCTTGTCTGTTAGCACTGACAGCTCTATGCGAACGCCACTGCTCTCGGTCGTTAAGTGGAGGACGTCGTGCACTGCCTTGACCTTGGTGAGAAATAATACCTGGAAGTTGATATTCTCGACACACTCTTGACACCATGGATCTCGGAATATTGATTTCTCTAATGATATACGAAACGGAGTGTCCCATGTGTCCTACGTGCCTAGCTCGAACTACCATTCTGCGTACATACTCTGTTAATTCCCGTGGTGAGGCCATATTCAGGTCAGAAACCATTCCACATGCATGGCCTGAGCACAAATGGCAGCACTTCCAATGGACTGCCCTTCTGTACCTCGTGTGCGCGATACTACCAGCTTTTATTGTGACCGGGTGGTCCATTGATCGTGACCGGGGCAAATATCTCACGAAATAGGAGTCAAACGAAAAAACTACAAACAACGAAACTTGTCTAGCTCGATGGAGGAAACCAGATGGCGCTGTGGTTGTCCCGCTAGATGGCGCTGCCATAGGTGAAACGAATATCATAGCGTTTTTTTTAGAAATAGGAACCCCATTTTTATTACACATTCGTGTAGTACGTATAGAAATATGAATGTTATAGTTGGACCACTTTTTCGCTTTGTGACAGATGGCGCTGTAATAGTCACAAACATATGGCTCACAATTTTAGACGAACGTTTTTAAATAAACGTTTTTAAATAAAAATAAAGAAAGTAGGTACGTTTGAAAATTTTATTTCGGTTGTTCCAATGTGATACATATACCTTTCTGAACTTATCATTTCTGAGAACGCATGCTGTTACAGCGGGATTACCTGTAAATACCACATTAATGCAATAAATGGTCAAAATGATATCCGTCAACCTCAATGCATTTGGCAATACGTGTAACGACATTCCTCTCAACACCGAGTCGTTCGCCTTCCATAATGTTCGCACATGTATTGACAATGCGCTGACGCATGTTGTCAGCCGTTGTCGGTGGATCAAGATAGTAAATATCCATTAACTTACCCCACAGAAAGAAATCCTGGGACGTCAGATCCGGTGAACGTGCGGGCCACGGTATGGTGCTTCGACGACCAATCCACCTGCCACGAAATATGCTATTCAATACCGCTCCAACCGCACTCGAGCCATGTGCCGCACATCCATCATGTTGGAAGTACATCGCCATTCAGTCATGCAGTGAAACATCTTGTAGTAGCATCGGTAGAACATTGCGTAGGAAATCAGCATACATTGCACCATTTAGACTGCCATAGATAAAATGGGGTCCAATTATCGTTCCTGCCATTATGCCGCAGCATACATTAACCCACCAAGGTCGCTGATGTTCCACTTGTCGCAGCCATCGTGGAATTTCCGTTGCTCAATAGTGCATATTGTGCCGTTTTACTTTATCGCTGTTGGTGAATGACGCTTCGTCGCTAAATTGAACGCGTGCAATAAATATGTTATCGTTCCGTAATATCTCTTGTGCCCATTGGCAGAACTGTACACGACGTTCAAAGTCGTCGCCATGCAATTCCTGGTGAATAGAATTATGGTAGGGGTGCAATCGATGTTCATGTAGCATTCTCAACACCGACGTTTTAGCGATTCCCGATCTCGCGCAGTTTGTCCGCTACTGATGTGCGTATTAGCCGCGACAGCCGCTAAAACACCTACTTGGGCATCATCATTTGTTGCAGGTCGTGGTTGACGTTTCACATGTGGCTACTTAAAAAAAAAAAAAAAACGCTGTTGATATCCGCCATCTAGCTGGTCAACCATAGCGCCATCTGGTTTCCCCCTTAAAGTTAGACGAGTTTCGTTCCTTGTAGTTTTCTCATTTGATGCTTATTTCGTGGGATATTTGGCCCGGTCACTATCAATGGACCACCCTGTATTTTTGCATAGCCATAGCCTTTGTCACCTCGTTGTATATTCTGTAGCTCAGAGTGAAATCGACACCTCCATCTGAATTCTCATTGGACAGAGCTGTTAGGCGTTAAAGACACAATATATGTATTGAATATGTGTCGCTTAAGTTTCGCAATAAATATATTTTGATAAGAAGTGCGTCCAAGTCAGTGTTTTTAGATTTTCTGATATGCATGTTTTGTTATCGTCTTTTCCGCTCTGAGTTGGATGGTAGCCTCAATCAGTGTCAAAACGGAGCCCTTTAAATGTGTGGCTTTGTTTCAGGAACGATCAAGTCCTACCAGGACCTGTTAAAATCGTGGCCAACTCCATTACTAACTAATCATAACAAAGGACTTGGCAGATGGTACCCATATTGTTCTGTTTACATGCGTGCTGTGCATGCGTGTTAGCGCTGTTTATTATTATGCTTTTGTTCAATCTCATGTCGGTTTTTTCTTGTGAAAATGGAAATGAATGTGTTAAGCTCCTCGTAACGAGTCACGCCAAAGAAACCGTAAATGTTTGAGTTCTGTTAAGTATTTATATATTTCTTTCTTTTTTCTTCTTTTCAAAACCTACCGGTGCTAAATTTAATGTCAATGCAAGTTTATATTTTATTTATTTAGTTTCTTAGACGACTCAGTTTATAAACTTTTCAGTTTGATCAATCAGTAACCATTTTTTTTTTCAAACTCTTACACGCCTTCTGTGTGGTGTGTTTACTTTGTATTGACTGTTGATAGAGTCAGTCTTAAAATAAAACTGTCAAGGCACGGATTATTAACAATGTTTTTGAAAAGAACTGTATAGGAAAATTTAACAAGTGCATGGATACACTTGGGTTTAGTTTCAGAAGCAGACAGATCAGTAGTTAGTAACAAAGTCGGCCAGTCTTTAACCTATTCCTAAGACTTAACTATTGAGTCTTGACGAGTTTCCGCTACTAATCGTCATATATTTGATATAAAAGAGAGAAGACAAATAATTTCACAATCGTGCGTATTCTGCTAACATGCTTTTCTGTTTCCTGTCTCTCTTGTAAAAAAAAAAAAATCGATAGTGGACTTGGCCGTCTTTGGTATTAGCCTCCTTGTGTGTCGTAAATATATAGTACACAGATGTATCAAGATAAAACTGTGCCCAATAATAATTACAGTAAGCTTCATGCGGATTTGGCTATTGTTAAACATCACACTACGTGCTGGAAATGGTCGCTTTGGAGTTTCGTACAGAGCTGTGTCAACTGCGAAGCATGGGTCGTACATCTGACTTACGGATAGAATCAACACGACTTCCAGTGTTCTGCTATAGTTGCCCCAGCGTGTTATAATTGCGGGAGTACACCTAACCCCTCAGTTAACCCCTCACATCAAAATGAAAGGGAAAGACATCAGTCTATCGAGGTGGCTGTTGAGAGGAATGTCGTTACACTTATTGCTAAATTCATTGAGGCTGACTGACATCATTTTGGCTGTTTCAAAAGGTTCAAATGGCTCTGAGCACTATGGGACTTAACATCTGTGGTCATCAGTCCCCTAGAACTTAGAACTACTTAAACCAAACTAACCTAAGGACATCACACATCCGTGCCCGAGGCAGGATTCGAACCTGCAACCGTAGCAGTCACGCGGTTCCAGACTGAGCGCCTAGAACCGCTAGGCCAACGCGGCCGGCGACATCATTTTGAGCATTTATTGCATTATTGTGGTATTTACAGGTAATCACACATAAATGTTGACCGAGCGAGGTGGCGCAGTGGTTAGCACACTGGACTCGCATTCGGGAGGACGGCGGTTCAATCCCGTCTCCGGCCATCCTGATTTAGGTTTTCCGTGATTTCCCTAAATCGTTTCAGGCGAATGCCGAGATGGTTCCTTTGAAAGCGCACGGCCGATTTCCTTCCCAATCCTTCCCTAACCCGAGCTTGCGCTCCGTCTCTAATGACCTCGTTGTCGACGGGACGTTAAACACTAACCACCACCACCACATAAATGTTGTCAAGAATGGCATACATGAAAACAAAGGCTTTTTGCCTCTAGTTGGTAATGGGAAATCATTTTCATGTCATGCGAGAAAAGTAGAAAGGAAGCTCTTACCACACACAATAGTAACTTCATTTCCTATATTCTCCAATTCGTCTCTATAGGTTATAATGATTAATGCTTGTTACCTTGCCGAAGATTATCACACTGTAGATAGTGGCATTTGTATTCGGTTACTTTTATTTCAACACCTTTTAACATAAAACTTTAGGTGTAATAAAAGTTTATCTTCACTAAACTTACTTGGAGGTAAGTTTCAAGTACGTACAGATTATCGTTAATCAGCAGCCTTTTGGATGAATACAGTTTGAATATAATTTTCATTCCGTTTCATACCCAGGAAATCATCTCGAAATGCGACCTAGAGACGGTCCTCGCAGCATCGTCACTCAATTCGCGGATTTTTTGCGACGTGTGCAGCCAGTGCGCCGAGCTGTCGTATATACCTAAAAGGGTCCAGGCAGCAGCTGCAGTTGAAACGTGTCGAGCCGGTACACGGAGCTGCTGTACGAAAACGTCCCGTTAGTTGGAACACTTTGCGTATTATAACATTTTGAGCTCTGACTGCGGCTGGTGACGCAGACTACGGTCGGGACGGAATGAAGCTCTCTTCGTTGGTTGCGTCCTCAAAGCGACGGGACGGACTCCGCCCCGACACATAGGAGGGAGGGCTCAGCGGCGGCGGCACGAGGGCTTCGTGTAGCGGCACCGCTGGGATCTCTAATGATGCGGAGCGCTTTTTGCATATAAATGTCGCTTTGCGTCACTCCACTCGCAGCACACAAGCGACGCAAGGCTGGTGAAAAAGAGTAGCGAGCACGAGGGAAAGTATGAGATTTCCTCCCTACGGCAGTCTAATTTTCAGACAGCCGACCGTTTCTGGTAGGGCACTCACTCGAAAACTTATACGAGAGCCTGCACATATGTGTTGTTCCCGAAGTAAGTGTAACTTTTTGGTAATGATATTATAATTTTCGTCCGCGCATCACAGCTGCGGATTCGGTTTGATGTCCGAAAGAACAGACACCAAGCATTCATATTTTTGTGGCGGCGTTCGTAGCGACAAACAATTCGCTGTAGAAACGGCTTACGAAGTCACCGCCACACTTTTAATTGCGGGCCGACCGGTCCGCTGGAACAGTGAACAGAAAGATGAAAACCCAAACACTCTCATTAAATAAAAGTCGGTACTTATCTTTATTGACGAAGATACAGAAACACAATAGTGAACTCCGTGTCTACTGAAATCTGTCTAGTTCGAGTCGGAGAGGCTAGGTCAGCGTCGGCTGACGACAAACTACAACTCTGCTCCTATGAACACACAACTGACCAGCAAGTACACAATTCGGTGGCGAGTATACAACTGAGCGGCGAATACAGAACTGTCCTAGCGCTCGCGACTCCAGCGCTTAAGAAGCCAGAAGCCAGCGGTGGCGCACGCAGACTTGCGGCGATTTCCTGTCTCGCTGGCGCTGCTTATGCGGACGGCGTCCGGACTTTGATGCTGCCAACCTTTTGGTAGCGGGCTCGGGTGGCATTACTGGCTAGGACATAACACATATAATACACCACTGGTCATTAAAATTGCTACACCACGAACTTGATTGCTACAGACGCGAAAATTAACCGACTGGAAGAAGATGCTGTGATATGCAAATGATTAGCTTTTCAGAGCAATCACACAAGGTTGGCGCCACTCGCGACACCTACAACGTGCTGACATAAGAAAGGTTTCATACCGATTTCTCATACACAAACAGCAGTTGACCGGCGTTGCCTGGTGAAACGTTGTTGTGGGGAGGTGAAATGCGTACCATAAAGTTTCCGACTTTGATAAAGGTCGGTTTGTAGTTTATCACGATTGCGGTTTATCGTATTGCGACATTGCTGCTCGAGTTGGTCGAGATCCTATGACTGTTAGCCGAATTTGGAATCGGTGGGTTCAGGAGGGTAATACAGAACGCCGTGGTCGATCCCAACGGCCTCGTATAACTAGTGGTCGAGATGACAGGCATCTTATTCGCATGGTTGTAACGAATGGTGCAGCCACGTCTCGATCTCTGAGTCAACAGATGGGGACGTTTGCAAGACAGCAACCATCTGCACGAACAGTTCGACAACGTTTGCAGCAGCATGGACTATCATCTCGGAGACCGTGGCTGTGGTTACCCTTAACGCTGCATCACAGACAGGATGTTGTACTCAACGACGAACATGGGTGCACGAATGGCAAAACGTCATTTTTTCGTGTGAGTCCAGGTTCTGTTTACAGCATCATGATGGTCGCATCCGTGTTTGGCTACATCGCAGTGAACGCACATTGGAAGCGTGTATTCGTCGTCGCCATACTGGCGTATCACCCGGCGCTATGGCATGGGGTCCCAATCGTTGCACGTCTCGGTGACCTCTTGTTCGCATTGACGGAACTTTGAACAGTGGAAGTTACATTTCAGATGTGTTACGACCCGTGGCTCTACCCTTCATTCGATCTCTCTGAAACCCTACATTTCAGCAGGATAATGCACGACCGCCTGTTGCAGGTCTTGTACGGGCCTTTCTGGATACAGAAAATGTTCGACTGCTTCCCTGGCCAGCACATTCTCCAGATCTCTCACCAACTGAAGACCTGTGGTCAATGGTGGCCGATCAACTTGCTCTCTCACAATACGCCAGTCACTACTCTTGATGAACTGTGGTATAGTGTTGAAGCTGCCATCGAAGCTCTGTTTACCCAATGCCCAGGTGTATCAAAGCCGTTATTACGGCCAGAGGTGGTTGTTCTGGGTACTGATTTCTCAGGATTTATTCACCGAAACTTTGCGAAAATGGTTTCACACGTCAGTTCTGGTATAATATATTTGTCCAATTAATACCCGTTTATCATCTGCATTTCTTCTTGGTATAGCAATTTTAATTGCCAGTAGGGTATATGATGCACTAGCCCTCCTGAAAACGTTTCACATAACATGGATAAATAAGTAGAAGTAATTGTAGGTACATGTTTCAACTAAGACCACTTGAATAATTTGAGACCTCTAAATCATTCCCATTGCATTCGTTATCATAGCTATTGTGAGAGAAATTTGGGAATGTTTACCTTTATCATCAAGTTCATTTTGTTACTTTGATGCGATCAACAGACTTCATGTCCTCTGCCAGTCTTACAGAAGTACATATACCGAGTATCTTCAATTATTTGTCTCAGTTAAGAAGAGCTTCCAACAGGTAACGGAACACAGTTTTCTTCTCAGTCGATGTCGGCATAAAGAAATTTGGTATTTGCTATCGAACATCGTCGAATAATCCCGCTTCAGCTCCTATAGTTTCCTGAAGTTTTGATAGGTTACGGTAATATGCGTATAATTCAAAATGGCTTCTGCAATGGAGGTGTGTTCTACGCAGAGAGCTATCATTGAGTTTGCTTTGACGGAATCCAGAGAGTCCCAGATACTCATAGTCGCTTGCAGAATGTCTGCAGAGACGTGGAAAGAAAAAAAAGCACGTTGGGTTGTTGGGTGATCTGCCGCTTACCATACAGCCGGGCACACCTGTGGCTCCTGCAGCGTTCTAACGTGCGGACACTCTCATTTGAGGCGGTCGACGTATAACAAACACCTCACTGCCCTACCGGACGTCTCTCTTGGTAGTGCTGATACACTTGTCCACCGGTTAAGGTACTCAAAGGTGTGTGCCCGCTGGGTTCCCGCCGTCTAACAGTATACCGTAAAGAGCAACGAAGGACCATCTGTGCAGAAGTTCTTGCTCGTTACGAGACTAACCGTAACAATTTAATGTCGAATGTCTTCACAAGCGACAAAACATGGGTTCGTCAGTACCCGCCGGAAACAAGACGACAGTCCATGGAATCGTGCCATGACCACCTTTCCACTCGAGTTCAGAGGCGCGCCCTCTGCCGGTGAAATCATGACTACGGTCTTCTGGGACCATGAAGGGGTTATTCTGTACTTGAAGAAACGAAGTGCTAAAGTGGAAACTAACTGACAACGCAAGGCCTCAACAAGCCTGCGCATCCCAGATGAGACTGCTCTTCTATATCCACACTACAGCCTGGATATCACACCGAGTTCCGTTCGGCCCAATATAGGTAGCACCCTGTGGGAAGCAGTACTTGGATGATGGGGATGTTATTTATGCAGAAAGTCGTGGACGCCGACGTCAAAGAGTAGAGTGGTAACAAACAGACCTCCAGGCCCTCCCAGCAAGTAGGCGTAAGATTGTCGCACTGAGGAGAGGTTACGTTGGGAAACAGGGTTTTGTAGCCAACAGAGAACAGAATAATATGCTACATTGCGATCCTGAATAAAACCAACCTATTTTTAGAAGAAAAAGTGTTGCATTACTTACCGAGCGACTGTCGCATTTTCTACTGCTTTAATCACTTTTTAATAATTTCTTCATGAATATGCCATACAATCGTCTTCTTCAAAGCATGTGTAACCTTAAATAGAAACATCGTTACGCCCGTATGTAAACTAAGACCTCGGAAATAATATCAGTGTCCCAGACTATTCGCATTCTATTGTAAGAGGGGTTCATGAATGTTTATTTTAACAAACTTCTACGGACAATTTTGATGTGACCCACAAAGACTTCGTGTCCTGTGCCAATTTCTGGGCCGCTCATTCATAAAGTATCCTCAATTACCTGCTGCAAATATTTTAATGTCTAAATCTCCTTACATTATTTGTGAGCCGTGGTCGGCTCGCGTCAGTACCTTTTTTCCCTTTGGGTATTTTTTCACCATCGAGTGGCGTCTTCTTCCTCCCTCACTTACTATCTAAACGAGTTTCTCACTTATCCCGGTCAGTGGCAGCAGTAACGTTTATCGATACTAGCACGGCTGTAACTTGTTTGCTGTGGCAGTTTTACAGGGTGTTACAAAAAGGTACGGCCAAACTTTCAGAAAACATTCCTCACACACAAATAAAGAAAATATGTTATGTGGACGTGTGTCCTGAAACGCTTAATTTCCATGTTAGAGCTCATTTTAGTTTCGTCATTATGTACTTCCTCGATTCACCGCCAGTTGGCCCAATTGAAGGAAGGTAATGTTGACTTCGGTGCTTGTGTTGACATGCGACTCATTGCTCTACAATACTAGCATCAAGCACATCAGGACGTAGCATCAACAGGTTAGTGTTCATCACGAACGTGGTTTTGCAGTCAGTGCAATGTTTACAAATTCGGAGTTGGCAGATGCCCATTTGATGTATGGATTAGCACGGGGCAATAGCCGTGGCGTGGTACGTTTGTATCGAGACAGATTTCCAGAACGAAGGTGTCCCGACAGGAAGACGTTTGAAGCAATTGATCGGCGTCTTAGGGAGCACGAAACATTCCAGCCTATGACTCGCGACTGGGGAAGACCTAGAACGACGAGGACACCTGCAATGGACGAGGCAATTCTTCGTACAGTTGACGATAATCCTAATGTCAGCGTCAGAGAAGTTGGTGCTGTGCAAAGTAACGTTGACCACGTCACTGTATGGAGAGTGTTACGGGAGAACCAGTTATTTCCGTACCATGTACAGCGTGTGCAGGCACTACCAGCAGCTGATTGGCCTCCACGGGTGCACTTCTGCGAGTGGTTCATCCAACAATGTGTCAATCCTCATTTTAGTGAAAATGTTCTCTTTACGGATGAGGCTTCATTCCAACGTGATCAAATTGTAAATTTTCACAATCAACATGTGTGGGCTGACGAGAATCCGCACGCAGTTGTGCAATCACATCATCAACACAGATTTTCTGTGAACCTTTGGGCAGGCATTGTTGGTGATATCTTGATTGGACCCCACGTTCTTCCACCTACGCTCAATGGAGCACGTTATCATGATTTCATACGGGATACTCTACCAGTGCTGCTACAACATGTGCCTTTACAAGTACGACGCAACATGTGGCTCATGCACGATGGAGCTCCTGCACATTTCGGTCGAAGTGTTCGTACGCTTCTCAACAACAGATTCGGTGACCGATGGATTGGTAGAGGCGGGCCATTTCCATAGCCTCCACGCTCTCCTGACCTCAACCCTCTTGACTTTCATTTATGGGGGCATTTGAAAGCTCTTGTCTACGCAGCTACGGCACCAAATGTAGAGACTCTTCGTGCTCGTATTGTGGACGGCTGTGATACAATACGCCATTCTCCAGGGCTGCATCAGCGCATGAGGGATTCAATGCGACGGAGGGTGGATGCATGTATCCTCGCTAACGGAGGACATTTTGATCATTTCCTGTATCATAGTGTTTGAAGTCACGCTGGTACGTTCTGTTGCTGTGTGCTTCCATTCCATGATGAATGTGATTTGAAGAGAAGTAATAAAACGAGCTCTAACATGGAAAGTAAGCGTTTCCGGACACATGTCCAAAAACATATTTTCTTTCTTTGTGTGTGAGGAATGTTTCCAGAAAGTGTGGCCGTACCTTTTTGTAACACCCTGTATTTCCGTGTCATGGTGCGTGAGGCAGTTGGTCGGTTGCGGCGGAGCAGCGTATAAGTCTCTGTGGCGTGTGATCAGACCCTAGCCGCCGGCCGGAGTGGCCGAGCGGTTCTAGGCGCTTCAGTCTGGAACCGCGCGACCGCTACGGTCGCAGGTTCGAATACTGCCTCGGGCATGGATGGTGTGATTTCCTTAGGTTAGTTAGGTTTAAGTAGTTCTATGTTCTACGCGACTGAGGACCTCAGATGTTAAGTCCCATAGTGCACAGAGCCATTTGAATCATTTTTAGACCGGAGCCGTTGGCGGCGTGTACGCGCGGTCGGAGTTGTGTGGCACTAGCTACAAGAACTGCTACGTTCGTCACCCACCACACCTGCATACTGGAGTTGAGTAATCAGTGAACCTGTCATGAAAGCTCAACCGTTGTGACATTTCTTCGTTGATAGCTGGTTGTTACATCCTGAGCTGCCCTGCAAGCAGCACCGTTATGGTGTGTAGAAATCGACAAGGTTTTGCAGCCATCTCCCTGTATGGTGCTTAACCTTTGAAATGATTATAATTTATTAGTGAAGTGCACCAGCGGTATCTTCCGCCTTGTGGCCGTAAATGTTCCGGTAACCTGCCCTGGTCGTTAGCGTACATTTGTGGCAGTGTGCTTTCCTCGCTGTGTTGATGCTGTCCGGCACGGCGTGTAGTTAGAGAGCTTGATGTTGCTCTCCTTTTCTCTTTGAGTGTTTATTGTGCCTTGACTGTATTTATACGCCAATTATTAATACATAATCCTGCTGCGATCCTCGCCTTCGCTGGTACTTTTGTTTATCGTGCTGTTGGTTGGGTGGAAGGGTATTGATTAGGCGGTTGGTTGGTTCGTCAGCCGTCCGTAGGTCGTGTTGCAATCCGATTGTTTAGTGTTAAGCTTGGTTGTCTGTCTCTCCGAAACTGTGGTTAGAGTTTCCTCCCCAGGCCGACCCCTGAAATACTTTTGACCACCACTGTTTGTTGTTTGTGACTGTGATTTGATTTGGTCGCAGGTACTGTGCCAGCCTTCAGCCGTGTATTAATACTGTTTGTTTTATGTTTAGTGTATGGCCTTCAGCAGAACTTCATAACAAATTTAAGATTAGGCCTTCAGCCGTGTTTGATTTAAAATTCTTGTTGCTCTGCATTTAGGCATTCAGCCGCGTTTCTTTCGGAATCTGAGGATTTATTACGTACGTCCTTGTCTGTAAGGTTTCTCTTTAATTATCCTGAAATCTTGAAATGGGCTTCATCCGTGTGCTGTAAATGTTTATCTTAAGGATGTCTTTAATTATTCTTGAGTAATTGTTTGGGCCTTCAGCCGCCATGATACTTCAGGTTTTCTTTAGATGTTTTTCTGTAGTACTGTGTAAAGTTACTCTTTTATTACGTAAAGAAAAATTTTTTTAATTGGGCTTTCAGACGAAGAATTAACTTGAATTTTCCTAAATATGGCCTTTAGCCGGAATTCGTAAATGCTTGCCTTTAAAGAATGTCCTTAGCTGATCTGAAATATTATTTTGGCCTTTAGCCGAAAAGATATTGTAATTTTATATAAGTAAGGGTTTCAGCCTTTACTCTAAATCCTGGTGTTTTTAATGTAATCATTTAAACTTATTCTGCAGATGTTACTTGGGCCCTCAGCCGTGAATTGTTCTTTGTTGTTTTAAAGAGAAAACTGTGCATTGGTTTGAGTAATAAAGTTGTGTGTGTTCTTGTGTAAGTAAGAGCTATTGATCTTGGCGCCTTTCCACAACCTGATCTGTTCTGTTCTGCGAAACCAAATTTCAGTTTGCTCTCAATGGCTCTCTTTAATCCCATGGAAGTTATTTTTACAATTTGTGTTTAGGCAGCTCCTTTTTTTATAGGTTATCATACTCGCATAACAATTTCGGAAGAATCATGCAGAATACCTTAATGTAGGACTTTTACGCAAATTCCTCAATTACATGTTGGGAATATTTTATTCTCTGCCTTCCTTTACATTCTCCTCTCTTCTTCTCCATTTAATTAAACAATACCAAGGTGCGTATTTAATACCCACCTTTTGAAAAAAATTGTTATCTAGTCAATTACTTAACATTTTCAAATTTAGTAAAAAGATTTTTATTTATCTTCTAGCAGATTGGAGATTTGTTTTAAATTTTCAATTAGACTTAACCCAAAAATTTATTCTCAGTAATAAATCTCACTTTCCTCGGTGAATAACATAGTCAACATTTCCAGGCACAGAGGCTTGCTTACACACAAGTAACTCTTTGAATATTATGTCGGAGGTAAAAGTCAAAATAATGAATGAAGTTTGCATTTTTATTTATTTTTGTGGTAGTCATAAAGTCCGTAATACACGTTACTGAAAGTCTGTTGCTGTTGTTTGAAAGTGTGCTAAGAGGTTCTCGACAGTACTGGAACATCAGTACCTCTAAATTGCATGGTGTTAATACATCAAGATTTATATAATTCTGTTTTTAATTTTTTTTTTCAGGGTGGGCACAAAATACAGACGCACGGGCCTCACATCTTTAGTAACTGGCATTATGTAAAATGCCTCGACGAAGCTGCCCTTAATGCAATTATTGTTGTTTGGATTTAGAGAGCTCAGCATATTAGTTATCAGCGCACGTACAACATGTCTGGAAGAATGAGACAAAACCTCTATACGCATTGCTTTAATATGTCGTAGTGGAAGAGTAACAAGATAAAATATTCTTAACTGACGATACTAAAAATGTGGTAGTAGCTGAAACTGTCGCCCACATACAATTACGGATTCCTAAAAACATTCTGTGAATGTGCCAGTCACCACGTTATTTCAAAACACAATGAACACTCCCAGCAATCGACTCACACATGCACACGCGTGCACTCTCTTTCTCTCTCTCTCTCTCTCACACACACACACACACACACGCACACACACGTACATTCCAAACTAGCGGCCGTCAAGAGTCTGAATGCCGCCTTGTGACGGTGCAGGCGGATGATGAGGTAAGGAAGCGCTACAAGCGGAGCAGAGGCGAAAGGTGACTCGTTATAACGACTACTTTTTTCCCCAGAAGTTGAAAGTACCCCTTCAGTTGTAAAGTTCTTTTACCTTCACACGACCGGTTTCGTGCTCTTATAAGCCAATCTTCAGGTGTAGTTACTTGGTGCTGTGGCCCCCGAGCGCCGCGGTGCGCGTGTACTACCCGCGGTGTGCTGCGTATGAGCGCAGAAGAAGGAGATTGGCTTATAAGAGCCCGAAACCGGTCGTGTGAAGGTAAAAGAACTTTACAACTGAAGCGGTATTTTCCACCTCTCTTATAATGCTTAGTTGCGGATGTTCCTCCGAGTGTTTGTAGACGATTTTTTTCGTTTCAGCCATCAGTCTTTCGACTGTTTTCATGCAGCCTGCCACGAATTCAGCTCATGCGCCAACCTTTTCGTCTCAGCGTAGCACTTACAACCTACATCCTCAGTTATTTTCTGGATGTATTCCAATCTTTTTCTTCTCCTACAGTTTTTACACGGTACAGCTCGCTGTAGTTATTACCCCATGTCTTAACACAAACGATACAGATAGGAAATGTGGACATCGACTGAGTTAGGCGACTTTTCACAAGCGACAGATTTTTACGGCCTCGATCTCGGGAACGAGCATATGTGAAACGACGAGGCTGGTCAGCTGTTATCGTGCTACAGTGATGACCTCTACGTACAGTGGTTAAGGGTGAGTGAAACCAACAGCAGGCTAGCAAGTGTTGAACGTCCACACCTCATCAAAAATGGTCAAATGTGTGTGAATTCCTAAGGGAGCTAACTTTTTTTGTTTAAGATTGTAAATTAAAACTGAACTGATCTGCTGTCTTAAACTTCGTATGACTGCATAGTCATCCCGACCAAAGCAATGATGTAAATACGAAGCGCTATCTGATGAAAATGAGTCGCCAGACTATGTGATACTCCGTAGGTGAATATCTGCATTACAGGTTGCTTCTACCAAATTAATGAGAAAACCAACAAGTAACCTGAAGAAATGAACGTCAGTAATTCTGTATTACGTAGTGCAGTGAATTTACAAAACGAATTATTAATTAATAAAGAGCTAAAATGTTCCTATGAAAATAGCCTATTAATTTACGAGCGCAAACAGACTAAAAATATTTCCGACTCTAAATGGTACACACGCAAATGAAGAATTGCAATGAAGAAATATGTATCTCCTTGTGAAACAGAATGTGAATACATTTCATCTAATGTGAACTTGATAGTAATTTTAAAATGCAAATCTCAACTGAGAATGATCTTATTGTCTTGACAGTAATGAAAAATTTGCCCTAACAAATTTTCGTAGGTTACCTGTGGAAATAGAAAGTGATGAACATAAAGAGAAATACTGTACAGCACAGCAGCAAACTAGCTAAAAGAAAAACCAGAGGGGCCTTGTGTAGTGCAATGCAAGAGCATGCAACTATTATAAACTCGTCATGCTTCAATCTCAGACACTGTGTTCCACTTAGAGCAGTACGGTGACACACTTAACCAGAAAATAAACATACATTCGTGAGGAGATGTAATTTAAACTTCTTAAATTGAAATCCGGCCGGAGTGTCCGAACGGTTCTAGGCGCTTCAGTCAGGAACCGCGCGACCGCTACGGTCGCAGGCTCGAATCCTGTATCGGGCATGGATGTATGTGATGTCCTTAGGCTAGTTAGGTGTAAGTAGTTCTACGGTCGCAGGCTCCAATCCTGTATCGGGCATGGATGTATGTGATGTCCTTAGGCTAGTTAGGTGTAAGTAGTTCTAGGGGACTGATGACCTGAGACGTTAAGTCCCATAGTGCTCAGAGCCATTTGAACCATTTTGAAATGAATGAAAAGAAAGTAAGCATTTTAAAAAAACTATAACGTGAATCATGAGACACATTCTGTGACA
Source organism: Schistocerca piceifrons (assembly GCF_021461385.2). Lineage (NCBI taxonomy): Eukaryota > Metazoa > Arthropoda > Insecta > Orthoptera > Acrididae > Schistocerca > Schistocerca piceifrons. Next base: position 156,228,485 of record NC_060140.1, read on the forward strand.
GTTACAATGATGAGTTGGTTTGTGTGGTCATCTTGTGCAATAACCATGTAAATATTTGTTTTTTTTTAAAAAAGAAAAAAAAAAAAGAAAGTTTCCATGCATATCAAGTCTCTCTCCCTCTCTCTCTCTCTCTCTCTCTCTCTCTCTGTCTGTCTGTGGAGTGTGTGTGTGTGTGTGTGTGTGTGAGAGAGAGAGAGAGAGAGAGAGAGAGAGAGAGAGAGAGAGAAAGAAAGAGAGAGAGAGAGAGAGAGAGAGAGAGAGAGGGAGATGTAAACAAAACAGATTTGAATAGATGTTAATTTTCGGCGAATACTTTGTTGGTTTGGCAACATGTACGCAAACAACCCTAACAGAATGGGACACACATTGAACTGAAAGTAGTTACACAGTTTTCGGTCAAATAACTATAATTAGTGACAAAAGACTGATAGTGCATCACAACAAAAAGGGCACACGAGACGGAAAGTGTGGACAAAAATGTTCGGATCATGAAAATATGTTTATATCTGATAAATACCTCCAACATGTAAACAAATGACAGGAAAGGCAGATGCCAATTTAAAACGCAAAGAACTGTAAATTATCACTTAGTTACATAAAAAAGAGACGTGGTCTGTTTTATAATCCACAAATATCACGTATAAAAAGAAAACAGTATCATTCTATAGTCCACTAATAATGCCTTAGGGTAAAAAAAGGCGAAACGCGTCTGTGAGAAATAAAGTACGCGCAGCAAGAAATGACATTTATTTACATAACACATAATTAGTATAACCTTCGCTAAAATTACTTCTTATTGAAAAATATTAATCTGCTGTGAAATTAATTACTTAACTGATAAAGGAGTGATAAACTCATAACTTCTGAGTGCAAGCCATGTGAACGGATAATTTTACTTGATCGCATAGGAACAATGAAACTAAGTTACCAAAATGAATAAAGAGAAATCCTACTAAAACATTCAGTTTTTCCAACGCATCATAATTTATGCGCAAACAAGCAGTGCGGCAACAGCAGTACCGGAAAATCTTCGCTTCTCTAATTAGCCTTTACCAATTCATATATCCGAAATTTAACATTCTGTATCCTTATCTCTCTCTCCTACAACCTATTTCCAGACCGCTCAGAAGCATAACCAATGCCCGAGTCACTCAATAGGTTTATTAGACTTCGACAGCAATGACAATGCTGCTAGCAGCCTCAGATCGCATCGCTTGTACTCAGAACTTCTGTGGCGTAAAATGGCGACTATTGAAAACCAAGGTTTGAAAAACATCCAACACACCAACATGAAGTATGACACATCATATGAAAACAGAGCTTACACCACTTTTCTTGAATTTCAAAAGTAAGGGAGAAACCTTATATTACCAAATTCCTTGAAAACCAAAAATAAACTGGAAACCAGGTTTACTTGATCAGAACCCACTGTAAAACGTTTGGGATGTCACCGGTAACCAGATGCGCTCCGACAAACCTTTTAGCGACTTGTGCATAGGCGTCTAAAACCAATACCTCTGGAAACCAACCAAAGACTCGTCAAATCCATACAAGTCAGAGTCACTGCTGTAGTACGTTGCAAAGATAGGGGAATGCTCTATTAAACACGTGTTCATAATGTTGAGTTGCATCATGGATACAGTTCCATATTTTAAGACATGCTAGTATGGACCAAAACAAGACACAAACGTGCAGTATGCATCGGCCCTAAAATGCATGCTGTAAGTGCAGTTCGCAGGGACTATACAGTTAATGTTAAGTGAATCAAGTTTATGTACCTTTATTTCCGCAACCTTGCTGCGATGATGGCAGGCGGCTCGCCCAAAGACCGCTTTTGCTCACTGCCAGACTCACCATAGACTTTCTGCAAGCGCCTATGAATATCTGTGACGTTCCATTTTCCGTCCATGGAAATTCAATGACAGCTTCCTGCTTTAACACACCTACGTTACGGACGACATTTTGAAGACTACGTATAGCGCTGCCACCTATCGGAGCTTCATGAAATTGTAGAGGCTGAAGCGGAGATATTCAGCAATGTCTCACAACAAATTTCGCATTTTTTCATTTGAAATTGTGTGAAAAAAAGATATGCATAGCTTATTGAAAGCCCTTTGTACACATGACTGAATCCTAGTTTTGGTAAGACATGTGACAGGAACTCTTTGGTAGTTTTGATGTAGTACCACAACAGGTTGTTGTTATTCTCTTCTTCTTCAAGCACGTCCTGTATTTTTGAGGACTAGTCGCCTCCCGCCCCCGTCCGCTGCCACACCTGTACTTCCATGTCCCACCTGCTCTCCGTCTCTCCACTCTCCACACCCTCTCCCAAGGTGGCTTCCGCCAGCTCCCCTTCCCTAAAGATGCCCTCCTCCCCTCCATCTACCCCTCCTACCAACTTTGATCCTCTCTCCCTCTTCCTTTCGGCACCCTCTCTCCCTTCTCTCCCCCTTTCCTCCCTCCTCCCTTTCTCCCCACTCCTCCCCCAGGCTTCCCCTACTCCCATCCCTCTACTCCTCCTCCCATCTCCTCAACCATTGGCATCTTAGCTCTCCCCTCTCCCTCCTCTTCACCCCTCTTCCCCTCTTGGCAGGTCCCCGGTCTCGTACACGTTACGTGGACATTCGTGCGCCGGAGGAGATCATCGCCATCAGTTTCTCGTGTGCGTGCCGTCGTGTTTGTGTTAGTGTTCACCGTCACACTCCTACGTTCACCTGTGCCGTCGTATCATCAGTGTTTGTGCGCCGTGCCAACGTGTTGCAGTGTAATTTTCATCGAGTGTGAACGGCTCCGTGTTTTGTATTTTTGTGTGTCTACTGTTTTTTACCCATCACTCTATCTATTATGCATCTTCTTAATGTTTTTTTTTTCTCATTGGAAAATCGAAGGCTGAAGAGCAGCGTACGATGCTGCTGCCTGCCTACCTATGTATCTGTATAGGTATGAAAATTACAGTAAAGGAAAAAAAAATTGAGGACTAATTTAACTAAAAGTATCGCTATGTAGTGGTCAGTTTTATCGTTGACGAAAGGAACTGTTATCGATAATTCCATGTGGTATTGCAGAATCAGAACGGGACATTGTCCGCTGCGTGCAGAGTATTGTAACGCAATGTGTTTCAGAGTCATATTGATCAGAATGTATGTGTAGCATGATATATCAGTTCCACTCGTCCTTTGGAAGCAATGTGTTTTATTATTTTTTGTCGGATGTTTATGGTGTATGGCTAAAGAGGCCACTTTGCTGCCGGCCAATAGACCCGCTTTTACTACTATAGTACAAATTTCTCGCTGTCATTCTTTTAAATTCTGTGTGGTCTTCCCTATGTGGTTAAGTCTAAAGCCACAATGGTTAATGGTACATCGATGTCCAATCCGAATTCTCGCTGTATCGTTAATGACGTGGATGTCGACCGGAAATTGAAAACCAGACTTCTGCCCTTGTCTCTATCTAGTGGCTCCTCCACGCCGCCTGAGGCTCATTTGTTCGTCGTATTTCCCCTCTCCCTCCCTTCCCCGATCTGCAATCGACATGCGCTCCAGGCGAAGAGTTATTACGTGCTCCTTCTTTGACATGTTAATCCCCTCTGCGGCCCCTTGTAACTTCTGTTGGAAACGTAACCTTATAGAATCACTCTATTTCTCACCTTACTTCTTCTCACTACTCTTTCTTTTCTTCAGGGAAGATGCTGGGCACGTTGCGAGCTACCGGGATCTTAACAAGTTAAGCACTTCGCTACACATACGACAAGTTTTGCTAAAACTTCTTCTCCCCCTCACTTGCAGGTGGAAGAATTGTCGAGATGTTCAGTTAATTCCACCACCATGTACCGAAGTGAAACGCCATTAAATCAGCCCAATTCAACACACACCTGACAAACAAGATTTGTATGTTCACCTAGCCATACAGAAAACACAATGTCAACAAAGAGAAAAGCTTGAAATGCCTGGACATTTGTTAACGAAATGCCGTCCATAGGATACGAAGTTGCCCTTCTAGGGCGGAAACCGGTTACGACTGTTTCCTAACATGTAACTGTGTCAAACATAAACAAAGCTTTACAGTAAGAGAACTTCTTGTAATCGTAGACTATCTATCTCTCTGTGAATTCTTAACGAAGCAAACACCATCACATTCAGAAACAGAACTAGTTTAAATATATAAGTCTTAGGCTTGGCTGAGGCAACAATATTTTACAAATTGTGCAAATTATGTAAATGTATGCCAATTAAGTAGGTAATAACACGCAATGATAAGCAAAAACATATTGTCGAATAAATAAATACCTAGAAACCTTTGTGACAAACGAATTTAGCTAAAGCTTTAATGGGATGTTTGTTGACCCGATTACTCGAATGAAAAAGAAATGTTACATTTTTCTATAGAACAACAATAACGGATGTGATTACAATACTTCCGTTAGCGTAGATATTTGAGTTCTGCGGGAAATTACCGTTTAAATCGGATTTCTGGTGGGTATAGTTCACAATATACGGCCATTTCACTGTTATTATGTCCCAATATCTTATTAGTCGATCATCTAGGCAGTTGTACATAGATATCTCAAAATTATTTCTTGACTGGCAGAGTGGAATAAGGTAGTGTAGATTTGATGTTCAGCTTGTTTATGTTGTCGTCTTAGTTTTATACGACGCTCTAGCTCATTATGTAGGATATGTCGTTCAATCTGTCCATTCAATCTACTACGCACTGGTAATAATGTTACTGAGCACCGGTTTAATAGAAGACTTCAACATCACCATAAATCTGCTGTGGCAGAAAACCAAACAGAGTGTAATTTAGACACAGAATTTGAAGAAATGCAGTCCGAAAACGAAGGAAGTAGGATACAGTACACTTGTTCGCCCACTGCTGGAATACTGCTCACCGGTGTGGGATCCGTACCAGATAGGGTTGATAGAAGAGATACAGGAGATCCAACGTAGGGAAATGGAAGACTGCAAGAGAGACGCTCAGAAGCTCGGTACGGGCTTTTTTTGAAGTTTCGAGAACATACCTTCACCAAGAAGTCAGCAGTGTATTGCTCCCTCCTACGTATATCTCGCAGGAGACCATAAGGATAAAATCAGAGAGATTAAAGCCCACTGAGAGGCATACTGACAATCCTTTCCACGTACAATACGAGACAGGAATAGAAGGATAAACCGATAGAGGTACTCAAGGTACCCTCCGCCACATGTATGGATGGATGTAGATGTAGGTGTATATGCTAATAATGCAGCCACTTAACTTGTAAAGGAAGATAAGGGAAGCGATCGTGATAGTCGAGCGGCCTATCAATATGAAGTACGGTGATGGCTGCATGCTTCCACCGCCTTGGCTGCAGCATACGGACACACTACTATTGCAAAGCAGTCGGACCGTGAGCGGTTTACTAACTCTTTCGCCGAAGTGACAGCTTACAACGGACTGAACAGTCCTAACCGCCACCATACGGTGCAAGGGCAACACCACGTAACAAATTAGTCTTGAGACGCCAATGTGGACCAACAAAATTTCATCTTGGATTATAATCGATAGAGCACATCTCCCTTCATTTACAATCTTTTAGGGAAATATAGTTACAACACTGAAAACAGCATAAAAAATAAAAAAAAGATATTGGTACTTTATTTCAGCAAGTGTTAACACAATAATGACTACCTCACCACATCCGATGCTATAACGCGTTCCTTGTCAAATTAGAAATTGAAATAGCCCACAAACATCGAATTAAGGAAAATCCAATTATGGTTGAGTAAACATAGGAACTTGTTGCACTATGAACTGTGATATGCGTGCTGTTTTCATATTATGTATTTCTGCAAGGGATTTCATAGTTATGGTTCTATTTCGATGTAACTACTGTAATTATTTATAGATATTTATCGTTTTGTTTTATAATGAATGTAACATGTTGTCGTTATTTCCGTCATATGAAGTATGATGAAGCTTAACTGCGCGACTCGTTTAATTGCTACAATTTTATAAACTTTGATAGTAATCTTAATACTTTTCTAAATACTGTGTATAATTATGAGCAAGGGTTGATTTGCAATGCGTTCCTCTCATTGCCGTCTTTCGTGTGATGTACATAGTTATCTCGTAACGATCTGTATTTTCTGTAGATATTGTAATTTTTGTTTCTATATTCGAAGCCACTGGAACCTCCACACTACGTCGCTCATCGAGCGAGCCGCCCCGTTCCCAGGCTGTCGGCAATTTCTCCGCTGACCAGTCGCTTCCTGCCTACGGTATTCGGCTCCCTGCTTCACTATAGCCGCTGGACGTCCTGCCACCAGCCAGCCACCGTAACAAATTCCTCAGTGCTGCCAGAATTTTTGCCAGCAAACAGTTCGTAATGTCACAATTGTCGGAACCGCTAAGGGCTCAATACAGCTTGATAAGACTGAAAATATTCGCTTAAATTGTGACTTAGTTTTATAATAAACACGACCAGTTTCGGGAAAATTATATTTCCATCTTGAGATGTACGAACTAACTGAAACAAGGGAGGAAATGTAGTACAGGTCCGTGTGGTATTTTGTGACGGCTCCCAAACCCAAGATCCTCGGCGGTACTTTTGGGGCAGCCACCACAGATTGTATAAAGTGTGGGTAGTGACCAGGATATAGCTATGTCTGTTGGCCGAAAAATAATTAATGACAGGAATTGCGCCACCTGGAATGAAGAGATACTTATCTTTATTTCTGACGAAACGTGCACCAGCAATACAAGTCCAAGTAATATCCAAGAGTAATCCTTGTACTGAACCTAGTCGAATACAATAGCAAATATCACACTGCAATGTCTCCGCTATAAACACGAAAGGCTAGCAATAGACAATCGACAATAGACCGTCCGTCTCGGGGCCAGCGCTCCTCCTTATATGCAAAAGGCAGAGGGCGCTGTGGACCCGAGCTCAGCCGTGGCGCGACCTCTTCCGTCGGCGGTAACGCCCTGAGACGCCGACGGCCGCGACAGGAACTGTGGCCAGCGATGTCACGGTCAGGGCGCGTGTGCGCGAGTTGGATGTTTGGTTGGGTCCGTGGGTACAACATGGTATACAAGAAATTTTATAAATATAACTACCGTTGATGATTCACTTACAAGTATGACCGAAAAAGTGCAGTCGGTTTAGGCCATTTAAAAAAGAGGTTACGTAAAAAAGTGAGCAAAAGATGAGATCCCTAAAATCGAACAACAGAAAGAGAAACGTAGTGAGCTGTGAAGAGGTCGCATGCCGTTGATCCCAGACTGCACGGTGAAACAGGCAGACGTGGTGGTGTGGTTTCGTACGGACTGGTGTGAGCGGCCAACGGAGACCTGGGAGGTAAGCTAGCTACAGGTATGAGCACACGACAAGAGTAGCCATCATGTGGCGCAGCGCAACGATGAACTACCATTGATAACTAGCCAGAACACTCACAAACAGTTAAAACTAATAATTAAAATTGCAATACTACAGAAAACATAAGAGATAATAAGAGGCAGTAAATCTGTAATCCCATGATGAAGAGACTGATAATAAAAAAATGATAAATAGTGCGAATTCCGCAAAAATTCTGCCGAGTGTTAACTAGCAATAAATTAATAGCTCAAATGCCATATGAAATAAATACGATAATGCTTGCCGGGGAAATAATATTCAAACAAACAGTTATAAAGCTACACTGAAGAGCCAAAGAAACTGGTAGACTGCCTAACATCATGTACGGACCCAGCGAGCACGCAGAAATGTCGCAACACGACGTGGCATGGACTCGACTAACGTCTGAAGTAGTGCAGGAATAAATTGACACAGTCAATCCTGCAGGGCTATCCACAAATCCGTAAGAGTACGACGAGGTGGAGATCTGTTCTGAACAGCACGTTGCAAGGTATCCCAGATATGCTCAATAATGTCATGTCTGGGATGTTTGGTGGCCAGCGGAAGCGTTTAAATTCAGAGAGTGTTCCTGGAGCCACTCTGCAGGAGTTCTACATGCGTGAGGTGTCACACTGTCCTGCTGAAATTGCCTATGTTCATCGGAATGCACAATGGGCATAAAGGGATCCAGGTGATCAGACAGGATGCTTACATACGTGTCACCTGTCAGAGTCGTATCTAGTCGTATCAGGAGTCCCATATCACTCCACCTGCGCACGTCCCACTCCATTACAGAGCCTCCAACAGCTTGAACAGCTCCCTGCAGACGTGCAGGGTCCATGGATTCATGAGGGTGGCTCCGTATTCGTCCATCCGATCGATACAATTTGAAACGAGACGCGTCTGACAGGCAACAGGTTTCTAGTCATTAACAATACAGTGTCGGTGTTGACGGGCCCAGGCGAGGAATAAAGCTTTGTGTCCTGGAGTCATCAAGGGTACACGAGTGGACATTCGGCTCCGAAAGCCAATATCGGTGATGTCTCGTTGAATGGTTCGCAGGCTGACACTTGTTGACGCCCCAGCATTGAAATCTGCAGCAATTTGAGGAAGGATTTCACTTCTGTCACGGTGAACGAATCTGATCAATCGGCGTTGGTCCCATTCTTGGGGGGTCTTTCTCCGTCCCAGCGGTGTCGGAGATGTGATGTTTTACCGGATTCCTGATAGTCGCAGTACGCTCGTGAAATGGTCGTACGGGATAATCCCCACTTCATCGCTACCTCGGAGATGATGTGTCACACCGCTCGTGCGCCGACTGTAACACCACGTTGAACCTCACTTAAATTTTGATAAACGTCATTGTAGCAGCAGCAACCGATCTAACAACTGCACCAGACACTTGTTGTCTTGTAGAGGCGTTGTCGACCGCGGCGTCGTATTCTGCCTCTTTACGCAAAACCATTATTGAATACTCATGCCTGTAACAGTTTCTTTCGTGCTTCAGTGTAGATTAGGAAGGGGTACACAAAAATTAGCTTCACTAATGCAGCGTGTGTACCTGCATGATGATTGTTGATCAATAAAACATTATTCGTAAGATACTATTATAAATGGCATTTATTAACATTGACTAAAATGGATAACCAACAAAGAGAACAAAATCAAAAAGCAAGGGAAGAAGGGTGATCAGGGTGAGAACGGGTGGGGGAGGGGGAGGGGGTGGTTGGAAAAGGACTCTGCTTTTGCCGTTTTTGAATTAATAGCAACACTCAACCTGTTGTAATCCGACAGAAGTAACTAAAAGGAAAACCGAAAACAAAAGTAGTTTTCTTCATATACAAGGGGAATGCATAGAGGAATGGGGATGTCATAATAGATAGGCGGGTGGGGGAGGGGGGAAGTTGGGGAAGCATGTTTAAGGGGGGAGGGGATACATCAGAAACTAGTAGATGTAATGTGCAGTAGGTAAGATACAAAAACTCCTAGAACTAGTCTAAGGAAAAATACGATTGGCGCTTCATTGCTGTTCCAGGAAGTTGTAGTTATTCAGCGTACCACGTTCTTTAGTGTGGTTTGTTTGTTAAGACAACACAGTGGGGACTGGTGTAAGCTTTTAAAGACTTCTGTTTCTTCTAAGTTTTAAGTAATTGCATGTGTACCACTCGGACCAACATTTCCTCCTTTGTTTCTGTAACTTTGTAAACCTGAAGTCAGAAACAATTTTCCTGAAACCGATCGTGTATATTGAAGGGTATATTTCCAGTCTCGCCATGCAGTTCAGTTGTGGATGTTCTGTTGAAACGCCCTCATTTGGTTAGCCGTAATGTGACGCAAATGTTTCTGACGGTCACGAAGTAACTACAGTTATTTATTGCTGCTCGAGCAGTAGTATTATGTTTTATCCCCCGCTACGAATTTAATCAGTGCAACGTATATTTGATAAGTCGAATATTTCTATAATAACCAAAATCCCTTTTGGAAATTACGTTGTGGTCGATAAGGAATACTCAATATTCGTGTGAAAGAACTGAAGTACAAGTCAATGAGAAAGATGGTGAGACGCGACTGGAGAGAGAGATATGATCCAGTGTAACACATTTTGCATCCAGTCATTCGCAAAATTTGATTCCATAAGAAGCTGCCCTTGTGATTGGGATACTGGCTTTCGTAGTAGACAGCTGCCCAATTTAAGGAAAGACTCTCATATTACAGATGAAACACAATGAGAATTCGGAAAGGAAATTGGCAATGTTTCCCCGTGTTAAGCGCTTTTCGGCACCTACTGGCAATTTGATCCACGAATACGCTGCATTAAAATAAAATAGTAACTTTAGTTCTCAGTTGCAAACAAAATTCTCGTCAGTCAAGAGGAAGAGAGGAAGTGATATCATTCCTGTTGACCTTGATGAATAAAAGACACACGGCAGCTTTCCAAGGGACAATTTACCACAATGTCTGATGAGGAGGTTACATCAGTTGTAAATGAAAAAAACTTGAGTGAACTTATTCATCAAATGATTATTTAAGATAATCTGAGAAGTTAGTTAAAATATAACATTAGAGTGTCAATCTAAAATAAATAAATAATTAGTACATCTTGAAACATTAGATTACTCAAATTTAGTAATGCTGCCTTAAACGAAAGAATAGTAAAATAGATAAATACAGAATGATAAAGCAGTAAAATAGATAACTGATAATAAAGGACAGAGTGCTCCAATATAAAAATGCAACCGCTTCGTCCAGATTGGAGATGTTTAGTTTAACAGGGCAGCACATTGCCACTGTTGCGGTTTATAATTGTAAAGAGTGAAGAAATTACGCGAATGATGCAAAAGCTGATAAGAAATTTAAGCCATTTGTCATTTCAGACAATGTGGTGGTATTGGGAAGCATGGAGAAAGAAGCGTAAGAGAAATCAAACACGTACAATCACCAGTTCAAGGAGTGTGTCGTAAAAATAAGCGACACAAAAAACACGTGTGGCCAGTCGTAAATAGGGATTAGATGTGGACATCGACCTTGATGGTGATAAGTGAGAAACGTTCATCTTTTCGGTACTCTGATAGCGTTGTAACTAGAGACGCGAAATCTTTCACAGAAATCAATAACAGAATGCAGGAAGTGGCCCACTTTTATTACCAAGTTATTACCCTCGTATGGAAAAACCTTGCCCCGGAAACCTGAGCTACCAGCAATAAGATACAGTGGTAGACTTAGAGCTTCCACGAATCGGAAATGAAGTTCATGAATAAAAAGGTTTGTCAAGAAGCGCAAGTCAAGCAACCGATAAGCGAAAGCATAAGAACATAGAGGTTGAAATGGTTTAGACACATAGAAATGATGAATTAAACAACAAAGAAGAAATGGCTTCAAGAGGAACTTCAGCGTCCTTCACGCATGGGCTGGCCCAAGTAAAACACGGTGGGAAGGCACTATGAATGGCTGTTTGTAAGTAAATAAATATGAGAGTTATCACCCTTGATAAAATGGGATGCTCATGGAAACTTACACCTTGATACATATTCAGAAAATACGAAACTTGACAACAATTAGCAGACAGAGATTAAGACACTTCAGTTATTTGGTTTATTGATTCAAAATATATGTTTTATAAGTGTTTGTCCACGGCCATGTTTCAGCGCCTAACGTTTCAACTGGAGATTCCTCAGAGTCTATAAACACGTCATTACTTGTTATTCCGATGCAACCATTCCAATGCTTCTGACGTGCACTTAACATTCAGTGCTGAGGAAGCTGTTGTAGTGGGTATACTGGACACGAAATTCTGCTGCTTGTGCTGAGACGCTGTTACGGCGGATATGAAATTCTTATCAATCATTTTCGAAAACTATGAAGTGAAAAAAAAAATTTAGCCGATTTTCTCGTCTGATGCGTTTACGCGATGAAGAACTGTATTTCTCTTCGCTCTCCGCCTGTAACGACAACTGTACACATAATAATTTTTTTCTTTATGAATTTAGATAAATTAATGTAAGCCATGTTTTGAACTTCTTTTTCGGTTCGTTTCGTTATGTTAAAGAAACTGTGAGCAACTTTTGAAATGAATATTATTATTTATGTTAGATTTCAAATAATGTGGTAATCAAAGGAAAGTGTATTTAATGTTAGAACTATTGTAAGATGTGAAAATTGTAATTTATACACTTGGTCCATACGTAGGTAATGCATTAGGATATGTGTAGTAGGAAAAATGTGGTGAATACCTTACCTGTAGGGGAGCAGGAAAAGGTGGAGGCAGGCGAGGCGGGGAAACGCACACTGGCGCGGTTCGGCACAACGGGCTCAGTATAACAGTCGGAGGCGAGCAACAGTCGGAGTTGGGCATTGTTCGGAAGTACACGTACTGTACCGAGGAGGCTACCCAGGAAAAGTGGATTCCATTGAGCCTCGGATGAACCGATTCCGACGACTACTTGGCATGGCTATATTCTGAGGCACAAAGTTGGGAAGATAACGACGCTAAGAAGAAGGAAAGTGCCGCTGCAGTGAGAGCCTTAGCCGTGCTTGCATGTGTGCCGTGCTTCTCGCTATCTCGCTGCCCGCCACCCGCCGCACCGACTTGCACAGGTCAAACATTTATTTCATCTTTAGAAGTGTATCTGTGTGGACCAGTGTCGAAAATGTTTCTGACTGTTCAATAATAACGTGACTTTTACCAGAATTGCCTTAGTCGTGACTTATCCTGATCACTGACCTAGACAGGATCCTTTACCTCGTATTGTGTAACCCGAGTATCCTGAACTGAAAGTTTAATGTTAGTGTTAACGAAAATTATCAGCAGATTAATCTATGCTATAAAGAAGTTTAAAGTCCTGTGTGTTATTGCAAATGTTGGTAAAGAACAAAGGTATGACTAAATTGGAAGAGAGTTTTTTTTTTTTTGAATTGAGTTAGCGATGTTATTTAATTAATTTGAGACAGAAATAATGACAGTTAAATTATTCAGAAGTAAGACAAAAGAGTAGTTATTCATAGATTGATAATTTTGAGTGTTAATTTGCCTTCAGTACTTAATAGTTTCAATATAACGACCATAACAGTTTAAGCCCCCCCCCCCTTCTCTTGTCCATTCTTTCAAACCTTGAAATGTGTTGATCAGATTTGACCAGTAAAGCTAAGTCTATATTAATCCTAAGTGTATTAGTGTTTTTCCATCATTAATAGTGATATTGTGTGTGTACTTTCAAAATTGTCGATGCTAGGGCAATCTATGCCCGATTTCAGTCTGATCAATATACAAAATGCAGTTCGTAGTAATCATTGCTGTGTGGTGTTGTGTAAATGTAGCTCGTCCAAATTAGTACAAAAAGAGAAAACTTTAGTTCAGTGGATTTTTCTGGTTCCAAACTTTGCCATATAACGCATCATTACTACGTGTTACTATGCTTGTACATGCACCCACTTGTACAAGGAAAAACTCACTCATTGCCTAAGTAGGCTGGCGACCGAATTATTAATTATAGGTAGCATCTACTGTGTGTACTTCTTGTCCATGCGAAAGAGTGATTATTCTTTGCTTTTGCTTGATGCATAACTGTAGTTATTGACTGAGTACAAGTCCGATCTTGCTTCTATTAGGTACACGCGGTCAACTTATGTACTAAAATCCTTGTTTATAAGGTGAAGCCCGTGAACTTATTACAGTACAGGCTTTATAGAGCTAACGTACGTCCGAGCAGGGAGGTAGCGTTACACGCCATACTTACTACGCTGTAGCGAATTACGTAAAAAAATGCCCACAATTTGAAAAGAATCCGCAGAGGTAAAAACACACTGAGTGTACTTTGCGTATCGTTGATTTTAGCTGTTACACTGGAATGAATGAAATGTACATGACACATCTAGAATTTATTTCGAATTCAGAGGAGAACGATACGTCATTTCGGTCCCTAGTTAACATCCTTGCGCATCGCGAATTACGTGGTCATAACCATCGTTATATCTCATAAACGATTCAAGATATGCAAAACAGGTTTTCGCAGATGACAGTACGCAGTGAGGCACATGTGTGATAAATACTTTTTTACTCACCGAGATATGAAACTAACTCACCCGCAGCAGTTACAGATCGGCAGCTGAGGACGCATTCATACGTTGATAGTAATGTGGTAAAACAAGAGCGGCACGCGTATACACGCCCATAACATCTGGAGCACAGCATAGCAGGACGTATACACTCGCCGGCAGCAGAGAAAGGGCAGGCCCAATAGTTTGTAACTACTTGCCGTGCATATGAGCATCACATTATTCTTAATTCATCTTTCAGTGGATTTACGACTCACCAGATAAGAGAATAACATGAACACTCGATGCTGGGACTCGGGTTTATGCCAGAAGTGATGATGATATGTTTTGTGTAAAAAGTCAAATTTTGTATATATTTGGTCTGTTGTGACAATTCCTCACAGTTCTCACTTACCAAAATAGGAAGCATACAGCATCAAAATCGCAGTTTTCGTAAAACGTTTACCATTACACTATATTAACTAATGCTATAGTCCACTGTTCACCTTTGAAATAGGACCTGTAGCGTTTGTAATTCCAGAACGTACATTTAGCAACATTTCGCTCTAAACATGTATGTTATGACTGTGGCTTTCCGTAGAAAATGTTCTGACTGCCGTCACATCCACTGCCAAATATGTTTCTAGTAGCATAAGGAACGGACAGCATGGGGGATACACAGTGCACAAGTAGATGTCACTGAATGCTTCGCTACCGCTTGAGTTTCACTGACAGAAACGATGGCGACTTTGTGCAGAACAGACGCATTTACCCATCCGTAATACATGAACATAGGAAAATACTATGCATATAGAAAACAGGGTCTGTATACAGCTGACAGAATTTCCTTGTGTAAAATGACCATTAAACCTGCTACAGTGTAACAAAGAGCTAACTGCAAGAATGGACACTCAGTTATCATTCGACGGTTCAGAAAACCAGTCACCACAGGTTCATCGTACGGAAAAAAGGAAGTGATATCATTCCCGCTTTCCTAGATTGAGAAAAGCACTACGACAGCTTGCCAAGGGTCACGTTACCAGAATGTCTGATACTAAACTAAACTCCTCTCGAAAAGGCCATGAAGACCCAACGGCATCGACCGGCCGCCCTGTCATCCTCACGCCAGAGGCGTCACTGGATGGGGATATAGAGGGGCACGTGGTCAGCACATCGCTCTCCCGGCCGTATGTCTGTTTCCAAGATCGGAGCCGCTACTTCTGAATCAAGTAGCTCCTCAGTTTGCCCCCAAGGGCTGAGTGCACCCCCGCTTGCCAACATCGCTCAGCAGTCCCGACAGCCTGACAGCACTAAACTTCTGTGATCTCACTTGCAGAATGTCTGATAACAAGGTTACATCAATTCTAATTGAAAGATCTTCAATGAACTTATTCATCAAAATATCATCTAAGATAATCTAAGGAGTTAGTTAAAATATAATATTAGAGTGCCAGTCTAAAATAACTAAATAATTAATACATCTTGAAATATCAGATGGCTGAAAGCTAGTAAAGGTCTCTTAAACGAAAGAACAGTGAAATATAAGAATAAAGAATACTAAAGTACATGAGTCTCTTATGAGCAACGTAAAAATGCAACTGCTGGAGGAGCTTCGTCTAGATCGGAGATGTTTATTCTAACTGGTTTACCACGAGATACTGGGCAGGACATTGCCACGGTTGCGATGTTTAATTGTGAAGTGCGAAGAAATAAAGATTACAGAATGAAGATCACAGGTACTTCCCGTTGACGCAAGTACGTCAGCATACGTGTATTCGCAAACCAAATAACTGTCCAAGCGTGATCGAATAACCAACCCATTAACTTAGGTACCAAGTCAGCTGGAAATGAATTCATGGTCGCAAGATAGTTACTTAATTTCCTGCTTGGTGTCCGGCGCCAGGGCTACGTGATTGCTCGTGAGCAACTGTTATCATCAACAGGCGAAGTCTTTGACACGCTGAATCAAAGACAATCGACCTCGCTATTTGAGGACACTGGTATAACAATTACAGCTAATTTTTATAATCGTCATGAGCCGTATTAGGGACACCTCGGCGTCTCATCTTTATTCTGCAAGAGGAAACTGGCCGAGGGGGTTATGAAGTGAAATAGGGATAATACACACAAGCAACCAGGAAATGATGTTTCAGTACTATTACAGGAAGAAAAAGTTTAAATTTACCAGAGAGGAAGTCAGCTGCATACAAGATAACAAAGATAAGAAAGCGAAAATATAAAAAAGAGTGAATTTATCTGTAACCGTTAAGCGAGATAGGAAAATGAGCGAAAGGCCATTGGAGTCTATACTACCGCTGATGATGAGTTCAACAACGACGGAATACCAGTTCGAATTAAACAAGGGTGGGGACTATAATCGACTGTGTCCCTTTAAAATTGACCGGTATTTCATTCACTTTTATCGATTTGTGCAGACCACGGGGATACGCTTAAAGACTGTTCGCTGCTTTAGACAAATTAGGGTCTTTCATAAACCAATGTCAGCCCGCACTGGCAACGCAGAACAGTGGATACTTGTTGAACGTCGGATCAGTACGTGTCTCAGGCTTGAGTGGAGGTAGAAGTTATACACACATAAACACACGCAGACACCCACACGCACACACAGACACACTGCGGAATTAATATAGAATTAGGAAAGTTTGTCTGCAAGTTGTGAGCTGGCGTCGGGTCTGGTGGCCTACCTCCACGATATGAAGACTAGCCAGGAACTCAGGAACTAAGTTCGAATTATGTGTTAAACCTTTAAGTCCCCTTCCCCAGGTAGTATTGCTCAGGTAAGTTAGGGGCCACAATTTGCTGAAGTGAGGTCGTATTAAATGTGGCAGGACAGCTCGAATCTACGTCACACTCCTCCAAAACAACTACTGTTGGTGACATCCTCTGGAACGCAAATTTCCACGCTAAATTCTGTTCTGTTCTGTTAAACAGCTGCATGAAACGGATAAAACTGTTGACAAGATCAAGCTGCTTGTGTTCTTTGCTAGAAAGTAAATGATAGTGTAATACTACCAGAAACTGTATGCTACTTCTTATTACCTATCCGACATCAGAGTAAAACGGCATCAGTTATGCGGTATACATTTACATAGAAAAGATGCGAGATGGCAGAAGATTAGGAGGCAAAATCAATCGTGGAATGATTAATGTGATCTCGATTGTGAAGAAGATTTAGACGGACGACACAGACATCATACCCTTTATCGAGAAATATTAAATATTTCCTCGTGATATGAGAGGAATGAACAGCCGTAAAAGTCTGAGACATTTGGGAGATTTCAATGGAAATATTTCATTGAGCGTGGAAACATTCGGAAACTAAGAACCTGAATGGAAAAAATGCTTTCGCGCGGACATAGCTTCAGTGTACAACGCAACAGTAGTATATGGTGCATTTCAAAACTACACAAATAAACAATAATCTGCAATCGTGGTAAAGAATGAAGTATAAAGAAATAACCTTTACCCTGAGATTTATATTAACTGAAATAGCAGTTCAGCAAAAGAAGTTAGGGAAGCGTAGGACCGATGACCTTTGTAGTCTGGTCCCTTCAACCCCCACAAACGAACCTGGGAAGCGTAGCTGCCCGTAGTTGTTTTGCTACGTGAGGCTAAATTGTCATGGGTAGTTCCGGAAACGTTATAGGTCATTATTTTATAAAAAAGGAGATAAAAGTCTATTAGTCTATTAGTGAGACGTTTTACACCACAGTCCAAAAGGGCTGAGAAATTGTACGTTATGTATACATGGGTATTACCGTAATTTATGGCCATAAAACGTAAAATCAAATTTTAATATCCCTTCAGTTCTTACGTTGGAGTTTTGCACTATTTCTTTACACAACAAAAGAGGAGGGAAATACCATGATCCCTTACAAGCCATACAGAGCTCACATCCTTTTCTTTCTCGTATCATTGATTATGTGATTGATCATAACTTTTATTAAGGTGGTTGCCAACCTTTGCTACTGAGATACTGTGTGTTTCTGTTCTATCTTACGCACTGTTTCACTATTGTCAGGAACGCTGTGGTATATGAAAGAGATGGGGATATCTACAATTAATATTACTGCACCTTGTTTTTGTACTCTACAACTAAGTTGGGTACGCAAAGCAGGGGCATCGTAAAGTTTAAGGTGTATCTCATGGAGAAATATGCACATGAGTACTTCCTATGATGAAGTTTCAGCTCGCCTACATGTGATCGTCATGAACCCCCTAGAACTTCCGCTATTGCATGGGAACTAACCTCACGCTGAGGATATTCCCCTTTGTTTCTCCCTGTCGTGGTGAGGAGTTTGCTGCATGTACGGCGTGAAGCAGGGCGACGACGTCCACGTCATCATATAAATAGCCGTAGTGTGATTCAACACAGTGAACCAGTTCTGTAGGGTCTATTGTTTTTGCGGAAGAGATGTTTAGCTCTCTTGTTTGAAAGTTTAAGATGTTGGTAAGATTATTTTACCACAAGCATTTCTTTATTTTTCATTTGCTGT
Source organism: Schistocerca piceifrons (assembly GCF_021461385.2). Classification (NCBI taxonomy): domain Eukaryota; kingdom Metazoa; phylum Arthropoda; class Insecta; order Orthoptera; family Acrididae; genus Schistocerca; species Schistocerca piceifrons. The sequence continues at coordinate 156,246,902 of NC_060140.1, forward strand.
CTGACTTGACTGCGCATTGTTCGTCACAACAATTGGCCTTAGCGCCACTGTTGCTTCTGTTCTACGAAAATTAGCTTGCGTAATTAATGTCGCAGTGCTAGTTGTACGTTACCAACCACACGTTGTTGAACTTGCATTAGCCAACTTCATCCGTGTGTCAATGCTGGTCTGCCATGTCGAAGCGGATGACCTGATGAATTCAGCCACTAGATGCCCTCAAATGCCTATTTAGCCCTCAGAGAATAGGATGTTTTCTGGCCGGTTTTCATCTCTATAATACCTGCTAACTTTCACCCCACACCGGTAGCAATCGGGAGCATTAACACACGCGTGGAACCATACAGGGATTAGTCATACGTTCCTAGTGAGCGGCAAGCCGCATCCAACACACGTCGCACGCCCTTTGTGTTCCATGGTGATGAATCTGGGGCGTTGGCTACAGTAGCATCGCACCGAGTTAGTTATGTAAGCCTACTATTCAGGCGGGTGAAACCTGTTGGAACGTACTTAGGCAATCTAGGCGCACGAAGGACCAATTGTGCAAAGAAGTTGGTATTAGATTACAACAAAAATGAACTCGGAGCCAGCTACCGTCGGGATTGCTATCGTATAAACTTTGATTGAAGATTCTGTAGCAATGTAATGGGCTTAAAAAAATGGCTCTGAGCACTATTGGACTTAACATCTGAGGTCATCAGTCCCCTAGAACTGAGAACTACTTAAACCTAACTAACCTAGGGATATCACACACATTCATGCCCGAGGCAGGATTCGAACCAGCGACCGTAGCGGTCGCGCGGTTCCAGACTGTAGCGCCTAGAACCACTCGGCCACTTCGGCCGGCGTAATGGGCTCAGCTCTGACTGGCAAAATTTCGCGGATCGAATTAAATCCAGTTGCAGTCGTCGGTTCACAATGAAGCAAGATTACAAAATATTATTCCGTTTCCCGCAAAATTTAGATGAAAAGGAGGAAGTAGTAAATAACTTTTTGTCTACACGAGAAAGGTAAGTAAACGTATAAAAAACCTACACCGGGACTGCTACCTGTTCCTCGGAAAATATTTGAGAGCTGTAAAATTAGTTTCACGAAATTATCGACGATATAAGTAATAATTGCTAGCAGAATAATTAATGGAGACCCTCGAAATTATCAACCAATAAGCAGACACACTCACTCACATACAACACCGACTATATCAGTACCAGAGTCAAATCGGTAATGAACGTAGAGTTGTAAAACTACCGTAGGTTATCACAGACTATCAGGAATAAGCGTAGACTATGGTAGGTTTCCTAGTATCTTTGGTCAGTTGAGGTCATACCCACACAACCTGTTCGTTACATGTGTTGCATACGTATTGATTTCCAAGTAGCTTTGATCAGTTGAGGTCATACCCATACAACCTGTTGGGCGATACCTCACTACCTTTCCGTATGCGATCAGTGTCTTACTAGATTCTCCTAAAATCCGAAATCGGTGGGCTGTCTAGAAACTGAGCGAGGATATTAAAATGCCCACTAACCTACGGAACAATTTTGTTCTGCATACTTATCCGCCTGTCTTACTTAATATTATCGAAATTTTTAATGTTTGTTTCAGGTTTTACTCGAAAACAGTTCATCTGTAACATGAAAATGAGGCATATTGTCATAAAAAAAAGAAAACAATATGTATTTATCACACAGAGCTAGAAAACGTAGCCTGCCTGAGTGGCCGAGCGGTTCTAGGCGCTTCAGTCTGGAACCACGCGACCGCTACGGTCGCAGGATCGAATCCTGGCTCGTGCATGGATGTGTGTGATGTCCTTAGGTTAGTTAGGTTTAAGTAGTTCTAAGTTCTAGGGGACTGATGACCTCAGAAGTTAAGTCCCATAGTGCTCAGAGCCATTTGACCCATGTTTTAGAAAACGTTATTAGTACTACAAAAATGTAAAAACTAAAACATATCATATCTCTCTTCAATACTTTATCGAACTTATACAAGTTTCTGTTATCCATAAATAACTTTCGTATTTAACAATAGCAATAGGAAACTATTGCCTTTGATCATTATGAAGAACTTTCTACTGAGTACAAAATAACGGCAATAATTATGTATATATTTTTATGCCCCTGCATGTAAACTATATCTGAAAAAAATGCAATTTCTTTGGTTATCTAAAAACGCAAAGGTTACCCAATCACCAAATTTTTGCTACTTATGAAGTTCTATTTATACTTTGTAAAGATATGAAATGCAGAATGGACTAACACTGAATGATGTGCTGTTCTAATTATGTGCAGTAGGAACGACCGCACAAACATAAACACAAAGAGAATTAACCGCTACTCAGTTTATTTCTTCAGCATTCATTTATTTTTAAAAATATATCTAACAGTCTAGATCGCCAGGCACATTTTTTAAAGCTGACCAGTTTCTATCATCACATGACCATCTTCAGACCAACAGCCATTTTGATGGACAATGGCTGCCTTCGGAGCAGGAACCGCTGGATGACTGATAAATATTTTCAATGGTTATATTTGGATCGCTGATATCTCAAGTAATGTTTTCAGAACACTCATTTTCGTTGCTTTAGACACAAATTGTACCAGTAGTATTGGTAACCCTGCCATTTACTATGTTTTTTGTGTAGTGTGTCAAAATTACCGATCCGAAGGTTTGAGAGCGTGCAACTCTAGACGGACTTGGTATGTGAGCTGCCGAACAGTTTATTCTCTATGTGGTGTCACCGCCAGACACCACACTTGCTAGGTGGTAGCCTTTAAATCGGCAGCGGTCCGTTAGTATACGTCGGACCCGCGTATCGCCACTAGCAGTGATTGCAGACCGAGCGCCGCCACACGACAGATCTAGAGAGACTTCCTAGCACTTGCCCGAGTTGTACAACCGACTTTGCTAGCGATGGTTCACTGACAAAATACGCTCTCATTTGCCGAGACGACAGTTTAGCATAGCCTTCAGCTACGTCATTTGCTACGACCTAGCAAGGCGCCATTATCAGTTACTATTGATACTGTGAATCATGTACTGTCCATACCAACGTTCACCATTAATGGATTAAAGTTAAGTATTCCACCAGCTACGTCCTTTTTTCTAAATTCTAATTTCGTTGTCCCATTCCAGACCTCACGCCAGCCTGCGTGAGCTAAAACGCGTGCCTTTCGGCCTCCTCTAGTAACACGGTGTTGGCTCTTCTGCCAACCAAAACACTGTATATTGTAATGTGTCTAGTAAAACATGTCATGCTCAGTTGTCTTCTACACGTATATCTATATCCACATGATTAATCTGCAATTCACACTTAGATGCCTGGCAGGATATTCTTCGCAACTCCTTGAGACCGTACTGATCCACTCTCAAATAGCGCGTGGGAAAATTAACACTGAAATCTTTCTTAATGAGCTCTGATTTGTTTTAATTTCTTACGAAGATCATTTATCCCTTTGTAGGCTGGGGAGCATAATTTTTTTTCTCATTCAGAGGAGAAAATAGGATTTGAAATTTCATGAAAAGATCTCGCATGGGCAGAAACACCTATGTTTTAAAGATTGTCATCCCAGTTGGTTTATCGTTTCAGTAACACTCTCTTACCTATTCCGCAATAATACAAAAGGAGCTGCCCTTCTTTGAAATTTTTCGATGTCCTCTGTCCTTCCTATGCGGCTAGAATTCCATACCGCACAGCAATTCACTATCGGAGGACGGACATGCGTAACCAATGCAGTCTCGTTAGTGGTCCTGTGGCATCTTCTAAGTGTTCTGCCAATAAAACGCAGTCAGGTTTGATTTACCCATAACATAATTCAACGGGTTTCATTTAGTACTCGTGTGGATGGCCTCGCACTCTTTCTTTTTGACAAACAATTAGCAGTTTTCATATTATACAGATGTTTTGTCTAAAACATTTAGTAGCCAGTTTGGGTTTGCTGATGACAGGCAATCTAAAGAGGGCTCCTCAGATAGTCTCCTTACTCGTATATATAGGTAAGCAACAGAAGACGGCCTACAACACGTCCTTTGGGAGCGCCGGATATCGGTTCTGTTTTACTCGATGACTTTTCGTCGATTACTAGTTACTGTGACGTTTGTGACGCGAAATTAGGAATTCAGTCGCATATTGGAAGTGATACTCCATAGACATGCACTTTGAGGAGAAGTCTCTTGTGAGGAACCATGTCAAAAGTCTTCTCAAAATCTAGCACTCTGGAATCAATCTGACATCCCCTTTCTATAAGACCTAAGACCTGCGAATTAAGAGCTGGTTCAGCTTCACAGGAATGGTATTTTCTGAATCCATGCTATGTGTCAGTAATCTGTTGTTTTCTACGTCATTCATACTGTATGAACACAGTACATGTTTCATAATACCTCTGCAAATTGACGTCAGAATATCGGGTCTGTAATTCATCGGATTATTCGTACCTCCTTTCTCGAGCAAAGGTGTGACCTGTGCAAGTTTCCAGTCTTCTAGTAGGGGTCTTTCATCGAGCTAGGGATTATATATGGTTGCTAGGCATTGGGCTACCGTACCAGCATACTCTGAAAAAAACCTATATGGTATGCTCTATAATGTATACTACACGGACTGGGAGACTAGCCTATATTAAGTGATTCAATCGGCTTTGCTACACCGACAGTGTCTGCTTTTGAATTAATCTTGTGAACTTCTATTCCTGATCCGAATTATGCAATATTTACTGCGTCCTTTCTGATGAAACGGTGTTCAATATTTCCGCTATAGTCACGCTGACATCAGCGGTATTACCACTGGTATCGCGGAATGAAAGTATACATTGTGTCTTGCTGCTTGCGTGCGTTACATACGACCAGAATCTCTTTGGATTTTCTGTCAGAATTCGAGACAGTTTCTTTGTGGACGCACCTCGCACTGAAGTCTGCGCTAATTTCCGAGTTTCAGCAAAACATCGCCAGTCTTGAAGATTTAATGTTGTTTTAGACCTGGCACGCTTCCGCAGCAGTGTTCTGAGGTGTTTTGTATTCAATGGGGGATCAGTACGACCGTTTATTAATTTATTCTGTACAGATCTCTCTACTTCCGCAGGTACTAATTCCTAGAATTCAAGCGACATTGGTCTTCACTTAAATAGTTAGTTGGGAAGAAGTAGACAGTGTCTCCTAGGAAGGTGTCAAGCGAATTTTTACCTGCTTATTTAAATACATGTGTCTTGTCTTTTTCTTTTGGAGGATTTCGATGTTAGGTGGTCAGTCTCGCTCGCTACAGCGACCTTGTGATCACTAACCCCTGTATCCATCATGATGCGCCCTAATTGTTCAGGCTCCTTTGTTCCTAAAAGGGTAAGTATATTTTCACATCCACTTCCACTTTGAGTGGGCTCCTGAACTAATTGCTTAAAATACTTCTAGGAGAAAACTTTTAGTACCATTCCTGAAGATATTTTATACCTACCACCGGTATCTAACGTATATTCTCGCCGTCCTATCGAGGATAGATCGAAGGGACCATCAACTCTTTTAGTATGAGTGGGTTGTCTATTTGAGATGAAAACTACTGAAGTTCTCTTTCAGCTGTTCTAGAACCGAAGCGTTTGAGTCGGGGTGCCGGTAAAAGAAATCAGTCTACCCTTATTAACTCACCGGAACTACCTATTCTCTCTGGGCACCGTTACGTTCTTCGTAAAAATTTCGGCTGAACCTATTTCCGCTTTAGCTACCTTTCGGTACCAATAACGATTTACGCTTCAGTTCTTTTTATTGCAGCTTGGTGCTCTGGTTTTTTCCCAAACACATATACTAGAATTTACAACTATAATACCGACCGTTTCTGTTTCGAAAAAGCAAGCCGGAGTGGCCGAGCGGTTCTAGGCGCTACAGTCTGGAACCACTCGACAGCTGCGGTCGCAGGTTCGAATCCTGCCACGCACATGGATGTGTATATTGTCCTTAGGTTATTTATGTTTCAGTAGTTCTAAGTTCTAGGGGACTGATGACCTCAGAATTTAAGTCTCATAGTGCTAAGACCCATTTGAACCACTTTTTGGTTTCGACCAACGTCCCGTGTTGGTCCTGCACGCTTTGAAGCAGTTTCTGTACTTTCCCGAGGTCCTTGAATCTAAAAAAAAAGAAAAACACTCCCCTCTTCACAGCCCGCACTACCTGTGTAGCCACCTCCTGTGTATAGCGGACTCTGAACCTATTTAGCGGAACCCGAAACATCACCAACCTATGGTATTAAGTCTAGAAATCGGAGGCCGCGCGATGTAGCCGAGCGGTCTAAGGCATCTCGTCACGGTTCACGTGGCTTCCCCTGTCGAAAGTTCCAGTCATTCGTCGGGCATGGAAGTGTGTGTCATATTTAGCGTAAGTTTATGTAGTTTGTAAGCTTAGGGACCGATGACCTCAGCAGTTTGGCCCCATAATACCTTATCGCAAATTTCCGAAATTTCCAGACATCGGCAACTTACTCGTACATGGCCGAAGAACAATTTGGTCCTCTGATGCAGAAACTTCCCTGGAATTTGTACCGAAATTTCGTAATCGGTCATGCCGACGATGCTACGGATGGTAAGTTCTACGTCTAGCTCGCGAGCAAGGCTGGTAGCCCTTACGAATTCAGTTAGCCGCCAGAAACCAGCGAGAATCTCTTCTGATCCAAAACTCCATGCACTTCCAGTTGGCTGCATCCTGTGCTCTTCATGCAACCCAGAAGCACTCTTTCCATATCTGTAAAGTCTTCTCCCGGCATGCAGACAGAGTGCACACCAGATCTCTTCCTCCGCTTGGCAGCCTTGTCCCTAAGAAACCCCATTACTAAGCTTACAATTTAGATGCCAATTAGCAGGAATCCCACCCTCGGGGTTAATTCCTAGATCTAGACTGAGAGGCTTCTTCTGGAACGGGATGGGCAATTGAATGTGGCTCAGAATCTTTATCTGCCACAGACAGCGCTCGTGTGTCGTCGGTGTTTCCTAATGGGTCTCTTAGTTTAATTTTCACCACAGACGAATGTGCAGAAGTGTTAGGTTCGGTGTTTGCTCCCACACGATCAATCCAACGCTTTCCAAATCTTAACTCAAGAGGCTCTGTAACCACATGTACGGGATGAGGGGGGCATGCACCATGTTGGTACGACACTCACTGCGTTATATCCAATGGAATATCTTCCAATAACGATGGAAGCTAAAGCAAAATTTCTGCATGAAAGAGTGAAGAAAGACGTCTTTAAACTTTTTCAGTTGCGAATTTTTTCTCATATTTCGAGAACTGAAGACAATGGCGACTTCTTCGCACTGTTCCCCAGACTGTTTCTAACAATAAATATTTTACAGCTGTGGAAATGTATACTGAATACGTACACTGCATTTATTTTCTAGGGTCAAAATTCAGCAAAGTGTATGCAGTTAGCACTAAATATGACAACAGACGCTTTCGTCTTCTCAAGGTCATCGTATATTGTTTTCATAACAATTCACACTTCAATCACATATCTTTCCATACCAGTTACAACTCATAAGTGTCTAAGCTAATTACGTTCCTCCAACTAACGATTCCTTTAATTATCACTGTTGGAACTGACATTTCATAGTTTGCTTATCTGTGGAGCCTTTGCAGACTCGACTAGAAGTGCACCACTTGTCGATCACTTGACAGATTTTAGTATTCCGGAAAGTTCCTGCAATGTCACAATGAAGTACAAAAGCCCCCAGCTTTGCAAGAGTTCCTTCCTTTCTTTGAAACTAATACATTAGTTTTGCAGATGTGGTCCGCTAACAACTGTTTTGCGTCATAGCTATACAGTATAAAGGTACGTAGCATAGCTAATGTGGTGTCACCGCCAGACACCACACTTGCTAGGTGGTAGCCTTTAAATCGGCCACGGTCCGTTAGTATATGTTGGACCCACGTGTCGCCACTATCAGTGATTGCAGACCGAGCGCCGCCACACGGCAGGTCTAGAGAGACTTCCAAGCACTCTCCCCAGTTGTACAACCGACTTTGCTAGCGATGGTTCACTGACAACATACGCTCTCATTTGCCGAGACGATAGTTTAGCATAGCCTTCAGATACGTCATTTGCTACGACCCAGCAAGGCGCCATTATCAGTTACTATTGATATTGTGAATCATGTACCGTCCAGACCGACGTTCACCATTAATGGATTAAAGTTAAGTATTCCACCAGCTACGTCCTTTTTTCTCAATTCTAATTTCCTTGTCCTGTTCCAGACCTCACGCCAGCGTGCGTGAGCTAAAACGCGTGCCTTTCGGCCTCCTCTAGTAACACGGTGTTGGCTCTCCTGCCAACCAAAACATTGGCGACGAGGCAAAACCGCGTTCTTATCGATATTGCCCTGATTTACTTGTGTAATGGCTTCGCCACAATCTCCAGATGTACTGTCCGAATTTTATCACTTACAGAGTCAGCAGACGCAGGCCTTACTGGATGCCCTTGGACAGCTCGTCCAGAGTCAACGGGCAATGCAAAACGATGCGGCAGCCCCCACTCCACCGCTAACGCAGCCACAACACGCTGTTGCACCAACTTTTCGACCTTTTGATGCTGCACTGTAAACCTGGACGGAGTGGTCACGCCAATTTGGATTCCAATCACCGCCTACAGAATTCAAGGTAACGAGCGGCAGCCATTTTTGTTATCCTCAGTCGGGGTGACCACGTACTGTGTGATAGTCAAATTATTTCCTAGACACGACGTAGCAACTCTGTCCTACGAAGAAATTTGGTCCGCATTAGATGCATATTGCAAAGAATCAGTCAATGTATCTACGAAAAGGTATACCTTCTTTCGTACAAAACGTACGGCAGGTCAGACTAATCGGGAGTGGGTTGCAACCTTGCAAGGCCTTACTAGGGATTGTGCTTTTGTGTGTCAATGTGGACTCCGTTATTCAGATTCTACAGTACGTGATGCAATTGCACAGAACGTTTCTGATGTTCGTATAAGGGAACAGATTTTGAAACTAGTCAATCCCTCCATTCAACTAGTGATGGACATATTGGATCGGCAGGACACACTTGCCTTTGCTCAGGAATCATTTGAAACTTCACTAGAAGTGTGTCAGGTTAACCGGCCTGCCGGGCGAGCTGCACGGAGCAGTGAACAGTCCTCGCGCCAGGCCGCGCCGTTGCCGCCAAGCTCTCAGCCACGTGTGCTGCACAGGCAAGCAAATGCAGTTCTTAAATCATGCCCGCCGTGTGCTACTAGACATTCGCGTGAGAACTGCCCGTCACGCCAGACTATTTGCTTTTTCTGTAATAAAAAAGGACATGTTCAGAGTGTTTGCCAGAAAAAGCTCAGATCGGAAACTCACAACCATTCCATGCCCTTTGCTTTGCGCCGAATTCGAACCAAGGATACTCAGGCTTGTGAAACTTCGCCCGTGGAAATTCATGTAGTTCATTCCACTCCGCTCAGTGCCACTCTCTCTAACAGTGACTGTGTTCGTTCCTAAAATAGTTTGCGTCGACATCGCCGGAAATCCCGTCAAGTAGCAAGTGATTTTGTACCAGTGTCCGTTCACGTTGCACGAGACAGTCGCTCTTGTCGTCAGCAGGGCAATAAACTTTTTGCAGACTTGGACATTAATGGCAAAGTGATACCATTCCAGCTCGATACCGGAGCTGCAGTTTCACTGATCAATCCAGACACGTACAAACAGATGGGCACACCTCTGTTGCGTGCCGCAAATGTTAAGCTAACTAGCTATTCAGGTCAAAAGATCCCTGTGTTAGCACAGTACAGCCTTCTGGCCACATACAAAGGACACACGAAACTTGTGTCATTTTACGTCCTTTGTTCTTCTTCTGCAGTGAACTTGTTTGGTTTCGATTTATTTCAGTTGTTTAACTTGTCTGTAGTAGATCAGGTCCTATCAGTGAACCAGACTATGCCTTCAGACAGTGTTTCTCGTCTCTGTGAAGAATTTGCAGACATTTTTGCACCGGGCCTTGGTTGCACTAAGAACTATAAAGCACATTTGGAATCGAAAGTAAACGCTCAACCGAAATTTTTCAGAGCGCACAATGTTCCCCACGCATTGCGTGATGAGGTCGCAAAAACACTACACGATTTGGAATCACAAGGAGTAATTGAACACGTGCAGGCTTCTCTCTGGGCATCACCCTTAGTAATTTTGCCAAAAACCTTCGGGAAAATTGAGACTTTGTGTGGACTTCAAGGCAACAGTGAATCCACAACTAGTGATTGCAACGTTTCCTTTACCCCACCCGGAAGTTCTTTTTGACAAACTGTGCCCGGGTAAATATTTTTCGAAGTTGGACCTAGCAGATGCGTACTTGCAGATCCCAGTGGACGAAGAATACCAGAGCGTTTTGGTGGTTAACACGCATCTTGGTTTCTATCGATTCAAACGACTGCCATTCGGGTGTGCATCCACCCCTGCATTGTTTCAGCAATATCTACAAACTGTTTGTGCGTCGGTCCCTACTGCAGCAAACTATCTGGACGATATTGTGATCTCTGGAAAGACGGAAGAAGAACATTTAGCCAATCTCAGAACATTATTTCACGTCTTGCGACTAAATGCTCTTCGCTTGCGGAAGGACAAATGTGTGTTTTTTGCTCGCTATACCACACGCCTCTTCCATTTCAGCTGCGCTTCATCGCTTACGCCGTAAAGGTGTTCCGTTCGTCTGGACGACGGAATGCGAACGCGCCTTTCGCCAGTTGAAATCGGCGTTGCTTTCGCAAACTTGCTTTACGCCATTCGCTCCCCAGAAGCCCCTTTTGTTGACGGTGGATGCATCGGATTTCGGGATCGGTGCTGTGATTGTGCACAAAGATGGATCGCACGATCGCCCTATTGCCTTTACGTTCAAATTGCTCTCGTCTGCGCAAAGAAATTATTCACAGATCGAGAAAGAAGCATTGGCTCTAGTATTTGGTGTTACAAAATTTCATGATTTCTTGTCTGGTCATCACTTTACCATCATCACAGACCACAAACCTTTGACACCGCTTTTTCATCCGAACAAGCCTGTACCTACACGTACAGCGCAGAAATTCATTCGCTGGTCTATTTTCCTCTCACAGTACAGCTACGATATCTTGTATCGGTCCACTGCTATACACGGAAACGCCGATGCGTTGTCCCGTTTGCCTGTTGCTGAGCATAGAGCATTCGATTCCTCCGAACTTGCTTGCATGTTCATTGATGCGGAATCCGATGACGTGGTCGAATCGTTTCCGATTGATTTTCGTCGTGTAGCTACAGCCACAGCTGCTGACCCTGTCCTTGCTACCGTTCTGCGTTTTGTTGCTCCGCAATTGCCCTTGTCAAAGTCACGGATCGGGGATCCGTTGTTTCGCCGATTTTTTGCTCCCCAGGAGAGACTTTTTGTTAGACGTGGTGTTTTGCTGTTGCGTTCTGATAATGATCAGTCCAGGGTCGTGGTTCCACGTTCGTTACAGTCCTCTGTGTTACAGTTTCTCCACCAAGGACATTGGGGTATAGTGAGAACGAAACAGCTTGCTCGTCAGCCCTGTACTTGGTTCGGAATCGATGCCGCGATTACGAATATGTGCTCTTCTTGCATGGTGTGTGCTGAACAACAATCAGCCCCACCGCGGAAATTCTTTGCATATCCAAAATCCACTGCCCCTTGGCAACGCTTACACATCGATTGTGTTGGTCCATTCTGGAATGCTCGATGGTTGGTTGTGGTAGATTCATTCAGTAATTTTCCTTTTGTTGTCCGGATGTCTTCCACGACGTCATCTGCCACCATCCAAGCGTTATCGGCTATCTTTTGCATTGAAGGTCTTCCACAGACTATTGTTTCCGACAATGGCCCACAATTCATGTCCGCAGAATTTCAGTCATTCTGCAAGGCCCATGGTATTCAACATCTGACGTCCGCGCCGTTTTTGCCACAGTCAAACGGTGCCGCTGAACGATTGGTCAGGACTTTCAGGTCACAGATGTTGAAGTTAAAAGTGTCGCTTTCTCTGGAGGACGCGTTATTGTTCTTTTTGTCCTCGTATCGTTCTCAGCCCCGAGATGGTCGCTCGCCGGCTGAGTTGCTACACGGTCACCCTCATTGAACCTTGATGTCTTTGCTACATCCGCCACATCAGGTTCCTGTGCAGCGGCAGACACCTGCTATTGCTCCAGGCGACGTTGTCTACTATCGTCACTACCGAGATTCACGGCGTTGGCTCGCAGGCCGCATTCTTCGCTGCCTCGGACGCGCTATGTATCTGGTTTTGGGGGCCTCTGGTGAGGTGCACCGGCATCTCAACCAGCTGCGCCTCTGTCGTCGCATGGGATCTGCCGCTCGCCATCTGCTTTCAGCGACGGTGCCGTCCGGTCAGCGCCCTGGGGACCCATCTACTGGCTCGCCTCAGCCCCGGGTCATACCGACGCTGCCTTCCATTTTGCCCCATGGCGACGCGCCGCAACCGCCGCCGCCGCCTGTTCTCCCGCCGGCGACGCCCGCTGTGGACACGTCGCTGCAACCGCCGGGCGCCTTCCTGAGTCACGCGCCGCCGATCGCTTCCCGTGACCAGTTGTTCTCCGACATGGAACTCTTGTCCGCTCCGGACCATATGTCGTCTTCGCCCGTCGGGTGCCCCGGCCCGATGGAGGTCGACCCTTCGGCCCCTCCTGTCTCTCTGCGGGCGCATAAACCGCATGCTGGCGTGCGACCTGGAGCAGGTTTTCAGGCGTTTCCTAGCTCCCCGCCGTCCGAATGGCAGGGTGCGGTTGGCACAGCCTCGCCAGTTGTTAGGCTCCCCACCTCGTCGTATGCGTCAACATGGGGTCCTCCCCACGGCGGACGGAAGCCTTATGCAACAACCGTACGCCGATTTGCGGGGGAGGAATGAGGTGTCACCGCCAGACACCACACTTGCTAGGTGGTAGCCGTTAAATCGGCCGCAGTCTGTTAGTATACGTCGGACCCGCTTGTCGCCACTATCAGTGATTGCAGACCGAGCACCGCCACACAGCAGGTCTAGAGAGAGTTCCTAGCACTCTCCCCAGTTGTACAACCGACGTTGCTAGCGATGGTTCACTGACAAAATACGCTCTCATTTGCCGAGACGATAGTTTAGCATAGCCTTCAGCTACATCATTTGCTACGACCTAGCAAGGCGCCATTATCAGTTACTATTGATATTGTGAATCATGTACCGTCCAGACCGACGTTCACAATTAATGGATTAAAGTTAAGTATTCCACCAGCTACGTCCTTTTTTCTAAATTCTAATTTCGTTGTCCCATTCCAGACCTCACGCCAGCCTGCGTGAGCTAAAACGCATGCCTCTCGGCCTCCTCTAGTAGCACGGTGTTGGCTCTCCTTTCAACCAAAACAGCTAAAGGCTGAGATTTATTTGCTTACCATCCTCGATGTCCGGGCAATTAAGCCGAGACCCCCGTTCCCTACTACATACAACGTTCTACCACCTCGCCTCACCATGGTCGCTAAAGCATACGCAGTGCTTCTAATCACCTAGGAAAAGCAGCATTCATCTATCCCTTCTGAGACCTCCTTAAGCTGTCCGTTGTTTCAATGCTCACTTAATTTGTCTTGTAACCGTAAACTTTTCTGTTGAAAGTGTACTGTAACGGTCCAAAAAGTTCCTGGTGAAATTTTATTCCTGGTGTATAAGCGACGCAAGCGCAATATATACCGTGACAGCTCGAATAACAAATGTACATTAGATCTGCCATTAGTCAGACGGCAGCGTGGAGTAGAGGGTATGCGGCCGTTGTGTGTCAGTGTCTTGTGTCACAAATATCAACGCACCAACATCTCTAATTCATGTGTTGACGGCATCCTCAAGAACGATTTACAGAAAAGAGAGAGGAGTATACGAAGTTAGTTCAGCACATCTTCCGAAAAAATAACAAAAAAAGAAAACAACGACGTGTGGACGCCTGATGCGATTTGACTGAAATACAAATGTGGACAATTCTGTTCTGTAAAGAATCAGAATGGGTGACGGGACTTGGTGTTATCAAAACGAACTTACCACAAAACGATGAAATCTAGAATTTCACATGAGGTTCATTACTTTGACGAAAAAACAGACATTCAAGCAAATGTGATGCGCGAGTGGAACAATGTCCAGAAGAAGGACTTTTTTTACAAGCTGACATGTTCGTATGAAAATTCTGTGCGTTGCACATAAGTAAGGGCAGAACACCTGAACCATTACAACCATCATCTTGACTTTTCTTAGTTTTTTATCAACCTAGTCTCAAAATTTTCTGTAATTACATGGTGTAGTGTATCTCCGTCAATTCAAGACTGGAGTTCATATTTGTTTGTTTCTATGCTTATCCTTCGTTACTGTGCTCTGTAAAAACGAATTTTACAATTTAATCACACACAGAACAATGCTGCCGTATGTGACGATAGCCAGTGCTTAACAGCTAGACCCTGAATTCTTCATTTAGTCAACGGGCTCATCAAGAGTTTCTCTACCTACAGGGTAATGTGGCTAAGACAAGCCACTCCAAACATATTCAGAAGGAATAAATATATCGAGATGAGGTATTCTCCAAGATATAGGAACTGTATGGCTAAATTCCTGACTTTCGGAAGCAGTTCTTTCTAATGAAGCTACTTTTTTCTGTGGCACTTCAAAGAAGTTTCCTCCGCAGTCACTCTCCCAAAGCCATGAGAAAAGGTTTCACAAAACTTCTGCCATATTGCATCAATGCTAAGTAAACATGTCATTCAGGTACGGTTCGTGTGTTTATCACGGCTGTCATTTCAGGTACTCAAAATGTCGACTTTGAGCGTTGTTTCAAGCTCTAAAGTATATCTGGAAGAAAAATATAACACGTTTATTTTCATCTCGAGTTAACGGTAGCATGGGCCCGTTTTATAAGGAATTTCATCCCTTCGGGAGTCGTCGGTGTTTCCTAATGGGCCTCGTCGTTTAATTTTCACCACAGACAAATGTGCAGAAGTGTTAGGTTCGGTGTATTCTCCTGCACGATCATTCCAACGCTTTCCAAATGTTATCTCAATAGGGTCTGTAATGACATGTGGCCAACCTCTTAATCTCAGACTAGCACTTGAAGCCTGCTCGGTCTTTTCCAATCTCTGTCTTCCTCTGCAAATTTACTCTCTACAGCCCCGTCTAATACCATGGAAGTTAGTCTACGAAGTCTTAACACATGCCCTTCCAGCCTGTCCCAATCTCTTGTTGTTTTCCATCTGTTCCTTTCCTCGCCGATTCTGCGCAGAACCTCCTCATTCTTCCATCTAATTATCAACATTCTTCTGTGGCACCTTATATTAAAGGCTTCGAGCCTCTTCTGTTCTGATTTTCCCACAGTCCATGTCTCACTACCATACATTGCTAAGGATCGAACGTACGTTCTCAGAAATAACATTCTCATATATATTTTATACTAGCGGACTTCGTTCGGCCGGGATTCCCTTTTTCGCCGGTACTATTCTGCTCGTGATGTCCGCCTTGCTCCGTCCGTCATAGGTCATTTGCTGCTTATGTAGCAGAATTCCCTGACTTCGTCTGCTTCGTGATCCCCAATTATAACGTTAAGTTTCTCGCTATTCTCATTTCCGCTATTTTTCATTACTTTCGTCTTTCTTCGATTTACTCTCAATTTACATGCAGTTCTCATTAGACTGTTCATTCCATTCAACACATCTTGCAATTCTTTTTCACTTCCACCGAACGTAGCAGTGTCACCAGAGAATATTGAGAATGATATCCTTTCACTCTCAACTTTAATCCCTTACTTGATCCCTTCTTCTCTATCCCTCATTGTTTCTTCGATGTACAGATTGGACAGCAGGGGCGAAAGACTGCATCCCTGTCTTACATCCTCTTTAATCTTGTTGTTCCCTCCTGGTTCCGTGCATAGTGTTTACTACCCTCCTTTCCGCATAGATTACAGCTATTTTTCTCAGAATTTCGAGAAACTTGCGCCATTTGAAATTGTGGAACGCTTTTCCAGGCCGACAAGTGCTATGATCGTGTCTCGGTTTTCCTTCGGTCTTGCATCCATTTATCAACCGCAGTCTCAGAACTGCCTCTCGTTTTTCTACCTTTCTTAAAGCCAAACTGATCTTGATCTAGCAGATCCTCAATCTTCTTTTCCATTTTTCTGTATATTATTCTTGTCAGCAACTTTGATGCATGAGCTGTTAAGATGATTGTGCCGTTATTCTCGCTCTTGTAGTCTCTTGCTGTCCTCAAAATTATGTGGAAGAATTTTTTTCTGAAAGTCTGATGTTATATAGCCAGTCTCAAATATTCCACAAAAATGTTTCAAATGGCTCTGAGCAGTATACGACTTAACTCTTGAGGTCATCAGTCCCCCTAAAACTTAGAACTACTTAAACCTAACTAACGTAAGGACATCACACACATCCATGCCCAAGGCAGGATTCGAAACTGCGACCACAGCGGTCACGCGGTTCCAGACTGTAGCGCCTAGAACCGCTCGGCCACTCCAGCCGGCTTCACATATTCTACACATGAACGTGAATAGTAGTTTTGTATCCACTCCCCCCAATGATTTTAGAAATGCCGACAGATTGTTATCAATCCCTTCTGCCTTATTTGATCTTAAATCTTCCAAAGCTTGATTCTAAAACCGAATACCTTGTCTCTTTCCTGTCAAGTCCGGATTCGCCTATCATATCTCAGATCAATCATTCCCGTCGTAAAGATCTTCAATGTACTCTCTCCACCTTGCGGCTCTGTCCCCTGCACTTAAACGAGGAATTTCCATTGAAATCGTAACGTTACCGCTCTAGCTTGTAATTTCACTGAAGGTTGTTTTGATTTTCTTACATGCTGAATTCGTCCATCAGAAAATCATTTGTTTTTCAGTTTCTTCATATTTTTCATGCAGCAAGTTTGCTTTAGCTTCCGCCGTAATTCGAAGATATTCCACTGGACATAATGCAGTGAGTGTCGTACCAACATGGTGGACCAGTTAATGTGTGCATTGACGGTATTAGTCAGTCAACCTTACACATTCTGTGACTGACTCGTAGACAACTATTGCCATGTATGGTACATGGGAAGTACAATGGGAACCGACCTTAGAATCCTGGTTCAGACAGATACAAACCATTTTCTTCACGGATTCAACAGTAATGCATTAAGATTCCTACATCAAAGCAAGCAGAAGCTACAGAACGTAAACAGTATTGAATTTTGAGTTTAATGTCTTATGATAAAAAATACTCATAAGGAAAATTCTGAGAAGAGTTGAAGAGGAAATGAAGGATATGCAGAGTTCAGTTTGATTACAGGATACGATTAGGAACAACAGAGGCGATTGTGGTTTGTTACGGAAAAACAAATACAGAAATATCTACATCTACATATATACTCCGCTAGCCACCATGCGGTGTGCGGTGGAGGACACAATTCACGCCAAAGTCATATTTCTCCACTCTGCTCCACTTGCGGAACGCGCGAGGGAAAAACGACTGTCTGAACGCCTCAGTACGACCTCCTATTTCCCTTATCTTTGAATGATGATCATTACGCGATTTGAAAGTTGGTGGTAATAATATATGCTCTACATTCTCGGCGAAGATTGGATTTCGGAATTTAGTGAGCAGCCCCTTCTGTATAGCGCGTCGTCTTTCTGCAAGTGTGTCCCACTTCAGACTTTCTATGATATCTGTAACGCTCTCGCGATGGCTAAATGTACCAGTCACGAATCATGCCGCTCTTCTTTGGACCTTTTCAATCTCCTGAATCAGCCACAACTGGTAAGGGTCCCATACAGACGAACAGTACTCTAAGACTGGCGAATTAACGTATTGCAAGCTATCTCCTTTGTTGAAGGACTGCATCGCTTCAGGATTCTACCAATAAACCGCAATCTAGGGTTCGCCTTACCCGTTACTTTTGTAATCAGATCATTCCAATTGAGATCGTTTCGAACAGTCACACCCAGATACTTGACGGATGTTACCGCTTCCAAAGACTGATCATTTATTTTGTACTCATACATTATGGGGATTTTCGGCTTGTTATACGCTGTACGTTACACTTACTAATATTGAGATATTACAGCACGCATTTATTTCATGCAAATCCTCATTGATTTGTTCACAACTTTCGTGTGATACTACTTTCCTGTAGTCTACAGCATCATCGGTAAATAGTTTAATGCATCTGTCAATACCATCAACCAGATCGTTTATGTAAATAGTGAAAAGCAGAGGACCTATTACGCTACCCTGGGGCACATCTGAAGTTACTCTTGTTTCTGTTGAAGTCACCCCGTTCAGGACGACATACTGCTCCCTGTCTGTTAGAAAGCTTTCTAGCCAACAGCATACGTCATTGGATAGACCGTAAGCGCCCACTTTTTGTAGCAAGCGACAGTGAGGAACTGAGTCGAACGCCTTTCGGAAGTCGAGAAATATGGTATCAACCTCTGATCCGATATTTAGAGCCTATTGTATATCGTGAAAAAGATGGCCAGCTGTGTCTCGCATGACCGCTGTTTCCTAAAACCATGCTGGTTTCTGCAGATGAGCTTCTCAGAATCTAGAAAGGTCATTATGTCTGAAAACAAATTATGTTCCATGATTCTGCAACAAATCGATGTCAGTGAAACTGGCCAGTAACTACGTGCATCCGATTTTCTACTCTTTTTATAGATTGCTATGTCCTGGGCCTCCTTCCAGTCCCGTGGAATTTTCCGCCGTTCCCGTTATCTCTGATATATACAAATATAAACCCACTTACGTTGCCTGTGTAGACCTGGAAAGACATTTGATAATGTTATCTCGCAAGAAATGTTCAGAGTGCTGAAAAAGCTGGTCTAAAATACAACGACATGCAGGTGATGTTCAGTTCCATAAGAACGAAGTGGTTGAGATCAGGAACAAGAAAAAAAATTAGAAAGGACTGGAGACACAGATGTGCTGTCTCTACTCTATACTGAACACCTAGACCAAGTTCGTGAAACTAGAGAGATGACGATCAAAATTAATGGGCCTAAGATAAAAATGCTGCGTCACGCTGATGATACTGTCGAGGTCTCGGAGACGAATAAAATGTAGACAGCGTCATCAGCGCAATGGAAAAGAATCTCTGTAATCATTATAATAAGAGAATAAACAAAGGAAAAATTAAGATCATGGTATGCATCACAGATGAAAAATGTGAAACTTTCAAAATTGTAAATGGAACAAATGAGCTAGAAGTGACCGGGGAATCAGGGGTGATTAACCCAGAAAAAAAAAGTGCGCAGAATACAGGGGGCAAAATTAAATTTCGAAAAGAATTTAGTCGCCAGCAGGAAAATCAGTCTGGAAACAAGGAAGGATGATGAAAGCATTTGTTTGGAGTTGGGCACTGTGTGGCTGTGAAATTTTGTCAATAGGAAAACAAGAAAAGAGACGGTTAGAACGCCTGGAGATCGGAAATTACAGAAGGATTATAAATACCAGCTGGGAAGGCAGAGCGCCAGCCGAAGTGGCCGTGCGGTTAAAGGCGCTGCAGTCTGGAACCGCAAGACCGCTACGGTCGCAGGTTCGAATCCTGCCTCGGGCATGGATGTTTGTGATGTCCTTAGGTTAGTTAGGTTTAACTAGTTCTAAGTTCTCGGGGGCTAATGACCTCAGCAGTTGAGTCCCATAGTGCTCAGAGCCATTTTTGAAGGCAGAGAGAGACAGAATCATCAATGAGTACAGGAAACCAGATCCATCTAAAGGAACATCCAGGCAATATGAAACAAACTTATAGGACACTTTTCAAGGTACTGAACTACTGACGGAAGGAATCGACGGGGACGACTGAGGATGTCATGTACGCAATAAATTACGAATGATGTGAGATGCACTACATACGCAGAAATGAAGAGGAAAACAGATAGAAGAGGGGAGTGGCGTACTCCTGCAAACAAGCCACACACACACAGAGAGAGAGACACAGAGATAGACAGAGAGAGAGAGAGAGAGAGAGAGAGAGAGAGGACGAGCACTGCATAGTAATACAACTCAGATTATGAAACCAAATTATTCTCAGAGTGCTGGGGATATGAATAGGATTTCGTCATTAGACTCTATTCTAGTAGTAAAAGAACACAAGTAATACTACCTACCATTATTGGTTGGAAAGCCTGGAAGGCTCAAATGGCTCTGAGCACTATGGGACTTAACATCTGTGGTCATCAGTCCCCTAGAACTTAGAACTACTTAAACCTAATTAACCTAAGGACATCACACACATCCATGCCCGAGGCAGGATTCGAACCTGCGACCGTAGCCGTCGCGCGGTTCCGGACTGAGCGCCTAGAACCGCTAGATCACCGCGGCCGGCGAAAGCCAGGAAGGACTGGTGCAGCAATTTAACTATAAAGGTATTGTTTTTCCACAGAAAACTGATACCTCCTGTCCGTGAATTGTATTTTATGTTAATTATAACGCACATCAATGAGTAAGTGATCAGTGCGTATTGTGCAATCAGCTGTCTGTATTGTCGCTGCCGAAAAGAGAGCGTAAGACAAACAAACGCTCCAAAATCTCATCAAAGGAGTTTCGAAACAATAGGAATAATCGTCAACAGTGCCTCTGCACTTTCTCCATGTGAAAATGAGGAGAAGATTCTTAAAGAAGCCGCACTGTAGCAGCGATTGAACAATGCAATCTGTCCTTCACTTATCGACGATATTATGATGATGTTAATATCTTTCGTATCTATTTTAAGAAGGATCTGCCAACAAATATGGAGGCATTATATGAGAATGGAAGTTCTCTCTCCCAGTTTCACTTCACGTCCAAGCTGACAAAACGTGTAATTCTGTGTACGCTACCTAAACATTCTATAAGAAGTTGAACAATGGTAGGAAAGGCGGCAGACTCGTTGTAAAAGCCCTAGGCTTGTTTGCGCTGTCTTTTAAACTACAGAAGAGACACAAAAAGGCCAACCCTAGACGCCCGAGAGGCATGACGTTGCTGACGAGGTCTGGGTGAGCCAGTGACTTTAACCTCTCTTCGGAACAACGGGCGAGACTCTTTGTATTTCTTAGCTGCGTAAACATTTTTGTTCTCCACCCCTTCTGTAGTCCCAGAATTGTACAAAGAGTCCATTTACCGAAGAACATAGTTTAGGAAAGATAAAAAGAGACTGGCTGCATTGAATTTACTCTCCTCTTTAATTACTAGAGGAAAAAGGATGAACAGATAAACAGATGCTACACAAAGAACACGAGAAAACTCTAATCATCTTTCAAAGCTTAATGCATGCACTGCAGTCAGGTACTAAACTGATTACTCCCAAGTACGATTCTAGTATCTTAACGAATTTAATAATTTGGTGTTAGCTTACTGACTTAGGTAAATTATTCAGAAGTTATGTACCACAGATTTAGCAGCTAATATGAAACTCGGGAAATTAACGCCAGCAAATATTTGAAACTGCCACATGATGGAGTCATCTGTCAGTTGATGGCAATCAACGTACAGCGTGGTCCTAAAGTCCGGAAACACCGTGATAAAGTCCAAATAGTGTAGCAAACAAGGAAATAGAGACCCTACACACGAGGAACGGGAAGGGGGATGAAGAAGTGTTTCCCTCGTTGTTAACGGAGGACGGGACATTTGCGGAATTCTTCCAGCATGATGGAGCCCCACCACATCATGGGCACAATGTGCGAGCATACTTGGATGAGGAGTTCCCTCAAAAGTGGATTGGTCGTAGGGGTGCTGTGGAGTGGCCACCACGTTCACCAGATTTCACTCCTTTGGATGTTTATCTTTGGGGTCATGTCAAAGCACTGGTTTATTATGTGAAAATATGGGATTTGCATCATCTAAAGCAGCGCATTGTTGATTCATGTGGTCATATTCAGCCAGACGTGTTGGTAAAAGTTCATCTGGACTGGGTTCGGAGTATGGCATTAACAATCCAGCATAATGGACAACATATCGAGCCATTCCTATGACTGTTGGTGGTCTCTCGGGACTGCGTTACATCGGCGTAATGTCTCTTCAGCACATAATACACATGCTGCCGAGCATCCCACCGCTGCCACACGTAACTGGCGATAGCCCGAGAATGAATAAAGCTATGTTTCAAATAACAAAGTCATTGTTTTTCTACTGAAATTCTCTGTTTGATATGTCACATGACCACATTCCCATTTGAAATTCTGGAGTTGAATCCAAGATGGCGGCTTTCAAGATGGCCGCCATGTTGGTGGCATAGCCTATAAAGTTTCCCCCTTCCCGTTCCTCATGTGTAGGGACTTTGTTTCCTTGTTTGCTACTCCATTTGAATTTTATGAAGGTGTTTCCGGACTTTTGGACCACCCTGTATATCTCTTCTTCACGGGACTGGTTTACGTTCTTCATAAAGAAGGACAGTCCATCCAAACGGCGGAGATTCACGTGGTACAGCAACGTCTGTGATATGTCGTGGAAAAATCAGAACTAATCCTGAGGGCATATTAATGAATTTTATGATTTGTTAAAACTATTTTATTGTTAAAATAATAAACATGCCGTACCCTTTGTCGACGCTACACACCAACGTTCCTGAAAAATCAGAGGAAGCAAAAACTGCATGGAAAAATCAGAAAAATAAAGGAAAATCGGAGGTGACTGGGCAACAATGGAAATAGTTGGAAAATGCTTAAAAAGACAGGTTCGTGTAACTAGTTTAACAAAATAGAAAACGTACATAAAATAAGAGCGTAGTGGCGTTAGATAGGAGAACAGGAAATGTATGTAGAAGTGTAGGCCCGTTACACTCCTGTCAGTCTATAACAGACAAAAAAATACTATCTACTGTATCTGCGGCATAGAAGAAAACAACATTCGGATAAAAGTAGCTCGAGGATCGTGTTGCATGTCTTCAAGGTAGCTACAGTAACAACTAATGAAGCGAAGTATGGTCTTCCTCTAGGAGTTGCAGATTTTTATACAGCTTCTTTGTCTGTTTGACATCAGGTAAAAAATAGAGTCAATGTTTTCTAAAGAATATCCTTGATAGGACTGTAGCAGATTTTATGCAAAGACGATGAAACAAAATTTCAGACGACATTCTGGTTACATTCATTAAATATTTCGCGATAACTGTTACCTACAGCATTGGAAGGTTCGGATGACACGGATCTGATGTACAAAAGAAGTCACAGATTAGCGGGCCTTAACTAAAGAAACTTCTGAGTTCAGGTTCCTTTTCTGCAGTTCATAAAATATTCTCAAAAATGCGAAGAAAAAATGAGAGAAGAAACTAAAGCATTTAATTCGTCACAAAATGCAGCTGAACCAGTTAACTAGTCCGCCGTAATTGACTTTAAACTGAGTAGACTGCTCAGTTAACATATTCTTCCAAGTTCATAATTTAACCGGTTTCTCACCGACACAATTAAGTTCTAGAAATGTGTAAGGTGGAACGTAACTAACGATGGTTCATGCTACCCAAAAATCCTAGTTGTGTCTACAATATTTCGTCGATGCAACTTACTGACCTCTTCAGGTGCACAGGACACACAGCTGAGACTACGACCGAAGGTTCCTAGTGTTGAAAGACTGGGAAGAAACCGTACAGGCACAAACGCGGCGAATTCAGTGACCAACAGAGCAACGTGCAGACGTGTAGCGAGAGACACAGCTACGCCACCTGTCGGACTGATCGTTTACGCAGAGACTGTCTTATCATGTTGTGTGCTGCAATCGGTTGCCCCAGCGCACTCTGTTGGGAATCGTTTGGCGGAGTAAGTGTAACAGCTTCAGCAGTGTGTTCGCTGCACCTGAAGACGCCTGTCAGCTGCACCGACGAAATATTGTAGAAATTTCACGGCATTCGACGTCTTGCCAGGGAACCATACTTGCAACTAGTCCTTCGGGAAAGCCTCAAGCAACGCAACCTAATTATATATGCATTTCGTGATCAACCTAAAGATGATAAATATGCATTGCAGCACTTGCTTCTAAAGCAGGTATTCTGAGATAATTATCAGAACACTGTTGTGTCATATGCATAAATGATTTTGTTGCTGTGGTTAGCAGTACCCTTGGAACTGCCACAGATCGACAAACAAAACCGTTTGGTTATTCTTAAGCTGGAAACTGCGACCTGTAACTGCTGTAACAGTGTAACGTAAGGGGGTAACAGAATGCCTAAAATACACCATTTTTCTATGGCATTCAAGTTAGGTGTAATTGCAAGGAATAGATGAGGTGACCTGCAAATATGGTATCCTGAAACTAGTGTAACAGCATATTAGGATTTACTATCAGTAAAGTACAAGTTGTGTTTTGTAATCTACGATGTGTACCATGCATGACGGAACGGTGCGATGAGGAGATGTGTGTCAATTGGTCATAATGGGCTGGTGTAACAAATGTCTGAGTCCATGTGAGTGCTATTTCCATATGCAGAATATAAGTTCCATTGAACACATTTTTATGGCATTCAGTAAAATGCTTTGAAGAGTCAGGTACACGTCTTCCACTGAATTTCGTGCTTCTAAAGGAACTTTGATAGTATTGGTGCTCCTTTGACGTTTGCATTTTTCACTAACAATAGCCGCAGTCAGTTTCTTAATCTCCGACGCAGATACTTCATCACATTGCCAATGGCACTACACTTCGGAATATGAGAATAAAATGTGACCACGACAAGAAGTACAAAAACTGCGAGCTCGTGCGAAATTTGTGAAGGGATTCTGCAGAATTCTGTGAGAGAACTCGACTGTAGGTGGCTTTGGCGTGAAACCGTAACGAAGTTCGCATCGATCCACGCCCGCTGTGAAGCTCCGCGACTCTGTCGAACGTTTCGTCGGCGCCAGCTTTTGGCAGAGGGATCCGTTAATCGCTGCCTATTGTCTGCTGTCTCGTCTTCCGCCGCCCACAAAGTCTTACCTGCATATTTCTGCAGAGTCTCTGTATCCACCTGCGCAAGTCCTATTTTGGCTCCAACGTAAAAAAGTGAGACATGGCCTCGAGCGAGATACTGCAACACATCTCTGCGTGATGGCAAAATGAGTGTCGTGGAATAGGCAAACGAAGTCTGTGATCATTTTAAACAGCAGACTACGAAAAATATGGAAGGTACTAGAAATAGTAAGAAGTAAGAAGTGTACAATTGTTTGCATGCAATATGCCACGTTATTTGAACACCAACCAACTTCTGCACTGGTATTAAATTGGGTATTTATTTTAAATGATTTGGTGATGCCTCTGGGTGCCATGCTCTTTATCTGATGTACTATTGTATAATTTTGGCCTTAGATCATTTTCTAATACCTAAAACGGATGCATTATACAACGGAGGTATTAGTATCACTTAAGAATTTAACTTAGGAACAAGTCCTATTTCAAAATATGCAAGGCAGATTATAACTTATTTTATGGATGTCTTTATTGCTCCTATGAATGCACGTAGTTGTCACAGAAGGAATCAGAAAAAGGTTTTTCTTATTTTAGGAGCACGATACTTTGTAGCATTTGCTGCAAAATTGTTGAATGTAAGTTCGATGGTTTAACGTACTTACACTAGGAAGATTATAACAATTTTACTGAAATTTGGTAGTAAAGATATGCCTGTCTCTGTTCTCAGTTCTATTTATGGTTCATAATTGGTTTAAATACAGTTATATGTAGCTGTTTTAAAATAAATTGTAAGTATTTATTCTGGTTTTTTTTTTTTAAAAGCACGCAATATTTGGATGGTTATTACAAAGTTCTTACACTAAAGTTGATTACATTATTCTACTGAGAGCCATGGCAATCGTGTAGAGCCCTTATAACTTGCTTAATGTTTGCGTGATATTTGGCATTCCAGCCACATTTATTAGTGAATACAGCGGTAATTATATATTGAATGATGCTGTAATGCCTCGCCGTAGAACTGGTAGAAAAATGTCTAGAAACTTTCGATTTCACGGGATCTTTTAGATGGATATAAATTTCAATTTCTGCCATCACATCCATGATTTTGCTTATCTATAACTTACGTAAAATTTTTACTGATTCATCTACATTAGGTAATTTGTGGTTGTTGCCTTTTAAGTGTGCACCGCCAAAGGTGGATGGGCTACTATTGCTCGTTGTGTGTTCCTTAAATCGTGTGCTAAGATTCCTTCCTGTTAGTCCAATTTGAAATTTTGCGTATTCTTCATATTTAATTCTATAGACTCATGACTTAGAAAAGGGCCCTGATTTCCATGGGGTATGCCTTAATAATCAATGCAGATTGTTGTGATCCTGTAGCCTGTTACAATTTTGTGTTAATGAAACATCGAGTAAATTTCTAAAAAACAATACCTAGATACGACCGCACAAAAACTTATTTCGACTACTGGATTGGCTCGTGTTTGATTGTTTTTTTTCCATTATCGACCAAAATTTTTTTAAGATAGTCGTTTTTCGTATGCACGTTTTGGAGAACATGCAGTTGTAATTAATTTTCTCTTAGGAGCGATGCGAGAGTATACATATGTATGGCCCGATAAACATTAAAATACCTGAAAAGGATATTTTTAGATGTTTAGTCTGGTGCTAACGTTGCAAGGTAGAGAATAACACATTTGTTTAAATAACTATGAAGAGACTGAAGGAACATAAAAACTCAGAACGACCGGTGTGATGGTTGTTATTCCACTTCACGGTAGTCACCATACATTAAAAGTTAAAACCTTACATGTAGCACGTAGCTAGATCATAGAGATCCATAACACAATTAGAGCATTATGAAATTAATTTCTTTGGATTGCATAACAGAGTGACGTAAATTGTAAGACAAAGAGGTGGGACATTTTCTATATAGCCGATTTTCTTTTCCGAAACCCTTCTGCATTCTTAATCACAAACTAACTGACAAACCTGGTTTTGCCCGAGTATTCATTTTGCCAGTGTTCTTTCAGGAACGGAAACAAAACATAATTTTTTTGTAGTGAAGATCAAAAAAATTTCATTTCCATATATTCGTGAAAATACCTTTTAAACTGTGAAAAATTAATAAAAGGAAATTTGCATTACGCACAAATGTGTAAGTGCAGTATTCAAATTACGGAACGTGACTCCGTACAGTTTCTTTCCGCTGGGTTCAGCTGCTTCGCAACTTTGGAGAAGTCTCTGTGGCAACCCCTCTTCGTACCTCCACGGATACGTAAGGTTTTCGCATGCAGTCGTTGGCACTTCGCAGTTAAAGCTGTCAAAAGCGCTGCCATGTGTCTGGGATATCCTTAATTTGATTCGATTGGAGAAGTGTCTTAGTAGTAAAGAATAAATGTGTTAAAACTTCATACATGACGCGGCATTTTCAATCGTGTCTCAGGGTTTTTGATATCAAATCACTTGAACTATGTGTCTTACAATGACATATTTGTACAGGTACATTCGGCGGCATTTGTCAATACTGGCAGTGAAACATGTGAATAGAGTCAGTAGCATATGTGGATAATGTCTGCAAAATGTGTTGCGAATAGAAGTAGTAGAAAAGGAGTACTAAATTTAGGGAGCGAAAATTCAGTCACGTAATATTTGCCAATTGCAATTATCGGTTGATAACGACTAAAACATCTAAACCTTGTGCTTTTAAGCTTATGATGCACTGGAAATAGAACAACAGAACACAACTCTGTGGTAAACGTACTACTTATTTTATGACCAACCACTCATGTAGGAAGAAAACAGTAAGTAATATTTCCGAATCTTTACTAGGCTGAGAGAGTGAGGACACGCTATGAAGCCAGCTTCGGTTTGTTCTTACTATGTTGAGCGACTCGTCGTCCGTTGATTACAGGATACGAATGTAATAAAGACAGTTCTTTCTTAATGTACTTTTCATTCTATGTATTATTTCTCATCAGAATAAGCATTTGTAAACTCTGCGCTACGTTTTAGATCTTCAATGACCCACGCGTTTTGTTCTCATTTGAGCTCAGAAGCATAAAAGCCAGATCTCCTTGAATGCAAGACAGCAGATTAACCGGTGCTTCATCCTGACTGCGCTCGCCGGATAAAGGAAGCGCAAATCCATTAAAGTAAATGGAAAGATAAAACCTCTCTGTCTACTTAAGCCATTATTTCGTGAATTCAGCACAGTAGCGTTTGATACTAAGGTCTCTTACAACAACACCTTGGAAACTAAGTACCACAACTTCCTGCGAAACTCCTTCATTAGAACTGAGGCAGTCTCTGATTCTAAAGAAAGTGGGGACAAAATTCAAGATGCTACAGTTCCTAAGTTAAACCTTTTGTTCTAAGAGAAAGAAAGCGACACACCACAAAGAAGTTTTGCAAATAAATTTATAGCCCTAGAGGTATCGACAAAAAATGCGAAAGTATAAACATTGACGGCCTATGGATGAATGTGTGACGCTAGAGTGCAATTTGACCATCTAAGCTGGCAAGAACAGTAAGGAGATGAGATGTCGACAGCGGGACGTAAAGTCGTCAAGAATATCATTCTGCATATTGGGCTGGACAGTAACAATGCCTCTCAGACAGGAGCGAGAGCAATATAATTGAGAGAAGACGTGTAATTGACCTCAAAGAAGCCTGTTGCACTAATTGGCAAATTCCTAAACATTTACATGCGATCGATGCCACTATTCGACGATGTTGGTAGGAACATGTGAACCATGGCCGAACAATGCGTCAAGAAGGAAGCGGTCGATCCAGAGAGACTACTATGAGGATTGAACAATCATCAGAGAGGCGTTGAGAGCCCAGGGCTTACATTAGCATCGGTCCTACGTGCAAGTGCTGTTTCATTTACCACGAACACTATTAACAGTTGCCTCAAAGACTGAAGACTGAGATGACAGCGCCCTATGTGCCGACTACCATTCAGCTCTACGCCAACAACCGTGTTTGCAATGCTGTCGAGCACATTCGGCCTATAATCTGCTACAATTCAGTGGTCTTCAGTGATGAGTCCAACTTCAAACTGAGTGCCAATGACAGGCGAAGACGTGTCTTGAGATGCCCTGGACGGCGGTGGATACCAACCTGTCATCCTCCGTACAGACCGACAACCAGGAGTGATGGTCTGGGATTCCATTTCATTCAATAGCAGGACCCTTTCGGTTGTCATCCGCCACAATTTTGCATCATAACGGGCCGTCGATAATATTTTACGACCCGTTTTGCGCTCTTGGTGGCCAGCAAAGCTGGGTTTACATTTCAGCAGGGTTATGTCCACTCGTGCACGGAAAGAGTTTCTGCCGCACACAAAAAATCACCTCAAAAATTTTTCAGCCATCTAAATTGTGTTTTTTATTTTGGGCTGCCAGTACCGGCGATATATTACGCCGTCTTGAGGCCCCCTGACCGGCGTCAGATCCATCCAAACTAAGAGACAGCTTTAATGCCTGGCGTCCGCAGATTTTTGAGACAGCCATCAATAATTACCGGTTGATGGAATGACTAAAACATCTAAAGATAGTGCTTTTAAGCTTATGAAGAAACGGAAATAGAACAACAGAACTCCACAGAGGCAAACACACGAGTGAGTTCTTATGACCAACGGCCGATGTGGGAAGAAAACATCATCGGCAGATGTTGTTAGAACTAATCGGTGTCAAAAAACTACGAATGCCAGGCACAATGCTGTCTCCTATTCTAATTGGAGCAGAAGTGGGAAACCACCTACACATCAAGGAGCCTGAAGATGGCGTAATATATCACCGAAACTGGTAGCCCAATTAAATGAGAGTTTAGGCGGCTGAAATGAGTATGATTTGACATTTCTTACCGAGCAGCCGAGTTCCCGCAACCGTGCTTGTCTTCGTGCTCGACAAAACTTACCTAGGTACTGACAACGTTTGAAGTAATATGGGCAGGTCCTCCAACCAGATCGGGATTTTGATAATCTAATGTGGCAGTTGGACTGAATTTGGCACGATATCCCTCAGGAGAACATCCAAATCTGTCGGTTACTGCAAAGCCGAGATCCCAGAGAGACTGTTACTCACTGGCTTGATTTGTAACGCCCTCTCTGTTGAATGAATCATTCAATCTCTCTAAAATCATGTACATCGTATCAGCCAGTTCGAACCGCATTTGGCTAGTTCCTTCGTGGGGTGTCATTTTCTGTCTTTGTAGGCTATATATAGGCTATATCAATACACACACACACACACACACACACACACACACACACACACACACACTGATCAGAGATCACCTAATTCCCGTAAATTCCTAGCACGGGGTCATGAGTTCTAGCGCCACGTTAACTCACATCCCAGACGTGATCGATCGATCCCAGATGTGCTCGGCCTGGAGAGTTTGGGGGGGGGGGGGGGGGGCAGGAGGCCAGCCCATCAACTTGAACTGGCCGCTATGTTCCTCTAATGACTCTATGACACTCCCGGCCTTGTGACATGGCGCATTATTTTGTTGAAAAATGCCACTGCCGTCGGGAACATGACCATAATGAAGGAGTGTACGTGGCCTGCAGTTAATGTACGGCACGCCTTGGCTGTCATGGACTCGTTGGTGCCCACGTTTCGCAGAGCATAATGGAGCCGCCGCCAGCTTGTCTCCGTACCGCTGTACAGCTGTCAAGGAACTGTTCCCGTAGAACACGACTGATCGCGCCCTCCTTCCCATCGACATGATGAAGAAAGTATCTGGATTCACCAGACCACGAGTCAACGTCCAGTGCCGGTGGTCACGTGCCCATCTCAGTCGTATTTGCCGATGTCGTGGTGTTAACACTGGCAGATGTTGGCTCCGCCACAGACAAAGTCCGATATCTGCAATGAGGCTTTTGTATGCCCGTCCTTCTGATTGGAGATTTGAGGGACTTTGGCCGTTCAGTTTTGTAATGAAATGGAACGCCTACAGCTGTGGTATTTATTATATAAATACCAGTTTCGGTACTTCAGTACACCATCCTCAGGTCTCAACTGACGCTGAGAGATTTAAATCGATTACACTATTTCATCAGAGGCCAACATCTATGAACTGATTTCGTGTTTGCAACCATCACAATCTGCCCGCCGTCAGATTCAGATAGATCACACGCCTTCCCCATTGTACAAAGACAGTACGCTCACAGACACTACATGCACCTTGCACGTATTTGACTAGCGCTTATTTCTCGCCAAGTGGCGCTGCTATCGCCTGAACGGGTTTATATCGATAGTACGTCGGTGTCATAATGTCCTGACTGATCAGTGTATAGTGAAAGGGAGCTGCGGTCTCCGGCGGCTTGTTAAGGAGTATTAATTTGAATATGCTTCATTCGATTTGTTATCACGATCATACTTTCTGTGAAAATAGCTTCACAACAGTGAAGAGGCCTGTAATATGCATAACCAAATCGTACAAGCCGGATAACAAGATAATGTTTGTATCGTCAGATGCAAAAGTTCTGTCTTGGTACGAGAACAACTCAACATGGAGTCGTTGTGCTGCTGTTCCATTGCAGTCAGCGAACCCTTACACGATGTGCATACTTGCCAACTGTACATCAACTAACCTATCTATAGCACTGCTGTGCATCACTCTTAACACAGAACTGAAACTGCCGAACAACGAAACTCAAGACAGAACCATGCAGTATTGAATGGAAAATTGAGTTTAAGGAGGTAAGGTCTTGGCCGTTGTCAACAACCATTAAAGTGACCTAACAGTAACAAGATACACAGTCCATACCGTTGAGATTTGCTCTGTGGTACACTATGTGCAGTGCGATACAGATAACAAGCCAATCGCAACAAGAAATGAAACGAAATGAAGTGCATAACTATTCGCCGGAGACCAATGCTCACTTGCATCGAAATAATGGAGCACGTTTTCAACGTTTGAACTGCATAGCTTACGATTTTATCATACACTCTCCATAGTCAAATGAAACAGAACCTTGTTAGAGGCTATCCGATCCAAACAATCGGAAGAAAGAGCAGTCTCGACATACTCGTGGACCTACAGCGCAAAGGAATGATTCTTGTATAGCACAGACGTAACAGCAGTAACTTGATTTCTAGTTTACGCAATCCTTAACGTTAGATTCGTGCTCGCCCGGTTCCCCATCTCTAGTGCTCACCCTGTCTTTTCACTGAAAATGACCCGGGTTGTTTGTGTTGAAATACCCGCAACTGTTGAAGACATCATCCGGCTACATTTCCGTAATTTGTTTCACCATTTTATACACCCACAGGTACTCAAGTTTCACAACAAAATAAATCTCCGAGTTCTCCCGATGTCAATGCAATTGCGTCGAAATGGGAAAGGATTCGGTAGAGCAGCAGAACGTAATAGATAACCTCTTGTAAAGAAGTAATAAGATGAATGTCAGCAAAGGAAAACAAATGTAACGAAATGTAATTGTATTGACTCAGGCGCCTGAGCATATCAGTATATGAAATACCTCAAAAGTAGTGCATGCATTTTGTAATTCTGACACCTGAATAAATGACTGTGGCTGGAATAGAGATTGCAGACTGTCAACATCTAGTACAGTAGTTCTGAAGAGAGAAACTTGTAATATGGAACATCCATTTACCAGAAGGATATGTTCCCTGAAATTATTTGTCTGTAGGATATCTCTGTGCGAAAGTGAAACCTGGCCTATAAGTTGTTAATATAGGAAGAGAATAAAATCTTCTAAAGTGGGATGGTACAGGAGAATGTTGAAAATTAGATGGATACATCGAGTAGCCAACGAGCAACTGTGTCTCGTACAACGTGAGTAGATGAAAGAATAGACTGGCAGGGAAACATGAGGCTTCAGGGAATTGTAACTTTGGTAATGGAGAGACGTAAGAAGAGGTAAAAACCGAAGAGGAAGATTGAAGTAAGGAGGTTCAAGTTTATCTAGGGTGCTGTAACAATGCAGAGAATAAGACTTTGAGCAGGATACAATAGCCTGGAAAGTTGCAGAAAACCAGTTTCGAACTGAGGACCGCAACGACATTTGAAATACATTAATGTCTATTTCTCAACACGACAGTCACATCGGACATCGTCAGAAGATTTCAGTTCCCAATCAGACTGATAAGTTCAGCTTCTTGCATGATTATGTAACAACAAAGGCGTAATACTAAGAGGAGAGTGAGTGAAGTCGTAATAACACGTTAAGAGAGGATAAAAACATAATAGTAGGTTGAGCGAAGGTGAAGAGGTTAATTATGTACATGATCAAGAAGCTTTAACAGCATAAGAAGATGATCTACAAGTTTTGTTTTAGAGCTTAATTAAAGCCAGGAAATAGAAAGATGTATGAAGGTGATGAGTTTCAGAAGAAAGTATCAAATTTGCCGTTTAGTCATCAGTAGAAAGAGAGACAGCTGCAAAAGAGCAAGTACCCTAGTTTAAAGGTTCTAATGGGAAACAACTTGCCGGCCGGAGTGGTCGAGCGGTTCTAGGTGCTACAGTCTGGAACAGCGCGACCGCTACGGTCGCAGTTTCGAATCCTGCCTTGGGCATGGATGTGTGTGATGTCCTTAGGTTAGTTAGGTTTAAGTAGTTCTAAGTTCTAGGGGACTGATGACCTAAGATGTTAAGTCCCATAGTGCTCAGAGCCATTTGAACCATTTGAACAAAAAAAGTTTCTGAGAATTAACACATAAAATAATAGAGTCAGTGATTTTGGAAATGGATTCATACATGGTCTTCCTCTGCCGCATAACCCTTCCTTCCAAAATAGTGTCGAAGCAGTCATTGTAACGTATCTGGTGGCCAATGAATTATGTTTCTTCTATGGTACTTATAACTTGCCCTTTCTCATTCACTTTCTTGACGGCCTACTCATTCGACTTTTCCTCACTCCATCTTATTTTTGGCTTCCATCTCCACATGCCCATTTCTCTTGCTTCCACGTGTGGAATACCCTGCTCCATTGGGACCCATATTTCAGAACTATATAAAAACACCCCAAGCAGTTGTTTTGATGAATTCTTTCCCAGTTTAGATATTTACCTGCATGCTTCGTTGAAGCTCTGTCTGGTTTCTAAAGGCCTTTTCCTCGAAGCAGTTGTTCTTCTGCTTTTCCGTCGTGTACTTATTGTACTGAGTAACAACGCTTCCTTAGCAGAAGAACTGATTGCATTGCTATACGCTTTCATCACACATCTTCGCGTTTGTTTGTCTCTATCACTGGATTTCTGGACAATTGTCACACAGATTTTTGGAGTATTCAGTTTCCGTTTTTCTCTCTTCATTGTTGACCATAAAATGCCCAGCCTTTAGTTGCTGCTCCGAATCTGCATTAAACGCAACGTCGTCAGCAAACCCAATTCACTGGATTTAATGTCCTTTGATTTTGATGCCTTTGGTCTTTTGCGTAATTTTGGATATGGTCTCCCCAATGAACATGTAGAACAACTGTGGAGGTAGTGCGCAACCACGTCTCACTTCCATTTAAATTGACGCAGTCTTTACATATCATTCCCGTGTGTCACTGTGCTTTAGTTTTTGTACAGGAGTAGGATGATGAGATATATGTGTTCGATTTTCCCTTCAAGCCTTTATTAAACTGAGCAATATTTACGATGCACCCGACGACAGTGCTGTTATCCTTCAGTTCAAATACTCAGTGACATTTCGTTTGCTTGGTAAGATTTCCTTAGTAAGATGATGTTTCGTACGTTTGGTGAAGTCTTCCATGATTTCACCTATGATGCTGAACAGTTCTTGTTTCATTTTGTTACTGGTCTCTACAGAACCTCTGCTGATATATCTTTTGGCACTGTTGGTTTCTTGTTCTTCAACCGCTTAAGTGCTAGCGTAAAGTCTTCCAGTGCAATCATTCTAACACTGGAAAGTGTGTACCGAGAAACACATGGAGTACGCAGCATACAGCAGCTTTATTCAGCCAGATATTCAGTAAGTCGAGCTTCCACATACATGTGGTAATGTTTATAGAGCCCTCTAAAACGGCACTACTGACTCTCCACCAGTGGAAGATGACACATAACCGCACTGCGACAGCGATGTCTGCCAAATAGACGACACAGCCCCACGTCATAAGCAAATTCATCCATGAAAAGTATTGTAATCCATTTGAAGATGATGGTATTATCATTGAAACATATAAAATTGTTTGAAGCAGTATTGCGATGTCTCTACGAGGTGCATTCAATAAGATAGGCAAAATTCTTATCTGAAAGAAGGCTGGTGTTTTATTCAGGATTCCAATACACTATATCATCCCCCACTCATTTGGATACAAAACCCTATTTTTCAACATAATCTCCTTTCAATGTGGTGGCCTTACACTGCACTACTTGGAGGTCCTATATGCCCACATGTTAACAGCCTACTGGTCGACATCGGAACCAAAGTCTTGCCGTATCAATAATCCTCCCCATCATCCATGTACTTTTTCTCTTGGATAGCATCCTTCAACCGCCCAGACAGTTCGAAGTCGGATGTTGAGACCATGAGTCGGGTGGACAATGAGGAACTGTAAAATGAAGTTTCTGGAGCTCTTCCCATGTTGGCGTGCTTGTGTGGGGCCTTGCGTTGTCACAGAGGAAAAGTTCGTTCACACTTTCATGGCGACGAACACAGTGTAGTCGTTTTTTCAATTTCTTGAAGGCAGCACAATACACTTCAAAGTCGATCGTTGCACCATTGTAGGGGACATTAAAAAGAATTACGCCTTGACAGTCCCAGAGGACCGTTGCCATGACTACACCGGCTGGGGCTGTGGCTTCGACCATCTTCGAAGGAAAGGTGGTGTGGCGCCTCTCCATTAACTGCTGATATGTTTCCTATTCCAAGTGGTGAACCCATGTTTTATTGCATGTGACGACGTTCGACGAAATATTGTCACGATCAGGCTGGCTCGTAACACGCAAGCAATTCCACACAGATGGTCCTTCGTTGCTGTGTTTAGTCTTCTGTTAGCGCCTTTGAGTAATCCAACTCATGGACGTGTGTTAGGACTACCGACAGAGACGTCCTGTTGTGCAGTGAGGTGTTTGATTGTGGTCGGTCGATCACCTCGAATGTGAATGTCCGCACGTTCCAACACGGCTGGCACATGGACAATCAGACCAGTTTGCACGATCTTGTTGCGCTGATAACAGACGCCCAGCGGGACTTTTGTTCACAGCCAGATTTATTTAACCATTCTGCAAGCGCCTATAAACATCTTTGAGGATCAGGTTTTCCGCCAAAAGAAACTCAATGACAGCTCTTTGCTTGGAACGCACGTCACAGACGCCACTTATCGTAACATCATTGAGGTGTAGGGGTTGAAAGGGGAAGATTCCACGGTGTCCAACAAAGAATTCAGCGCTTTTCAATCGAAATTGACAGAGAAGAAAAAGTCTTGCATTACTTACTGCAAGCACCTCGTATATAACCAGTCGCACCCTTTAACAAGCAATCCGTCATGGACGTCATATAATTTATTTATATGTTCACCAGGGCTGACTTCTTAAGTAAAAGAACCCAGTACGTTGTTCTCGATGGTGAGTGTTCATCGGAGGTGAGGGTATCATCAGGAGTGCCCCAGGGAAGTGTGGTAGTTCCGCTGTTATTTTCTGTCTACATAAATCATCTTTCGGACAGGGTGGATAGCAATGTGCGGCTATTTGCTGAGGATGCTGTGGTGTACAGGAAGGTGTCGTCGTTGAGTGACTGTAGGAGGATACAAGATGACTTGGACAGGATTTGTGATTGGTGTAAAGAATGGGAGCTAACTCTAAATATAGATAAATGTAAATTAATGCAGATGAATAGGAGAAATAATCCTGTAATGTTTGAATACCCCATTAGTAGTGTAGCGCTTGACACAGTCACGTCGATTAAATATTTGGGCGTAACATTGCAGAGCGGTATGAAGTGGGACCAGCATGTAATGGCAGTTGTGGAGAAGGCGGATGGTCGTCTTCGGTTCTTTGGTAGAATTTTGGGAAGATGTGGTTAATCTGTAAAGGAGACCGCTTATACAACGCTGGTGCGACATATTCTTGAGTACTGCTGGAGCGTTTGGGATTCCTATCAGGTCAGATTGGGGGAGGACATAGAAGCAATTCAGAGGCTGGCTGCTAGATTTGTTACTGGTAGGTTTGATCATCACGCGAGTGTTACGGAAATGCTTCAGGAACTCGGGTGGGAGTCTCTAGAGGAAAGAAGGCGTTCTTTTCGTGAGTCGCTACTGAGGAAATTTAGAGAACCAGCATTTGAGGCTGACTGCAGTACAATTTTACTGTCGCCAACTTACATTTCGCGGAAAGGCCATAAAAATGAGATAAGAGAAATTAGGGCTCGTACAGAGACATATAGGCAGTCATTTTTTCCTCGTTCTGTTTGGGAGTGGAACAGAGAGAGAAGATGCAAGTTGTGGTACGAGCCACCCTCCGCCACACACCGTATGGTGGATTGCGGAGTATGAATGTAGATGTAGATGTAGGGCAGCCTTTATGCTTGCTGCACCTCACTATCTCCAGTGAAAATGTGGTTTTCTTAATTTGCTCGCCAGGGAGCTGCAGCTGTTTAAAATTGTAAAACATCACAACGGTTCCCAATTTAAAATTTAATGTAAACTATAATTTTTTATAATTATACTGATAATGTCAGTAAGAGTAGTGTCGGCACGATCTAATTACCTTCTTTTTATATCTGTTTGTGCTAAATAATAAATATTTTTGAAAAGAATTTTGACCCGGATAACTGCATAAAAACCAGAACGTCATTATTTTCTTAAAAGGACTCAACTCTATATAACACCGGGATGTGTCAACCCCATGCGCTTCTGTGTGCTAGTAATAAGGCCCCAGAGGCCGTGATTACGTCCGCCGAGACCTTTTCTCTCGCCTCACACTGTGAGAGTACCGCATCCACGAAGCGCCAGTTGCCGTGGAAGTTGGGCAGCGCTCCGTAGCGATCGCGGGCACGCCCTAACTATGTCCGCGGGCTTAGGGGCAAGTTTCTACATACGGCTCACACGGCCAGGCCCCCACCATCACCCTCCGCTTCGACGTCGAGGGTGCATCGTCGCGCTTCCGACGCTCATGTCTTTGTCTCCTCCTACGGGCACATACGTGCAAAAAGATGTTGCTGGTTCTCTCAAAATGTAAAGACTGTAAAACGAAACAATGACACCAAATTATCAATGGGGTAACAGAGTTCCGTGTCGAAAATGCTGTCATACAGACATCAGTCTTGAGTATATTCGTAAAACTAGCTTAGCATACCATAGAGTGTCGTAAGCAAGCGTAGTCCGTGCTAAGTAAGAGTAAAGTTTTCCTGACATCTTTGGCCTGTTAAGATAGTAACTGCTTTACCTGTGCAATAGATGCGTTGTAAAGTGTTCAAAAAACGGTAAAGTTTAAATAATGTAAAACAAAACCATGTGGAACATCGCTTCATTACTTCGTCGAGCTTGTATACAAAAATGTTTATGTTACCTTTAAACAGCTTTCGCATTTATTGATTTCAGCAGGAAACTTTTGTATTTGATCATGATGACAAACTTTCTACTGAGTACAAAACTACAACAATAATTATTTTTTGTGTTTTTACATGTATACTGTACTTGTATTAAAAGTAACTATTTAGTTTATATAAAAGCGCAGAAGTTACTTGAGTAGCTAACGTTTTTTACTTATAAAATGCTATTTATATTTTGTAAGAACATAAAATATACAGTGGGCTAACACAGAACGATATACGATTCTAATTATGAGCAAAACAAACAAACCAGAAAAAAGACCAGTCGCCGGCCCCCAGTTCCTTACTCACACACCCTTTTTCGTTTCTTTTCCAATCAATGCTACCGAGAACACCACTAATCGTACCTTTTATGCGTCATTCATTTACTGTACCAAACCATAGCTAAACTCTGTTCAAAATACCACTTCTCGTTTTCGGCAGGGATCACGTGAAATTTTCAAATACTTCTCATATTTTCTTCCTTTTACTCCAAATTTCTTTGATCCTTTTTCCATATGTCCTTTCCCTTTCTCAAAACACTACACATCTCTTACTGTGCCAGCGGAGGAAACAAAAATTTAAGACATTCCCTATTAAATTACCTATATCAGATGTTGGTCCTAGTTGTGTAGTCGTGTCTCATATTTGTTCTTAATTCTTCATCTTTTATCATCGTAAAAAAACTATTTGGTATTTTATCCGATGTACTCGATATTAAATATTCAAAGTGCTAGAGTGACATGCGGTAAAATGCAACAGAAAACTCTAACGTTGCTGACACTCTCCATGAAAAAGTTTACTATAGTAAGAAACCAACAATAAAAATACTGTTGCAGGTGAGTCTTCCGAACGAGTCACCGGCACCTAAGATATACTGTCGTGAATGTCTTTGATATATGACGAAAAGTACCCTTCAGGAAATAGTGACGACACTAGAATTTGTTAAATGCCTACAAATTTCAGCATCGTAATACATAAATCCTTGGGACGTCATATACTGCCAATGCTTTCCACATTGATCACATAGGTTCTTTGTACTAACACGTGTTCTTCAAGGGCAATGAGGTCTGATAAGAGGATGAGCTGTAGAAATAAACATTTAGATAGCACATGGCTGTGCACTGTTAGTGTCCGGAATATAATAGGATGACCAACAACAAAACAAAACTTTTCAAATGAACAGTACTACGTTGAAATTTAAGAAAAAGCTTTTATTTACACAAAACTAACATTTAACCACCAGTACTTCATTTAAATGGTCACTTACCCAAAATTATCTATGCAAAGCGGCAACTATTCTCTCGAACACAAATTTCAGCTCTGTGCCTGGAGTTACTCATAACTCGGGATAAAAGATACTCGATGAAGCACACCTCTTGTTCAACGACATCCTTCCACACCATTAAACGTTGTGAGGATTGATGGTAACGCTTTCAGCAGTGTCTTTAAATTTCTGTATGCAAATGCGACCCGTTTCGGTGATACACATTTCTTTCCTCCTAAAGAGAAATTCACGAGACAGGTAGTGTGGTGATCATGGTGGCCGCGGCACATCTTCAAAATGAGAAATAAAGCATCCAGAGTAAATGTTCCACACAGCTGCCACGGACGCTTACACAGTGTGCGATGCAGACGCTTCGGGTACAAAATATTACTCCTCGAGTTTGTCATCTCCACGACTCTGGCACACAGATAGCATTCAGAATGTGTGCGTAACGGTCAGTGTTCACTGCTGTTGTTACGCGGTCCACTTCACTTCACGAAAATGAGGTGTGCCTTGACAGTCAGCCGCTATGGCACATCTCACAGTCACACTTAGGGTGAAATGAGATGTTTCATGGAGTATACAGACTTTATAAGGAGCCCAAAAACTTTAATTCTGTTTCCTGTATGAAACTTCAAAGACCACTTGCATATGCACAGCGAAGTGTCTCTATTCCAGAAAGTAACTACGAGTCTATTATGTATAAAGGAATTTGTGCGTGCTTCACTACTAACTTCTTCTTTGTAGGCTGCACTACAATGGCGTAGTGTCAGTATTAATGGTATAGAGTAGATGTTTTACGTTTTAGTTTAGTGTCTTTCGCTATTCACAAGTCTTGTATGATGTAAGTTAACATTTTCTTGCCCTATCAGATAAATGGCGCTGAGCTCTATGGGACTTAACTTCTGAGGTCATCAGTCCCCTAGAACTGACAAGTACTTGAACCTAACTAACCTAAAGACATCACACACATCCATGCCCGAGGCAGGATTCAAACCAACGACCGCAGCGGTCGCGCGGTTTCAGTCCGTAACGCCTAGAACCGCTCGACCATCGCGGTCGGCTGGCTTATCGACTTGCTAACTGTAATTCGACATTTGGCCATGTTGTAGGCTACAATACATTTGTTGTTTGTGGAATTAATGTTGTGCGGTCTTTCCTTGACTTGATAGTACATGGCGGGTGTTTGTTTCACCCTTTTACCCCCCTAGATAGTTGTCGTGGCAATGTTGCTTCATATTCCACTCTAGTACTTCTTATGCCTTGATACTACCCGAAATAGTGTTTCCTGTATATTACACTACTGGCCATTAAAATTGCTACACCAAGAAGAAATGCAGATGATAAACGGGAATTCATTGGACAAATATATTATACTAGAACTGACATGTGATTACATTTTCACGCAATTTCGGTGCATAGATCCTGAGAAATGTACCCAGATCAACCACCTCTGGCCATAATAACGGCCTTGATACGCCTGAGCATTGAGTCAAACAGAACTTGGATGGCATGTACAGGTACAGCTGATCATGCAGTTTCAACACGATACCACAGTTCATCAAGAGTAGTGACTGGCGAATTCTGACGAGCCAGTTGCTCGGCCACCATTCACCAGACGTTTTCGGTTGGTGAGAGATCTAGAGAATGTGCTGCCCAAGGCAGCAGTCGAACATTTTCTGTATCCAGAAAGGCCTGCACAGGACCTGCAACATTCGGTCGTGCCGTATCCTGCTGAAATGTAGGGTTTCGCAGGGATGGAATGAAGGGTAGAGCCACGGGTCGTAACACATCTGAAATGTAACGTCCAATCTTCAATGCGCCGTCAATGCTAACAAGAGGTGGCCGTGATGTGTAACCAATGGCACCCCATACCATCACGCCGGGTGACACGCCAGTATGGCGATGACGAATACACGCTTCCAAAGTGCGTTCACCGCGATGTCGCCAAACACGTGTGCGGCCATCATGATGCTGTAAACAGAATCTGGATTCATCCGAAAAAATGACGTTTTGGCATTCGTGCACCCAGGTTCGTGTTTGAGTACACCATCGCTGGCGCTCCTGTCTGTGATACAGCGTCAATGGTAACCGCAGCCACGGTCTCCGAGTTGATAGTCCATGCTGCTGCAAACGTCGTCGACCTGTTCGTGCAGACGGTTGTTGTCTTACAAACGTCCCCATCTGTTGACTCAGGGATCGAGACGTGGCTGCACGATCCGTTACAGCCATGCGGATAAGATGCCTGTCATCCCGACTGCTAGTGATACGAGGCCGATCCAGCCCGGCGTTCCGTATTACCCTCCTGAACCCACCGACTCCATATTCTGCTAACAGTCATTGGATCTCGACCAACGCGGGCAGCAATGTCGCGATACGATAAACTGCAATCACGATAGGCTGCAATCCGCCCTTATCAGAGTCGGAAACGTGATTGTACGAGTTTCTCCTCCTTAGGCATCACAACAACGTTTCATCAGGCAACGCCGGTCAACTGCTGTGTGTGTACGAGAAATCGATCCTCATGTCAGCACGTTGTAGGTGTCGTCACAGGCGCCAACCTTGTGTGAATGATCTGAAAAGATACCATTTGCACATCACAGCATCTTCTCCCTATCGGTTAAATTTCGCGTCTGTAGCACTTCGTGGTGTAGCTCTTTTAATGGCCAGTAGTGTTCTTGGCATCTACATTTCTTTTAACCACCTACTCATGAAGGTAATGCCTAAGCTATTGCACATTCCGTAGTACACCAGGACACAGTTTTTGTTTTAGGGTTGATACTTTGACAAATTTTGGAAACAAATCTTCAATCAGTAATTAAAACGTCCCGGCTAAGAGGCCGTGGTCCAATAGAAGAAATACCTCTCCCTGACATTTCGTTGCCAGCTGCGGGCAGCATCATTTGAGGTGAGTCTTAGACTCACCTCAGATGATGTTGCCCGCAGCTGGCAACGAAACGTGAGGGAGAAGTATTTCTACTATTGGACCACGGCCTCTTAGCCCGGAAGTTTTAATTACTGAAGACGCCGGCCGTGAAAACCTACATGCTATGAAAATCTTCAATGTTTGTCTCTCGTTACCGAGTTGACTTTTCTCTTGCAGTTGGTTTATTGCTTGCCATATACATGTTTCTGAGTCATTAGAGTCATAAGAGTCATTAGTATTCAGACTGGTTTGATGCAGCCCGCCACTGCCCCAATCTTGTCAGTCTATCTTTCTCATCATTTTCTTTTACAGTTCCCTTTAGTACGATGGAAGTTATCCCGCATGCCTGAAAGATGTCCTACCTTCCTGTCCATTCTTCTCGTCAGAGCTTTTCATACATTCTTACCCACTACGATTCTGTGAAGAACCACCTCATTCCCCTTCAGTACAACTAATATTCAACATTCTTCTGAAGCTCTATGTCTCAATGGCTTCGATTCTCTCATGCTCCGGTTTTCCCAGAGGCCATGTGTCAGTACCATGCCAGGTTTTGCTCCAAAGGTACATTCTGAAAATTTATTCCTCAATTTAAGACCTATGTTTCATACTAGCACACTTCTCTTGGCCAGGAATGCCTTTTTCGCCAGTTTTGCTTTCGATGTTCACCTTGCTCCATCCGTCATAGGTTATATTGCTGCATAGGTACTGA
Source organism: Schistocerca piceifrons (assembly GCF_021461385.2). NCBI lineage: Eukaryota > Metazoa > Arthropoda > Insecta > Orthoptera > Acrididae > Schistocerca > Schistocerca piceifrons. The sequence goes on from NC_060140.1 coordinate 156,290,138, forward strand.
AATCCTTATCTTCATGTACTTTGTAATTACCAATCATGATGTTTCGTTTCTCATTTCTGCTATTTCTCATAACTTTCGTCCTCCTTCAACGTCCTCTCAATCTACACTCCTGGAAATGGAAAAAAGAACACATTGACACCGGTGTGTCAGACCCACCATTCTTGCTCCGGACACTGCGAGAGGGCTGTACAAGCAATGATCACACGCACGGCACAGCGGACACACCAGGAACCGCGGTGTTGGCCGTCGAATGGCGCTAGCTATGCAGCATTTGTGCACCGCCGCCGTCAGTGTCAGCCAGTTTGCCGTGGCATACGGAGCTCCATCGCAGTCTTTAACACTGGTAGCATGCTGCGACAGCGTGGACGTGAACCGTATGTGCAGTTGACGGACTTTGAGCGAGGGCGTATAGTGGGCATGCGGGAGGCCGGGTGGACGTACTGCCGAATTGCTCAACACGTGGGGCGTGAGGTCTCCACAGTACATCGATGTTGTCGCCAGTGGTCGGCGGAAGGTGCACGTGCCCGTCGACCTGGGACCGGACCGCAGCGACGCATGGATGCATGCCAAGACCGTAGGATCCTACGCAGTGCCGTAGGGGACCGCACCGCCACTTCCCAGCAACTTAGGGACACTGTTGCTCCTGGGGTATTGGCGAGGACCATTCGCAACCGTCTCCATGAAGCTGGGCTACGGTCCCGCACACCATTAGGCCGTCTTCCGCTCACGCCCCAACATCGTGCAGCCCGCCTCCAGTGGTGTCGCGTCAGGCGTGAATGGAGGGACGAATGGAGACGTGTCGTCTTCAGCGATGAGAGTCGCTTCTGCCTTGGTGCCAATGATGGTCGTATGCGTGTTTGGCGCCGTGCAGGTGAGCGCCACAATCAGGACTGCATACGACCGAGGCACACAGGGCCAACACCCGGCATCATGGTGTGGGGAGCGATCTTCTACACTGGCCGTACACCACTGGTGATCGTCGAGGGAACACTGAATAGTGCACGGTACATCCAAACCGTCATCGAACCCATCGTTCTACCATTCCTAGACCGGCAAGGGAACTTGCTGTTCCAACAGGACAATGCACGTCCGCATGTATCCCGTGCCACCCAACGTGCTCTAGAAGGTGTAAGTCAACTACCCTGGCCAGCAAGATCTCCGGATCTGTCCCCCATTGAGCATGTTAGGGACTGGATGAAGCGTCGTCTCACGCGGTCTGCACGTCCAGCACGAACGCTGGTCCAACTGAGGCGCCAGGTGGAAATGGCATGGCAAGCCGTTCCACAGGACTACATCCAGCATCTCTACGATCGTCTCCATGGGAGAATAGCAGCCTGCATTGCTGCGAAAGGTGGATATACACTGTACTAGTGCCGACATTGTGCATGCTCTGTTGCCTGTGTCTATGTGCCTGTGGTTCTATCAGTGTGATCATGTGATGTATCTGACCCCAGGAATGTGTCAATAAAGTTTCCCCTTCCTGGGACAGTGAATTCACGGTGTTCTTATTTCAATTTCCAGGAGTGTATATTTTGTCCTCATTAAACTTCCTATTCCTTTCATCAGATACTGTAATTATTGTTCACTTCCATCGATGACAACAATGTCATCAGCGAATCTTATCATTGGTATCTTTTCACCCTGTATTTGGAACACTCTCTTGAACAGAAGACTACGTCCCTGTCTTACAATCTTTTTAATCCTTGCACTTCGTTCTTGGTCTTCTAGCCTTACTGGTACCTCTCACTTCTTGTATATACAGGGCTATTACAAATGACTGAAGCGATTTCATAAATTCACTGTAGCTCTATTCATTGACATATGGTCACGACACACTACAGATACGTAGAAAAACTCATAAAGTTTTGTTCGGCTGAAGCCGCACTTCAGGCTTCTGCCGCCAGAGCACTCGAGAGCGCAGTGAGACAAAATGGCGACAGGAGCCGAGAAAGCGTACGTCGTACTTGAAATGCACTCACATCAGTCAGTCATAACAGTGCAACGATACTTCAGAACGAAGTTCAACAAAGATCCACCGACTGCTAACTCCGTTCGGCGATGGTATGCGCAGTTTAAAGCTTCTGGATGCTTCTGTAAGGGGAAATCAACGGGTCGGCCTGCAGTGAGCGAAGAAACGGTTGAACGCGTGCGGGCAAGTTTCACGCGTAGCCCGCGGAAGTCGACGAATAAAGCAAGCAGGGAGCTAAACGTACCACAGCCGACGGTTTGGAAAATCTTACGGAAAATGCTAAAGCAGATGCCTTACCGTTTACAATTGCTACAAGCCCTGACACCCGATGACAAAGTGAAACGCTTTGAATTTTCGGCGCGGTTACAACAGCTCATGGAAGAGGATGCGTTCAGTGCGAAACTTGTTTTCAGTGATGAAGCAACATTTTTTCTTAATGGTGAAGTGAACAGACACAATGTGCGAATCTGGGCGGTAGAGACTCCTCACGCATTCGCGCAGCAAATTCGTAATTCACCAACAGTTAACGTGTTTTGTGCAATCTCACGGTTTACAGTTTATGGCCCCTTTTCCTTCTGCGAAAAAAACGTTACAGGACACGTGTATCTGTACATGCTGGAAAATTGGCTCATGCCACAACTGGAGACCGACAGCGACGACTTCATCTTTTAACAGGATGGTGCTCCACCGCACTTCCATCATGATGTTCGGCATTTCTTAAACAGGAGATTGGAAAACCGATGGATCGGTCGTGGTGGAGATCATGATCAGCAATTCATGTCATGGCCTTCACGCTCTGCCGACTTAACCCCATGCGATTTCTATCTGTGGGGTTATGTGAAAGATTCAGTGTTTAAACCTCCTCTACCAAGAAACGTGCCAGAACTGCGAGCTCGCATCAACGATGCTTTCGAACTCATCGATGGGGACATGCTGCGCCGAGTGCGGGAGGAACTTGATTATCAGCTTGATGTCTGCCGAATCACTAAAGGGGCACATATCGATCAATTGAGAATGCCTAAAAAAACTTTGAATTTTTGTATGTGTGTGCAAAGCATTGTGAAAATATCTCATGTAATATACACTCCTGGAAATGGAAAAAAGAACACATTGACACTGGTGTGTCAGACCCACCATACTTGCTCCGGACACTGCGAGAGGGCTGTACAAGCAATGATCACACGCACGGCACAGCGGACACACCAGGAACCGCGGTGTTGGCCGTCGAATGGCGCTAGCTGCGCAGCATTTGTGGACCGCCGCCGTCAGTGTCAGCCATGCGTATAGTGGGCATGCGGGAGGCCGGGTAGACGTACCGCCGAATTGCTCAACACGTGGGGCGTGAGGTCTCCACAGTACATCGATGTTGTCGCCAGTGGTCGGCGGAAGGTGCACGTGCCCGTCGACCTGGCACCGGACCGCAGCGACGCACGGATGCACGCCAAGACCGTAGGATCCTACGCAGTGCCGTAGGGGACCGCACCGCCACTTCCCAGCAAATTAGGGACACTGTTGCTCCTGGGGTATCGGCGAGGACCATTCGCAACCGTCTCCATGAAGCTGGGCTACGGTCCCGCACACCGTTAGGCCGTCTTCCGCTCACGCCCCAACATCGTGCAGCCCGCCTCCAGTGGTGTCGCGACAGGCGTGAATGGAGGGACGAATGGAGACGTGTCGTCTTCAGCGATGAGAGTCGCTTCTGCCTTGGTGCCAATGATGGTCGTATGCGTGTTTGGCGCCGTGCAGGTGAGCGCCACAATCAGGACTGCATACGACCGAGGCACACAGGGCCAACACCCGGCATCATGGTGTGGGGAGCGATCTCCTACACTGGCCGTACACCACTGGTGATCGTCGAGGGGACACTGAATAGTGCGCGGTACATCCAAACCGTCATCGAACCCATCGTTCTACCAATCCTAGATCGGCAAGGGAACTTGCTGTTCCAACCGGACAATGCACTTCCGCATGTATCCCGTGCCACCCAACGTGCTCTAGAAGGTGTAAGTCAACTACCTTGGCCAGCAAGATCTCCGGATCTGTCCCCCATTGAGCATGTTTGGGACTGAATGAAGCGTCGTCTCACGCGGTCTGCACGTCCAGCACGAACGCTGGTCCAACTGAGGCGCCAGGTGGAAATGACATGGCAAACCGTTCCACAGGACTACATCCAGCATCTCTACGATCGTCTCCATGGGAGAATAGCAGCCTGCATTGCTGCGAAAGGTGGATATACACTGTACTAGTGCCGACATTGTGCATGCTCTGTTGCCTGTGTCTATGTGCCTGTGGTTCTGTCAGTGTGATCATGTGATGTATCTGACCCCAGGAATGTGTCAATAAAGTTTCCCCTTCCTGGGACAATGAATTCACGGTGTTCTTATGTCAATTTCCAGGAGTGTAGTTATTGTAGAGCTGTGAAATCGCTTCAATCATTTGTAATAACCCTGTATTGAATATTATACGCCTTTACATATAGCTTACCTATACTTTTCTCAGATTTTCAAACATCTGGCACCATTTGACGTTGTCGAACGCTTTATCCAGGTCGACAAACCCTGTGAACTTGTCGTGATTTTTTTTTTCAGTCTTGATTCCATTATTAACCACAACGTCAGAACACCCTCTTTCGTGCCGTTACTGTTCGTAAAGTCAAACTGATCATCACCTAACTAATTCTGAATTTCCTTTTCCATTTTTCTGTATATTGTTCTTGTCAGCAACTTGGATGCATTAGCTGTTAAGCTGATTGTGCCCTAATTCGCGCATATGTCTGATCTTCCTGTCTTCGGAATTGTTTGAATGACGTTTTTTTAAAAGTCTGATGGTATATCGTCAGTCTCATGCATGCTGGACACCAATGTGAATAGACATATTGTTGCCATTTTCCCCAATAATTCTAGATATTTCGATAGAACGTTGCCTGTCCCTTCTGCCTCATTTGACTTTAAGTCTTCCAGTGCTCTTTTAAATTCTGATTCTACTAATGGAGCCCCTCTCTCCTTTCTATCGATTCCTGTTTCTGCTTCTCTCATGTCATCCGACAAGTCTTTCTTCGCATAGAGGCCTGTAGTGTAATCTTTCCACTTATTTTCTCTCTCTACAACATGTAACAGTGAAATTTCCAGTGTTGTTGGTGTTGCTGTTGTGGTCTTCAGTCCTGAGACTGGTTTGATGCAGCTCCCCATGCTACTCTATCCCGTGCAAGCTTCTTCATCTCCCAGTACCTACCGCAACCTACATCCTTCTGAATCTGCTTAGTGTATTCATCTCTTGGTCTCCCTCTACGATTTTTACCCTCCACGCTGCCCTCCAATACTTAATTGGTGATCCCTTCATGCCTCAGAACATGTCCTACCAATCGATCCCTTCTTCTAGTCAGGTTGTGCCACAAACTTCTCTTCTCCTCAATCCTATTCAATACTTCCTCATTAGTTATTTAATCTACCCATCTAATTTTCAGCATTCTTCGGTAGCACCACATGTCAAAAGCTTCTATTCTCTTCTTGTCTAAACTATTTATCGTCCATGTTTCACTTCCATACATGGCTACACTCCATACGAATACTTTCAGAAATGACTTCCTGACACTTAAATCAATACTGGATGTTAACAAATTTCTCTTCTTCAGAAACGCTTTCCTTGCCATTGCCAGCCTACATTATATATCCTCTCTACTTCGACCATCATCAGTTATTTTGCTCCCCAAATAGCAAAACTCCTTTACTACTTTAAGTGTCTCATTTCCTAATCTAATTCCCTCAGCATCACCCGACTTAATTAGACTACATTCCATTATCCTTGTTTTGCTTTTGTTGATGTTCATCTTATATCCTCCTTTCAAGACACTGTCCATTCTGTTCAACTGCTCTTACAAGTCCTTTGCTGTCTCTGAAAGAATTAAAATGTCATCGGCGAACCTCAAAGTTTTTATTTCTTCTCCATGGATTTTAATACCTACTCCGAATTTTTCTTTTGTTACCTTCACTGCTTGCACAATATACAGATTGAATAACATCAGGAAGAGACTACAACCCTGTCTCACTCCCTTCCCAACCACTGCTTCCCTTTCATGTCCCTCGACTCTTATAACTGCCATCTGGTTTCTGTAAAAGTTGTAAATAGCCTTTCGCTCCCTGTATTTTACCCCTGCCACCTTCAGAATTTGAGAGTATTCCAGTCAATGTTGTCAAAAGCTTTCTCTAAGTCTACAAATGCTAGAAACGTAGGTTTGCCGTTCCTTAATCTAGCTTCTAAGATAAGTCGTAGGGTCAGTATTGCCTCACGTGTTCCAACATTTCTACAGAATCCAAACTGATCTTTCCCGAGGCTGGCTTCTCCTAGTTTTTCCATTCGTCTGTAAAGAATTCGCGTTAGTATTTTGCAGCTGTGGCTTATTAAACTGATAGTTCGGTAATTTTCACATCTATCAACACCTGCTTTCTTTGGGATTGGAATTATTATATTCTTCTTGAAGTCTGAGGGTATTTCGCCTGTCTCATACATCTTGCTCACCAGATGGTAGAGTTTTGTCAGGACTGGCTGTCCAAAGGCCGTCAGTAGTTCTAATGGAATGTTGTCTACGCCGAAGGCCTTGTTTCGACTCAGGTCTTTCAGTGCTCTGTCACACTCTTCACGCAGTATTATATCTCCCATTTCATCTTCATCTACATCCTCTTCCATTTCCATAATATTGTCCTCAAGTACATCACCCTTGTATAGGCCCTCTATATACTCCTTCCAACTTTCTGCTTTCCCTTCTTTGCTTAGAATTGGGTTTCCATCTGAGCTCTTGATGTTCATGCAAGTGGTTCTCTTATCTCCAAAGGTCTCTTTAATTTTCCTGTAGGCAGTATCTATCTTACCCCTAGTGATACTCGCTTCTACATTCTTACATTTGTCCTCTAGCCATCCCTGCTTAGCCATTCTGCACTTCCTGTCGATCTCATATCAGAGACGTTTGTATTCCTTTTTGCCTGCTTCATTTACTACATTTTTATATTTTCTCCTTTCATCAATTAAATTCAACATTTCTTCTGTTACCCAAGGATTTCTAGTAGCCCTCGTCTTTTTACCTACTTGATCCTCTGCTGCCTTTACTACTTCATCCCTCAGAGCTACCCATTCTTCTTCTACTGCATTTCTTTCCCCCATTCCTGTCAATTGCTCCCTTATGCTCTCTCTGAATCTCTGTACAACCTCTGGTTTAGTCAGTTTATCGAGGTCCATCTCCTTAAATTCCCACCTTTTTGTAGTTTCTTCAGTTTTAATCTACAGATCATAACCAATAGATTGTGGTCAGTGTCCACATCTGCTCCTGGAAATGTTTTACAATTTAAAACCTGGTTCCTAAATCTCTGCCTTACCATTATATAATCTATCTGATACCTTTTAGTATCTCCAGGCTTCTTCCATGTATGCAACCTTCTTTTATGATTCTTGAACCAAGTGTTAGCTATGATTAACTTATGCTCTGTGCAAAATTCTACAAGGCGGCTTCCTCTTTCGTTTCTTAGCCCCAATTCATTTCACCTACTACATTTCCTTCTCTCCCTTTCCCTACTCTCGAATTCCAGTCACCCATGACTATTAAATTTTCGTCACCCTTCACTATCTGAATAATTTCTTTTATTTCATCATACATTTCTTCAATTTCTTCGTCATCTGCAGAGCTAGTTGTCATATAAACTTGTACTACTGTAGTAGGCGTGGGCTTCGTATCTATCTTTGCCACAATAATGCGTTCACTATGCTGTTTGTAGTAGCTTACCCGCATTCCTATTTTCCTATTCATTGTTAAACCTACTCCTGCATTACCCCTATTTGATTTTGTGTTTATAACCCTGTAGTCACCTGACCAGAAGTCTAGTTCCTCCTGCCACCGAACTTCACTAATTCCCACTATATCTAACTTTAATCTATTCATTTCCCTTTTTAAAGTTTCTAATCTACCTGCCCGATTAAGGGATCTGACATTCCACGCTCCAATCTGTAGAACGCCAGTTTTCTTTCTCCTGATAACGACATCCTCTTGAGTAGTCCCCACCCGGAGATCCGAATGGGGCAATATTTTACCTCCGGAATATTTTACCCAAGAGGACGCCATCATCATTTAACCATACAGTAAAGCTGCATGCCCTCGGGAAAAATTATGGCCGTAGTTTCCCCTTGCTTTCAGCCATTCGCAGTACCAGCACAGCAAGGCCGTTTTGGTTAGTGTTACAAGGCCAGATCAGTCAATCATCCTGACTGCTGCCCTTGCAACTACTGACTAGGCAGCTGCCCCTCTTCAGAAACCACACGTTTGTCTGGCCACTCAACAGATACCCCTCCGTTCTGGTTGCACCTACGGTACGGCTATCTGTATCGCTGAGGCACGCAAGCCTCCCCACCAACGTCAAGGTCCATGGTTCCTTGGGGGGGTGTACGCTTAACGTTACCGCTCTTGCATTTAATTTCAGCTCGGTTGTTTTGGCTTTCTGTCCTTTAAACAGTCACTTCTTTATTTGTTTCTTCACATATTTCATGCAGCTATTTTGCCATAGTTTCCCCGCAGTTTTAATTTACGTTGTTCCTAAGTGACTTGTATTTCTGAACTTCCCTGAACATTTTTGTACTTCCTTCGTCAATCAGTTAAAGAGCTTTATCTGTTATCCATGGTTATTTCGCAGTTATCTTCCTTGTACCTACAACTTTCCTTCGAACTTCTGTGATTGTCTTCTTTAGAGATATCTATTTCTCTTCAAATGTACTGCATTGTGAGCTATTCATTACTGCAGTGCGTATATCCTCAGAGACCTTCAAACATATCTCTTCATTTGTTAGTATTTCCATATCCCAGTTCTTTTGCGCACTATTCTTGCTGACTAGTCTCTTACATTTCAGCCTGCTCTTCTCCATTACTATTTTGTGATCTGAAGCTATATCTGCTCCGCTTACAACATAGTGGGTATTCGTTACGATGTATTACATTAGCTTTACAGTTTATTTCAATAAATTTGGTTTTATTCAATATTTGGTATTTTATGAATCCGTGATTCATATATTATTTTCACGTAACGTTTAACTCCTATTTTATTACTTATCTTTAGCATGTGGTGTGTGGTAGTTTGCGTGGGGCGTGACCTGCGATAAATAGTTTCCTGTTTTAATAGTATTCAACAACATACAATAATTTACTTTTATATTGTACTCCTCATCATACAACTGTGATTCTTTGCTTCAATTGATTCACGGGATTAGACTCAGTTTATATTCTAGTTATTTGTCAATATGTGACACCATCATTATCGAAGAACAACATGTAATTTTTGACTTCTGATCAGTAGGTTCACGTCTCTATTACATGACATACGCCTATTTTGTTCCTGGGTTTATATTCATGTACACTGCTGTTGAAAAATTTTTAGAATTTTCGCACAGGACTTCTAACAACCAGTTCATCTCGGATATTTTAAACATTTACTAACGAAGGATAGTCCAAAAGTGAGAAGAAACATTATAATGAAGGACAAGATTGTTTCTGATATATATTAGAGAGATATAGAAGTTATATGTTAATAATTTTATTGATATTTCTATTCAGTTTAGTTGTAGAGTAAAACACTGTTTCAGAAATGCATTATCCAGTAGTCATACTTCAAATGATCTTAGTATTTTGTGGGACCCCTTGCAGTTTTCAACAGCCTTCAGTCTGTCAGACGTAGAGTCGATAAATTTTATCACCGTACTGACGTAAATTTCACAGTTCCACTTTTCATAATAACTCCAACAGTTCCTGTTTTGTTGTAGGCTTATTCTTCTAAACCCCATTTCCAACCAACTGGATTAAGTTCTGGACAACTCCTCGACCACGGTAGTTCACTGATACCCAGTTCAGTCATGACACAACGAATCTAAAATGAACTATTTGGACGATATGTAACAGCATTAACCTAGGAAATTGTATTAGAAAGATGAAAATAATGGAGTTGGATCGACTACTTCAGGCAGGTGCTGGGTCAGGGATTGGTTTGGTTCCTGTTGACACCATTGGTAGATGGGGCTTTATTTCTCATGGTCTGCATCTCAGTAGAATAGTGAAGGATTTACTGGCTAGTTTGATGGCAAATTATTTAAGGGGGAACGCTGCAATTCATAGAAGTAGTTTTTTATTAGGTTAAGCTCATTATCTACACATTCAGTACTGAAACAAGCTGTATCTGAAAATGATAAGCATAATAGTTCTGAAGACATAAATGTAGAAGAAGTTTAAAAAGCATTATTAATAAATTTAAGATTAGCTACAGTCTACAAATCCTGTTGATATTATTTGTATTTCTGAACATCATTTATTTAGTGAAATTGAAATACTTAATATGGAAGGGTATACCTTAGCTTCAAAGTATTGTAGAAAAGCGATGCAGAAAGGAGGAGTTCTCACTTACATTAGAAAGGGTCACATTTATATAAACGCTGACATTCTTAAATACTGTAGTGATCAGCATTTTGAAGCATGTGTCACACATGTAGCAACACACATAAGAAAAATAATTATAGCCACAATATACAAGGCTCCAACTGGTAATTTCCAGCTATTCACTAAACAGCTTAATGCAGTAATAAATTTCTTAACTTCTAAAAATAATGAACTCATACTAAGTGGAGATTTTAATTAAAATTTTCTGGAGGATAATTAACTCAGGATCCATACTGGAGTGTCTTAAGGCTTCTTATAATCTCATTCCTTTAGTACAGTTTCTAACTGCAGTACTGGTATTGATATTTTCTTAGATACAACCACACTAGCAAATCATAGTATAAATCCATTATTTAATGCCCTTTCAGATCATAATGCTCAGTTGCTTGCACTTAATGTAGTGGGGTCTGATTTAACTAATAACAGGAAGTAGGAAACTATACCAAAAAGAAATGAAACAGGAACTGAAGGTATAAGAAAACTGTTTGAGGAACTCAGACTGGAAAGATGTATACAATTTACCTGGGATAAATGAAAAATATAACTGTTTCTATAATACGGGCGTAGGTTGCACTGAAAAGTGCTGCTGTAAGAAAGCAATCAAAGCAAACAGATTAAATGTTTCAAAACCTTTGATTACAAATGGAATAGAAGTACCTTGCAAAACAAAAAGAAGACTGTACTTAATGTCAAGGGAAAACGATGATTACAGACTAAACCACATTACAAAATTATATTGCAAAAATTCTAAACAAATTAATCAGAATCTCAAAATTTATTTAATTTCAAGGAAAAACAAATGCCTCTAACAACAAGATAAAATGTATATTGAACATAGTAAAAGAGTGAAATAGGAAAATCTGATCAGGGAAATGAGGAAATTATGTTAAATGTAAATAATGAGTTGATTATAGATATCTCCAAAATTGCAGAGACTTTCAACAACTTTTTCTTTTCAGTAGCAGACAACTTAGGTTTCCATAGTTCCTTAGAAGACAACCTAAAGTATTTTAAAAATGCGTTTCCACAGACGTTTGACAAAATTCAGCTATATCTTACCTCATTGAAAGAAATTTCTAATACTATTAGCTCTCTTTTAAACACAAATTTTCCAGTGGTTACGATGAAATCAGCACTACAATAATTATATGTTGCGCCTCAGAACTTTGTGACATACTGAGTTACTTACGTAATGAATTCCTCCAAAGTGGTGTTTTCCCTGATAGGTTAAAATATGCTATTGTCATATCATTACAGAAAAAAGGGAAACAAATCATCAGTGGAAAACTTCAATCCCATTTCATTATTGGCAGTATTTTCAAAAGTGTTTGGAAAGGTTATGTACAATAGAATTTATAAACACTTAATACAGACAAATATTCTGATTCGCAGTCAGTCTGGTTTTCGGTAATGATTGTCAACTGATCAAGCTATATTTACTTTTATAGATGATATATTAGAATCAATAAATCATAACTTATTACCACTTGGAATGTTCTGTAATCTGGATAAGTTCTTGATTGTGTTAAGCATGATATCCTTATAAAAAAATTAAAACATTATGGGACCACAGGAGTAGCAGGCTCATGGTTTTCATCCTATCTTTTTAACAGAACACAGTGTGTGTCTGTATCAAGACTATCACAAAATCATAGTCATTCTAAATATGAAACCGTCAGACGAGGGGTACCCCAAGACTCTATTTTAGGTCCATTGTTGTTCCTATTGTATATTAATGACCATCCATATGCAGTGTCACAAAATGCAAATTTTTTCTTATTTGCAGATGATACAAGTACTGGTATAAAAAACTGTAACTGTGATCTTACTGAGCAGTCATTAATGAAATATTTGTAACTATCAGTGGGTTCCTTACAGCAAATAGATTGTCACTGCATTTTGACAAGACCCAGTACATACAGTTTAGTGTCTCACAAAGAATACCTGACCCTATAAGTATAATATATTCAGACAATGAAATTAAAGCTGTATACAGTGTCATATTATTAGGGTTACAAACTGACCACATCCTAAATTGGAAAACTCACACTCTATATGTAATGAAACGCCTTAGTTCAGCTACATTTGCAGTACGCATGAAAGCAGAAATATATGATTTAAAAATTGAGAATTTAGTTTATTCAGCCTACTTCCATTCACTAATGAGTTATGGAATCATCTTTTGTGGAAACTCCTCTTGCAAAGAGAACATTTTTCAAAATTCAGAAACGAGTCATTAGATTTATATCTGGTGTCAGTCCTAGAGCATCATGCAAGGACCTCTTTAAGAAATGTGGTATTGTCACTACTACTTCTCAGTACATATACTCATTGATGTCCTTTGTAATCCCCCACATGTCTCTTTTTACACAAAATACTGCAAAACATGACCATATTACCAGAACCAAAAACAATGTGCATAAGGACAGTAAAAGTTTAACATTTGTACAAAAATTAGTCAAATACATGGGTTCTCATACGTTCAATAACTTTCCAGAGCATATCAAAGGTCAAGTAAGTGATAAAGATCGGTTTCAGACTGAATTAAAGAACTTCTTGTTGGCCAACTCCTTCTGCTCCATCGATGAATATCTCCCCAAGGATTATAGCTCGTAACTCGGTCTGCATTATAATTGTACAATACCCACGTACCTGATAAAAAAAATCCTTTGGCTCTTTCCACATCCCAAAGACTCCTCCGAGGGATCCACGGAAAACATTAAATGTAATGTAACTACTTTTCAATGTGTGTCATGTAGTCAGATACTGCTGGAAAATGCACTGTATCATCGAAAGCATTACATACAATGAACTTCAGAGGGCGCTGAATCACAACTTTGTATTGGTCACTGTTCATTGTTCCCTGGACAAAGTAAACATCCCATTGACTTGCTATGTCATTCTCCCCACGCCATTACCGATGAAGTACGTTTCATGTTTCGCACAAGAGAGTCAGGATCTATGCTTTCAGTGGGTTCGCATTTCACGGGCTGTGGTCTGTCACTCATTATGGGAAAATGCCACAATTTTCCACAGCTGTTTTGTTCAGTTTACGAGCAGTCTGGCCCATGTCAGCCTTTCCTTCCTCAATGCAGTAGTTAAAATGGCTTCATTCCCATGCCACAGAGCTTTATCCTGAAGACTGATGCTGATGCCCTGGAATCAACTCCCGTTTCTTCTTGCCATTCTTTTGCCAGCTTAGAAGGTGAAGTATTGTGCCCTCCCGGGTGACGAAATGCATGGCCTTCGGCTTTGTGGTAAATTTTCCTTATTTCCCGTGGCCATCAGCTACTGCAGATTTCGACACACAGCCAGCCTCAGTCAGTTTAATCTCTTCGCGATTTCAGCGATGTTTAGGCCTTCCTTGTATAAAATCTCGATACATTTTTCTTAATTCTAGGGGTTAATTCCCGAGTTTCCACCATGACGTTAAAAGCTTAGGCGCACTGTGGAAAGAAACTTAGTAACAAGAGCCAGCGAACGGCAAACCATGATTGAGACAGAGCACCTTCTGAGGCAATACTGGGAAATATGAAATCACATAAAATAAATAAATAAATAAATAAGTAAATAATTCTGCGTAAAGATGTGTAACTAACAAAAGAATATAAATGAAATCATGGGTGTGCAATACTTTAGAACAGTAAGCTAATGTCAAACTGTTATCTAGTTTTATTTCTTTGTTTGTAATTGACTAGGATGTCTCTTATTATCCATTTTGGTTTTTGTTAAATATTTACTACAATTACCACTATATCCAATTGATCTCTTAAATTTTACATTCCTATTTATTATGTAGTTCACACTGTCAGTATTGTTGTTGTCATTGCACAGGTGCCTGAAGATAGCATAGTGAAGCGCCCAAGTTGGTCTCATAAATAAATTACATGCAAAATACGAACAGCTGAACTTTTTAATTTTACACTAAATGGCTCTGAGCACTATGGGACTTAACTGCTTACGTCATCAGTCCCCTAGAACTTAGAACTACGTAAACCTAACTAACCTAAGGACATCACACACATCCATGCCCGAGGCAGGATTCGAACCTGCGATCGTAGCGGTCGCGCAGTTCCAGACTGTAGCGCCTAGAACCGCTCGGCCACTCCGGCCGGCAATTTTACACTAAGTGTCCACGGGAGATGTTCAGTAAAACTGTAATTAATGTTCGTACAACTGCAAATTGTGAAAAACCACACAAGGACTTTTGTCTCCCTCAAAATACTCTGTGCCCCCCCCCCCCCCCCACCCTCTCCACCCACTCAAATGCAATGCACTTGCCCCACCTCCTTTGACACTCCTGGAACTAGTGCAGGAAGCCATTCATTGACTTCCTCTTTAGGGTGCCTCGGAAGTATTCACTGCCTCGTCCGCGGCTCGTGATCTTGAGGTAGCGTTCTCGCTTCCCGCGCGCGGCGTCGCGGGTTCGATTCCCGCCGGAGTCAGGAATTTTCACTGCCTCGAGATAACTGGGTATTGTGTATCTTTCATCATCATTTCATCCTCATTGACTCGCAAGTCGCCGTAGTGGCGTTAAAGAACTCGTGGAGCGGCGGCCGAACCGCCCCACGAGGGGTCTCTCGGCTACCAATGCCATACGCTCATTAATTAATTAATTCCTGCTTCGGTCCTGTTGCCGAACAGACGTCCCTTAAGTGCCTTTTTGACTGTCTGTGTAAGAGAAAAGTCACAGGAGACGATGTCAGGACTATAAGGGGGATGGCGTACCGTACAACTGTGTTTTTGTGGCGTTAGCTCTGTAACAGCATTAGCAACGTTTGGCCTGGAAATTTCACGAGAAAGTTTGCATTGTCCAGAGATTTTCTTTCGTTTTTAGGGGATGTGATCCTTCACCAGTGGCTTCGGGACGTTCTTGTAGTAATCTGCCGCGACTATAGTGTGTTTTGGAACTGTGTGAACGTATACATTCCACTAGCAACCAACAGAAGTAATGTCCTTGGCCTTGCCCTTTTCATCAGAAATGATCATGTTTTGCCACCAAACACGGCCCTGATAGCAAAACATTGTTTCCAATTGCGGCACACATCGACGCGAGTCTGCATTTCCTGTGGATTAAGCAGTCGTGGTACCCATCGTGCACACACCCTAGACATTTCCACACGTTGTTTTAAAGTTGTATGTTAGCAACATACATCCCAGGGATATAGCTGTATCACTATGAGACGTGGATCCCCACAAATAATCACTCTTTCTGTTTTTATTTGTGTTTACGTTATGTGAGTAATACGTGCTCCTACTGCTCCCTGCAATTCGGCATTCTCCCGCCCATTTCTAAACGCATGTAGCCAACGGAAATATGCTCGTCGAGACGTTGCCGAGTCAGTACAAGCTTTCTTCAGAACATCGTAGGTTTCGTTATTATTTTGGTAGAGAACACGAAACTGTATTACAAAATGCTGTTTACGAAAGTGAGCAAGGACGATGTTTAGAGCCGATTATGACACAGTTTCACATATAGCCAACACGCAAGTGACAAAGCTATCACTGTGAAATTTGTGGTTACTAACGATTAGAATACGTAAATAAGCGGCACACGGACACATGTCACAGGCAGGAACTAAATGGAAGTAAAGAAGTTCAGTGCCAGTCTTAAATGAACATCCCTCCTATCACTGATCTCCTTAACCACCAGAATTGTATAAGGCTGTAACTGTCAGTGTTAATAAAACGTTCTTCTAAAACCCTCACAGTGCGTCCGTAGACATTGTATCATACTCGTGGTAACTGCCTCCCTAACAGCTGTGGTATTCTCAGTGTCCTCGCGTTTTGTGTTGTTCTGAAAGCTGTAAGAAGTCGCTTGATCGTATTGTCACTTGGAGTTATGTGATTTGAACGATGGCCCTCTCCATACTCTGTGAAGAGGATACGGTAAAATATTGAGATACTTGTTCTTTATATAAGCTGGGCCAGTAATAAAGTATGATTGCAGGTTCTACGTGACTGTGTCCACTTCTTGTTTCACGTCGCACTCGTCGCAACTCGTAATTTATCCTAAAGGCCGATTCACAGATTTCAAATTGCTGTATTAGAAGGCTGGAGGAATCACTTTTGTAAGGGCAATATCACAAAAGTAATGCGTATGGACAAGAGCTGAAAGGCTTCACGGTTGAATGTTGAATGATGTCTAGATGTTGGTTACTATGAAACACGACATATTTGAGTTCAACCACTGATGTGTGATCTTAATAAAGATATTCTGGTTGCCACTCTTAGTATATCCCAGAAAAATAACACTCAAGCCTTTAACGCAAAAGCTGTGTTTTACCCAGGCATCTGTTACTGTGGTATTGCGCTCAGTGTAGTTTCACCTGCAACTGCAGCACTTGCATCATTAGCACCAAGACCATAATTATTAAAGCACCAGTGCAGTTCTATCAACGGGTGTTATCTACCATCGACAAGGCGCAAAAATTCTAAGGCGAAGTCTGTTTTTGGATAGATCACTATTCGGGAATGGGAACCATGAACTGCCACAATATCAATTTCAATGGTGGTCTGGATAACCCCAGTGGCTATGTAAGGCCAGTTTCCTGAAACAGATGAAATCTATGAGTACAATTTTTCTGGGGAACCAGAACCACAATTCTTCATTTCTAACTGTCGTAAAGCAAAAGAAAAATACGTATATTACTAGAGATACTTGTACTAACAATCTACATGCAGAAATCAGAGTCACAATGGAAATAGAGATACACAATATTATAAATTATTTGGATCTTGTCAGAAGGGATCTTACCAGAAGGGATCTTACCAGAAGGGATCTTACCAGAAGGGATCGCTACAACATATTCGACATTTATTAAGAAACCCTACCTTCACAGGAACTTTCATAAATGCAAGCTCATGTAACACAGTCTCACAAAAACTCGCATATTTTCGCTCCATTCTTAACAGACTGCTAATTCTACGACTAGTAGACATACAATTGAAAAAAAGATGAACACACACCTATACATAGCACGTAAAAACAAATTTGACCTAAACCTCATCACTAAGTGTCCGCTCCTGGTAGCTCAGTGGTCAGCACGACGGAATGTCATACCTAATGGGCCGGGTTCGATTCCCGGCTGTGTCAGAGATTTTCTTCGCTCAGGGACAGGGTGTTGTGTTGTCCTTATCATCATCATTTCATCCCCATTGTCATGCAAGTCGCCGAAGTAGCGTCAACTCGAAAGATTTGCAGAAGGCAAACTGTCTGCCCGACGGGAGGCCATAGCCACGCGGCATTTCCATTTTCATCACTGATTTATACAATGACAACATGGCCTTCAGATCCAACACAGTATAAAGTGAAACACGACTAAACACAGAAAACAAAAGAAAACAAAGTACATAATAACTGCTCATATGACTCAAATACCGGACAAAATAAACCGGTTATTGTGAAATACAAATATACAGCTTGCTTTTACGCATCAGTATCAATCTCAAACTGAAATTGCGATCAGGTAACAAAAAATCATCAAATTAGGCTAGTCCTTTTACGTACCTGATATACATCTAAAAGTCGTAACAATGTCTACATAGACCAGAGCGGGAGAACTACTTTGACATGGTTTAAGGAACATATTCTAAGTAGCGATAACAAACAATCAATTGTTTTTTCTCTGCCTTAATATGGTCAACACATGGTAGATATGGTACAACTGAACACGCATTGTACGTACCTCTTACAGTGCAGAAATATTCAACCATGAACATTGTCGAAGAACCTGAAATTCATACGCATATAGGAAATCAACCACAAGACATACTGAACGAAGAGACAGAACTTAACCCTTCATTGCATTAAGTTGCCATTTGACAACAGACGACAAATTTACGCAGAATGTTAAAGAAACCATTCGTACATGTATGTCGTTGCCGTCTGGCTACATACAATTTGGCTGCATCAAGCTAGGCTGTGTTTAGTGTCGTTATGTTGGCAGTAATAGTTGAAAAATTACGATCTTTCCTGAAGGTCGAGTGCACGTAAACACAAGCGAAAGCAGCTATAAGAGTGAATTATTCCTGCCGATTAGATCACATCTACCAAACTTTTTCATGTGCAAAAACGAAGTTAATGATAGTACAGATTGCGCTTCCATGTCTCTGTAAAAGAACTATTAATAATTAATCATTATCTTCAGTTTGTTGCCGGGGCCAGAAATCTAAAATCGAATAAATCAAAATTAAATAAAATTTCTACGTTCAACCTGTTCATGGTTACGTAGTAGTTTGTGCGTTAGAACCTACCAATAGATAGGCCTATTTGGTCGCTGAAATAGGTTTCCTGAGCAAATGTCACGCAACAGAGAGTTAAAAAACAATACTTTTTTTAAAAAGAATTATTGAAAATCTTGAAAAACAAATTTAAAGAGCAGTGCACAGACAAAGATGACTAACAGCAAAATGAAATCTTCACGTCGTTGCTCATACACATACTCTGGAAACATGTGCCTGAGGGTCAACACAATGCGTCTGAGAATGTTATAACTCACGAAAAATGATATACAAAAGAATAAGTTAACAAAATTATCCACGCCATATAAAATGCTCTTTCCCAGAAAACTAAAATGAATAGCTACTACGCTTGCTATAAGTATAGACTACTGTAGACATTTAGCAACCACAGATATATATGTAACTAAATAACGTATAAATAATCTGTATATTCAAAGATGAGAACGGCAAAATGGGATTAAATCAGAAAGAAAATTGTGAAACATTAGTAAAATTTTTTGGAAAGATGTTAAACTGCACAGTTCCAACAGATAAATTAGAATTTCCAGTGACACCTCAAAATCTAGAGCAAGATTTCCCACCAACAGAGCTAGAAATTCATGAAGCCATCAAAAGACTTAAAAACAATAAAGCAAGTGGTGAAGATTTCATTACAGCAGAGTTATTGAAGTGCTCAGAACCAAAAATCATAAAGTCTCGCCAACTGCTTTTTGAGAACATTTGGAAAATGAGTATATTCCAGTTCAATGGAAAACACCAATAATCCACCCGCCACACAAAAAGAGAGACAATCAAATGTTAGTAATTACAGAGAAGTGTCACTTCTGCCAGGGGCATACAAAATATTATAAAAAATTCTCCTGAACAGAGTGGTAAATACTTTAGGCAAACAACTGGGAGACAATCAGGATGGTTTTCGAAAGGAAAGATCCTGTGCAGAACAAATTTATAACTTGTAGTCTACAATTCGCCATAGAAAGTTAACAAGCAGACCAACAATACTGTCATTTATTCAATTCAACGAAGCATTTGATTGTATAGACAGAGAAACAATAGATAAGCTCATTAGAGAATTTGGTGTTAAATCAAAACTAGCAAATATAATTCGTGAAACACTAACAGGTACAATATCTGAAGTCAAATTTATGGGAAAAGTATCTCAGCCATTTGAAGTAAAAACTGGTGTTAGACAAGGAGATAGTTTATCACCTTTACTGTTTTATTGTGATCTAGAAAAAATTGTAAGTACCGGGAATTCGGAACTAGAAAATTACAAAATCGAACCAATAACTCCGGAAAGGGAGACAAATAATGGAATTAATGTATACTGCTTCGTTTTTGCAGATGATTTTGCAACAATTTCAGAGAACCTGGCAGAAGCAGTTATTCAAATAAACCTTCTCGAAAAAATAGCAAACAGAACTGGTCTCAAAATTTTAGCCGAAAAAACCAAATTCATGACAAATATAAAGAATGCGCAAAAATTCATAGAAACACAAATAAGTAAAACAGAGCGAGTAAATAAATTTAAATATCTTGGAGAAACTATACAGCAGAATGGATTAGAAAAATCTGCAATAGATGTAAGAATTAACAAAATGGAAAGAGCATACGGTTTGACCAGAAATATATCCAAGAAATGTATATCCATAAAAACGAAACTAAAACACTACACCATAGTTGTACGACCAGAATGTTTATATGGATGTGAATGCCAACGATGAAATATAGGATGGACAAACTAGAGGTCCTGGAAATAAAGATTCTTAGAAAAATAAGGGTGGAATAAAAACTGCAGATGATTTGAAAATAAGAAGTAATGAGGAGATCTACAAAAATATAGAGGAAATATCTGAAGTAATGGACAAACGAAGATTAACCTTTTTGAGACACCTCTACTGACAGGATGGAAGTGGGCTAACAACATAAATACTCCTACATTTCTGGAAGAAGACACCGACAGTAGTATGGATTATAGAAGTAAGGAAATATGCAGAAATAAACAACATCAAAGAATCAAAAATAGCAGAAAAAACAGTTTTAAAAATAAAATACTGGATTTGGAAAGCTTTCAAAGCAGAAGATATAAAAAGTCGGTAACAACGTGGACAGAAAAAAGGAAGAGACTTGATGAGGAGCAAATGAGGGAATACTGGAGAAACAGGAAACAACAACAAAGGAAGAAGAGGTTGTTAACGTGATCATAGTTGGTCAATATAATTGTAAAAAAATAGATAGTAGATTAGACGACTGAAACGTCTTTCATCTGACATTCTGTACTGAACATCCGAATCCCGCAACCATCTCTGCAAAGATGGACATACAGGTACTTATATTTTGTAAACATGTGACATCGTAGCTCCCAATGAGATTAAAATAAATGTCGTTATCAATGCCGCACACAGACGTCATCTTGTGGTGTCCTAGAAGACTATTTGCCAGTTAAAGCCGCATTTTAAAACTAGGTTTTTATCCCTAACGCATTGAATTGACAGTTCTGAGGAGGAGTAGGTTAGAGTTTAACGTCCCGTCGACAGAGACTGATCACAAGCTACGAGGAGAATTACGGAAGGTTGAAGGAAAAGGACCTTGCCTTTTGTAAGGAACTATCCAGTCATTTGCCTTAAGTGATTTAGGGAACTTGCGGCAAATTTAAATCAAGATAGTCGGACGCTGGTGTGAACCGTCGTCCCCCCGAGTGTAGTTCCATTGTGCTGACCACAGCGCTACCCCACTCGGTCACTCAGTTCTGGGCATGTATAGTGAAACAATATATTATACTTATCCATTACGGATATTTTAGAACCGTGACTGTATATTCAATGTAAATAAGTTATACAGAACTGCAACCAGTCAATTTTTTTTCAATCATAATGCTTTATTACAATAACCGGTTTTTGAACCCTTTCAGGTTCATCTTCATATGATTTCGGGAGGATCCGGGAAGTTACAACACTACTGGTAGTAGCATAATGCTGGGTGCTGGTTTGCGACAATACAGGCGGCTTTCTTCGAATCTGTCTGCCTCCATTTAATATCCAGAACACTTTCACACGAACTATATTAATTTACACTTTAACTGTGACACTTTACCAGCAACCAGCATGCGCTTTACAACTGTTGCTTGTAACAAACATCTTGACAGAGAGATATGGTATAAGCCAACTTTGTATAGAGATGTAATTTGTTGTTTGTTACGTGTGTTAAAGTCGATATAAGGGCAAGTTTCTTTATCAGAATGGCGACAACATGAGAGCACTAGATAAAATAATAATAAATTACTACAAGAACAAATTTCA
The DNA here is from genome assembly GCF_021461385.2 of Schistocerca piceifrons. Taxonomy (NCBI): domain Eukaryota; kingdom Metazoa; phylum Arthropoda; class Insecta; order Orthoptera; family Acrididae; genus Schistocerca; species Schistocerca piceifrons. The sequence goes on from NC_060140.1 coordinate 156,312,108, forward strand.
GGTGATCTGATATGTTATTTCTACTTGTATATTACAGGCAGTTTTTTTTTTTTTCTGTCGCAAACCAGCACCCAGCATTATGCTGCTACCAGTAATGATGTAACTTCCCGGATCCTACCGAAATCATCTGAAGATGAACCTGAAAGGGTTCGAAAGCCGGTTCAAGCAATAAAGCATTACTATTGAAAAAAAGTGACTGGTTGCAGTTGTGTATAACTTACTTACATGAAACAATATAATTTCGAGAATGTAGACAGACTACGAGGTAGTGGATAAATCAATTTTACCTCCGTTTTCTACTCGTCGAATGTGGTGTACATCGCAGCAAAAGAAACGAACGTTTTGTTCCTGTTTTAGTTGTGATATGATAGCAGGAGTGTAATACGAGGAATTCTCCAAGATTCACCAATATGGCGAAGGCAGGCTTCACCTTTCCGGCTTATGGTCTTCTTCCTATAGTCCGATCTCCTTGGTACTTGAAAAACTGTGAAACAAGTTAACTACTCCCATAAGGTGCACTACTGGCCATTAAAATTGCTACACCACGAAGATGAGGTGATACAGACTCGAAATTTAACCGACAGGAAGAAGATGCTGTGATATGCAAATGATTAGATTTTCAGAGCATTCACACAAGGTTGGCGCCGGTGGCCACACATTCAACGTGCTGGTATGAGGGAACTTTCCAACCGATTTCTCATACACAAACAGCAGTTGACCGGCGTTGCCTGGTGAAACGTCGTGATGCCTCGTGTAAGGAGGAGAAATGCGTACCATCACGTCTCAGACTTTGATAAAGGTCGGAATGTAGTCTATAGCCATTCCGGTTTATCGTATCGCGACATTGCTGTCGTCGAGATCCGACGACTGCTAGCAGAATATGGAATCGGTGGGTTCGGGAGGGTAATACGAAACGCCTTGCTGGATCCGAACGGCCTCGTATCACTAGCAGTCGAGATGATAGGCATCTTATCCACATGGCTATAACGGATCGTGCAGCCACGTCTCGATCCCTGAGTCAACGGAAGGACAAGTTTACAAGACAACAACCATCTGCACGAACAGTTTGACGACGTTTGCACCGGCATGGACTATCAGCTCGGAGACCATGGCTGCGGTTACCCATGACGCTGTATCACAGACAGGAGCACCTGCGATAGTGTACTCAATGACGAACCTGGGTGCACGAATGGCAAAACGTCATTTTTTCGGATGAATCTAGGTTCTGTTTACAGCTTCCGTGTTTGGCCACATAGCGTTGAACGCACACTGGAAGCGTGTATTCGTCATTGCCACACTGGCGTATCAGCCAGCGTGATGGTGTGGGGTGCCATTGGTTAAACATCTCGGTCACCTCTTGTTCGCATTAATGGCACTTTGAACGGTGGACGCTACATTTCTTATGTGTTACGACCCGTGGCTCTACCCTTCATTCGATCCCTGTGAAACCCTAAGTTTCAGCAGTATAATGCACGACCACACGTTGCATGTCCTGTACGGAGCTTTCTGGATACAGAAAACGTTCGACTGCTGTCCTGGCCAGCACATTCTCCAGATCTCTCACCTATTAAAAACGTCTGGTCAATGGTGGCCGAGCAACTGTCTCGTCACAATATGCCAGTCACAGCGCTTGATGAATTGTGGTATCGTGTGGAAGCTACATGGGCAGCTGTACCTGTACACGCCATCCAAGCTCTGTTTGACTCAATGCCTAGGCGTATCAAGGCCGTTACTACGGCCAGAGGTGGTTGTTCTGGGTACTGATTTCTCAGGATCTATGCACCCAAATTAAGTGAAAATGTAATCACATGTCAGTTCTAGTATAATATATTTGTCCAATGAATATCTATTTATCATCTGCATTTCTTCTTGGTGTAGCAATTTTAATGGCCATTAGTGTATATTGAAAACAATGTCAGCCAAAGCGTACCGCATGTCAGTCAGTAACGTAGTTTAGCCAAAAAAGATCTGTATTGAAAGTGTACGAAATGAAAAGTAACGTCGCACAGTAGCGATTTTCGATTTTCCTATAACGAAAGGCAAACATGGTTAAGCAGCTTTGACACATCGTCAGTGGAAATTCTGTATTAATTTCTTAATTTTTATACAATAATTAGGTTATATAGCAGCTTCTGTACGTTATTGAAGGAAAAATGTTTGCGTTCATATGAAAAAGCAGGTGCCTGTATAACAGGCGGACCTTATAACTAGTATCTCATCACCTCATGCCAGTTCGTCGCTTCTTGAAAACGGCACTCTACGGTGTTGCATCTCGACGGCCTGCAATGTGCTTTGATAGAGCAACAGAAATGGCGCCATATTGCGCCTTCGGAATAAGGGGCACGCGGTGTAAGGGCCTCTCGCTCCAGATTGCCAGACGCAGCCATCAAGCGCTACGGCGCGGCGTGCCCGAGTGTGTCCTCTCGGGGGGCCCTCCAGAGGCGTGCACTCAGCGTCGCGGCAAATTCACTGCCGCGCGCTCCGGCAGGTAGCAGCAGTGCGGCCCGGCGGTCCGACCCAGGCCATTCCGGCGGACCCCTCGTAATAACACGGCACCGCGCCGGGGCGCAGCGCAGCGCAGCGCTCAACACAGTGCGCGGCAGGTCATGAGGGCCTGCGGCGACGGCCGCGTATATCGATTCGTGGCCACAACGTTCGGTCGTCTCTTTCATAGCCGTGGACGCAGAATAGAGGAAAAAAGTACCTGCTGGCCTCACCACTAGAGCTCCAGTGCATCAAAGCTTATTTCACGCTCCCCCGTTTTCGTGGTATTCCATTCCTAGAACTAACATGAAGGCGTCGGGATATGCAAAAGTAGTGGAATGCTTTCGGAATTCCTCAAGTTAATTTGTTGTCTGTAGATTAATTTAGCTTCTGTAATGACGAATACCTTATCAACATCGGTGTAGTATTGAACAGTCCCTCCCGTTTCATTAACAAAGTAGGACATGAAAATGTAAGGCTTCTCTGAGATTAAACTATATACACAAACAGAAAAAGTTTTGCATCACTTTGGTTCCGAGAGTTCCATAACCTGAAGAGAAAATTGGAATAGAGCCCAACATAAACATCATTTCCGCCCCTTTTGTTGCTCATGAAAACTACACATTGCATTTTGTACCACCATACAGCGAGACCTTCAGACGTTATGGTCCAGAGTGCTGTACACACCGGTACCTCTAATACCCAGTAGCACGTCCTCTTGCATTGATTCATGTCTGTATTCGTCGTGGCATACAATCCACTTTTTCATGAACGCACTGTTGGTCCAGATTGTCCCACTCGTCAACGGCGATTCGCCGCAGACCCCTCAGAATGGTTGGTGGGTAACGTCGTAGATAAACAACCCTTTTTAATTTAGCCCAGGCGTGTTCGATAGGGTTCATGTGTGAAGAACATGCTGGTCACTCTAGTCGAACGATGTCGTTAACCTGAAGGAAGTCATTCACAAGATGTGCACGATGGGGGCGCGAATTGACGTCCATGAAGACGAATGCCTAGCCAATATGCGGCCGACATATTTCACCTATCGGTCGAAGGATGGCATTCACGTATCGTACAGCCATTACAGCGCCTTCCATGACCACCAGCGGCGTACGTCGGCCCCACATAATGCCACCGCAAAACAGCAGGGAACCTCCACCTTGCTGCACCGACGATTGTCAGGTTGAAGGCATATGCGACACTCATCGGTGAAGAGAACGGGATGCCAATCCTGAGCGGTCCATTCGGCATGTTGTTGGGCTCATCTGTAATGCCCTGCATGGTGTCGTAGTTGCGAAGATAGACCCCATCGTGGACGTCAGGAGTGAAGCTGCGCATCACGCAGCCTATTGCTTACAGTTTCAATCGTAACACGACGCCCTTGGCTGCACGAAAAGCATTATTCAACATGGTTGAGCTACTGACAGGGTTCCTCCGACCCATAATCCTCAGGTAGCGGTTATCCACTGTAAGTAGTAGCCCTTGGGATGCCTGATCGAGGCATGTCATCGACAGTTCCTGTCTCTCTGTATCTCCTCCATGTCCGAACCACATCGCTTTGGTTCACTCCGATACGCCTGGACACTTCCCTTGTTGAGAGCCCTTCCTAGCACAAAGTAACAATGCGGACGTGATCGAACCGCGGTATTGTCCATCTAGGCATGGTTGAACTACAGACAACACGAGCCGTGGACCTCCATCCTGTTGGAATGACAGGAACTGATCTGCTGTCGGACCCCCTCCGTCTAATAGACGCTGCCCATGCATGGTTGTTTACACCTTTGGGCGTGTTTAGTGACATCTCTGAACAGTCAAAAGGACTGTGTCTGTGATACAATATCCTCAGTCAACGTCTATCTTCAGGCTTTCTGGAAACTGGGGTATTGTAAAACTTTTTTTGATCTTTCTATAATGTAGCACTGAACTTCAAGCAAGTAAACTACAGCCCAAGAATAATCACAGATACAGGAGAGAGGAAAAGATTGACTTCAATCCCGGGGGTGCTACCGACAGTAGCCAGACGCCACAAGTTTTAAATTCACAACGCTTTTTATAGCACTTTACATTAGTGATGAAACCGCAAACCAGAAAATAACAAAACCGTTACATGTAACGCAATAGCCGGCTTCAGTATCATGAACAGTCTGGTTACTCCAAATGTATTCGCAGTTGTGAATATGGATGACCATCAATTTTCTAATGGAATAATGACAATGACAATTTCTGCCTCCCCGGGTTCCGAACCCGGAACACGGAACTCGTGAGTGGTAGCCTTACATTTAGGCTACCTGAGCACACTTCAAGGCCAGACCCAAACTTTAATATGTCGCCAACCATGTGTCTACGACCTGGACTCGTACATCCATCATGTATATTACCGTACAGGACAGGCATTTTAATTGAGAGTCGCTTGCCCGATTGTCTGCGAATACATACGGTAACGTAGCGTTTATGTATTTCATAGTTACGATACATGCATGACCGAAGCTACATTGCATTGTACTTCTGAACAAGACAGGCCCTGGAATATCGTATTTATCCGCCGCTACTTGACAAGCAACTCTCAATTAAAATGTTTCCCGTGTACAGGAATATATATATAGTGATGCACGAGTCCAGGTTGTAGACACGTGGTTTATGACATATGGCTGGCCGCTGTGGCCGAGAGGTTCTAGGCGCTTCAGTCCAGAACCTCGCTGCTGCTACGGTCGCAGGTTCGAATCTTGCCTTGGGCATGGATGTGTGTGATGTCCTTAGTTTAGTAACGTTTAAGTAGTTCTAAGTTCTAGGGGACTGATGACCTCAGATGTTAAGTTCCATAGTGCTCAGAGCCATTCGAACCATTTGATGACATATGGAAGTTTGTATCTGGTCGTGAAGCGTTCGGACAGCCTAATAATAAGGCAACCACTCGCAATAAGCGGGAAATCCGGGCTTGACTCCTGGTCCAGCACAACTTCCCATTGTCGACATTCCAATATACACCTGCTTGTTGGCCATATTCGCAACTCTGAATTCATATCTTGTTTTTCATAACGACTGCAGAAGCCGCAGAGCCTTTCCTTTGAACATGCATGCATGTTAGAAGGAACATTGCATCGTACTTCTGAACAAAACATCACTGCAATACCGTAAGTAGTCTGGTTATTGGTTGGTACAGGCAACTTCTAAAACAAGAAATGAGCATACATATAATAAAAAATGCAATTACTTTTAAGGCTCACAACTCACCCCGTTTTCGAGATTGTGATCACAATTAGAACATTCATTATTTAACAATATATCAATGGATAGGAAAATACCCAAATTTAAATAAATGTTACACTACATCATACAATGGTCCCACTAAAATGAATCAGCATTTTCTTTGCTTGTAAGAACTGGAACTCTAGTAGCAGCAGCAGCCCAATAGAAAACAATTAGTGTGCCTATACTGCTTTAAGGTGAAGAATCTGGGCCAACAGTTCCTAGTTAAAAGTAGTTAAGTAAGAGTCTGTTACAAGAATTCGGCACAAATTAAAATACCTTAATAAAATCAGTCACACACCAGCTTTGAAACATAGTATGAAGGCTTTCACGACCGGATGACATATCTTCTGGTAAACCTTCCGGGATGTAAGGTCGTGGTCCATGAAACTCTTCAGCTCCTAACGTTTCGTCCAGAGCTGCGCTGGACATCTTCAGAGGGGTGTTTCTCCTCCGGCGACTCTCAGACGTCCGACCCGTCAGTCGGCAAGACTCACCGGAGGAGAAACACCCCTCTGAAGATGTCCAGCGCAGCTCTGGACGAAACGTTAGGAGCTGAAGAGTTTCATGGACCACGACCTTACATCCCGGAAGGTTTACCAGAAGCTTTGAAACAACTGTAACAGAAAATACAATAGCAAAACAGCTGTCTTTCAAGCGCAGCCAGCACAGCACCTGATAACAGTAACATACAAAATTCCCATTAAATAAAGTCAGTGCTACTAGGAACAGGCCAAAGCCCACTATAATATTAAATCACCGGCAATGAACAAAGTAGAACAGTTTTTCAGACGTTCACCCATGTCATGCTGACGTCCTGTTCATCTTTGTTCAACCACTTGTAATAACTTTCCATGAGCCACAATGTAATTGCAGTGCCACACCAACTAAATGCGATTAGCATCCACCGTATTCCACTTTTGCAAGCTGCACGTGGCCGCCAACCAATGCGGTGACAAGGGCCGACTCAACCCGCTGCTACGTGGAGCTTCCTTCATGCTGAGCGCCGTATCTCCGTGTCAGCCCATACACGACGGGTTAACGACAGTTCACGTTGCTCGATCTCTACTCCTCTTTACCACAACTATTAAGGGAGTAGATCAGAATAAAAAAAATGCCTCAATTTCTATTGGTTTAAAATATTCCTTAGAGACGCTATTTTTAGGTTACAGACTAAATAGAGGTACTGTTGGTTTCCTATAGTATAACAGACGGCATTAGTATAAAATAAAATACTGCTTCAGAAACTTGGAGTCATGTAATAGAACAGTATGTTTCAACTCCATTTGCTCATTTAGTGTATATAGTGGATTCTGGTTACAACTGCGTAAAACGTCCATTTCTTCCAATAAGTTGCCGACTCGACCTTTCCACCGTATATAGAGGATACTTACGTTACTACACTGAAACGCCAAAGAAGCTGCTATAGCGATGCGTATTCAAATACAGGGATAGGCAAACAGGCAGGATACGGTGCAGCGGTCGGGAACGCCTATACAAGACAACAAGTGTCTGGCATAGTTTTTAGATCGGTTACTGCTGCTACAATGGTAGGTCACCAAGATTTAAGTTCAAATGGTTCAAATGGCTCTGAGCATTATGGGACTTAACATCTGAGGTCATTAGTCCCCTAGAACTTAGAACTACTTAAACCTAACTAACCTAAGGACATCACACACACTCATGCCCGAGGCAGGATTCAAACCTGCGACTTTAGCAGTCGCGCAGTTCCAGACTGAAGCGCCTAGAACCGGTCGGTCACAACGGCCGACTAAGATGTAAGTGAGTTTGGACGTGGTCTGACAGTCGGCGCACGAGCGGTGGGACAGAGCATCTCCGAGATAGCGATACACTGGAGATTGTTCCGTACTACCATTTCACAAATGTACAGTTAATATCAGGAATCCGGTAAAACATCAGTTTTTCGACATCGCGGCGGCCGAAAATAATTCCTGCAACGGCGGTACCTATGCCGACTGAAGAGAAACTTTCAATCTGACAGAAGTGCAACCATTCAGCAAAGTGCTGCAGAATTCGGTGCATGCCCGTCAACAAATGTCAGCCTCCAAACCATTCCACGAAACATCATCGATAACGGCTTTTGCAGCCAATAGCTAGTCGTGTATCCTCGATGACTTCACAACACAAAGCTTTACGCCTCGTCCGGCCCTTCAACGCAGACACTGGACTGTTGATGTCTAGAAACATGTTGCCTGGTTGGAAGGGTCTCATTTCAAAATGTATCGAGCGGATGGACGTGTACGGGTATGAAGACAACCTCATGAACCCATGGACCCTGCATGTCAACAGGGGACTGTTAAAGCTGATGGAGGCTCTACAATTGCGTGGGACGTGTGCAGTTGGATTGATATGGGACGCCTGATACTTCTACACACGTATCAGATGACACTTACGCAACTCCCCCTGCGGGTTTGGGGGTAAGAATAGGCCTGCGGTATTCCTGCCTATCGTAAGAGGCGACTAAAAGGAGTCTCAAACGTTTCGGCCTTAATGTGATGGTCCCCTAAGGGGTTTGACCACTACCTTTCAAAATTTTCTGTTAGTGCGTACCATTTGGGGAAGGACGCCTTACGTGGTGTATTACAAATCCATCTTGCCCTAAGATCTGGCACACCCAATATTGTCATGGAGTTGGCCTTACACCATGCTTCCAGCCACATCAGCTGTTGTGTGTTCCGGGCAGCATACATGCCCTCCATTATGAACTTCCATCTTTGCCCTCCTGACACATATGGATATTCGACACCTGGCATCCAGCACGGTAGCCAGTCCGTTGTGGTGGGGTCACCATGTACTCTCTTGGTGGTAGCCCCCTGACTACACAGAGATCGCACTGCTGATGCCTGAGCTGCTACCTCCCTACGTACGCCGAGGAGTAGATGCCTATCCCTCTGGGGCATCGGGACTCCCAGCAAAGGCCTCCTGCCAGGTGGTCTTTGCTGTGGCTGGGTGGTGCCCGTGGGGAGAGCCCCGGTCGGAGTGGGTGGCATCAGGGCGGATGATCCGCAATGAAGCGTGGTACATCATCTCTCGCTGGTGGGCCTCCACCAGCAGTCTCTAAGCGATTGAGGTCTAACCTCAACGGCAAGCAATTCAATCCAAGACCATTTCCCTCCCTGGCCACTCCATGGGAGGAACGCATGGCTAAAGACAGCAGTGGAGATTTTTCACCCCGGTACCTTGTCTGTACGCGGGTCGATGGTGAATCTTTTATGCAAACTAAGCCTCAGTTTTTTGTGGAGCATTTAGAGGATAAGTTCAGGGAGGTGGAGGGCTTGTCCAAAATGCGCTCTGGGTCTGTTCTCATCAAAACAGCATCCTCTGCCCAGTCACGGAGGTTGCTCACTTGTGACAAGTTGGGGGATGTAACCGTCACCATCACTCCCCATAAAAGTTTAAACATGGTCCAGGATATTATATTCCACAGGGATCTTCTTCTGCAGTCCGACGATGAACTACGCGCCAACCTAGAACGACGAAGTGTTCACTTCGTCCGGCGCGTCCATCGGGGTCCGAGGGATAATCAGGTAGCCACCGGTGCCTTCATCTTGGCCTTTGAGGGTGATGTCTTACCCGAAAAGGATAAGGTGATGGCTTACCGTTGTGATGTGAAGCCATATATCCCTCCTCCAATGCAGTGTTTTAAATGCTGGAAGTTCGGGCACATGTCATCTCGCTGTACTTCCAGCATCACGTGTCAGGATTGTGGACGCCCTTCGCATCCTGATACTCCATGTGCCCCGCCTCCTATCTGTGTTAACTGCGGAGAACACCATTCCCCCTGGACCGGCTGACCTACCCCGAGGCTAGACCGAAATACGAGCGGCTCCATCCTGTGGCAATGACGTCAACCTACGCCGCTGCTGCAACGACGGTTCTCCCACCATCACGAATCGGCTATACGATAGGTCAGCATCCACCAGCCTCCTTGCTTGTGGGGGGCACTTCACAACCTGTTGCTCCTGCTCCATCTACTTCAGGAGCAACCCCCCCCCCCCCCCCCCCCAACAATCAGGGACATCAGTTCCCCGTTTCCAGCCGGAGCAGCGTAAGACTTCTTCGGCTACTCTCGCAAGGAAGGGGTCCCTTGGGACCTCCCTTCGCAAGTTCCGACCAGCGGCACAGCAGACACCCACAAGTGGCTCAAACAACCACCAGTCCCTGGTCGTAGAGCCTCACGGTCGTCGTCCGTCCCTGAGGCTGACCCTGTGAAGCCCTCCAAGCCTGAACCACCGAAGGCACAACGAGGGGAACAGAAACAGAAACAGAAGAACGTCCCCAAGAATACCGACATTGCGGTGGCACCCATCCCGCCGCTTCCTATAAGCTCTGCGTCTGAGTACGAGGTGGAGATTCTGGCGTCCGCTGAGGACCTCGATCTCGCCGGTCCCTCAGACGCCATGGATAGCACTAGCACAGGTGCTCAATCGGAGGCAGCAGGTGACCCAACGGCGTAATCTGCCTTCCCAGTCCCGTCACGCCTTTCTCAGCCATGGACAACATCATCCTCCAGTGGAACTGCAGCAGTTTTTTCCACCATCTAGCTGAGCTCCGCCAACGTATCAGCCTTCATCCTTTCCTCTGCATTGCTCTGCAGGAAACTTGGTTTGCAGCAATGCGCACCCCCGCCCTCCATGGCTATCAGGGTTATTATAAGAACCGAGCAGCTTATGAAAGGGTGTCTGGTGGCGTCTGCATCTATGTCCTTAACTCTCTTCACAGCGAGTCTGTCCCTCTACAAACAGCTTTAGAGGCTGTCGCTGTTAGGGTGTGGACGCCACAGGCTATTACCGTCTGCAGTCTTTACCTTCCACCGAATGGTGATGTTGTGCAGCATGAGCTGGCTGCGCTGCCAGCCCAACTGCCGTCACCTTTCTTCTTACTGGGTGACTTCAACGCCCGTAACCCTCTGTGGGGTGGGTCAGTGGCAACAGGTCGAGGCGCCACCATTGAGCATTTATTGGCACAGCTCGATCTTTCACTTTTAAATGATGGTTCCTTCACACACTTCAGCGTGGCGCATCGCACGTACTCCGCCATCGACCTTCGATCTGTAGCCCTCGCCTCTTACCGTCTGTCCAATGGAGTGTGCATGACGACCTGTGTGGCAGTGGCCACTTTCCGATCCTTCCGTCACTTCCACAACGTCACTCTTCTGGGCGCCCCAGCAGATGGGCTTTGAATAAGGCTCACTGGGACTTGTTTTCCTCCACTGCCGCTATTGAGCCTCTCTCAAGTGATGACAGTGATGCAGTGGTTCAATCGGTCACCACCGGCATCGTTACTGCCGCCGAATCCGCCATTCCCCGTTCTTCTGGGTCCCCTCGGCGGAGGGCTGTGCCTTGGTGGTCGCCTGAGATCGCTGAAGCGATTAAAGATCGCCGGCGGGCGCTACAGCGTCACAAGCGACATCCCTCGATAGACTACCTTATCGCCTTCAAACGGCTGGGTGCGCGGGCCCGCCTCCTTATGCGCCAAGGCAAGAAGGAGTGCTGTGAGCGGTATGTGTCCACCATTGGCCTCCATGTCACTCCATCGCAGGTCTGGGCCAAGATTCGACGCGTCTATGGCTATCGGACCCCTGTCAGCGTCCCTGCGCTCTCACTGAATGGAGCAGTTTGTACTGACTCCGACGTCATTGCAAACCACTTAGCAGAACATTTTGCTATGAGTTCCGCTTCTGCGAATTACCCTCAGGCCTTCCGCTCAATTAAAGAGCGGATGGAACGTCGGAGCCTTTCATTTCGCACCCACCACCCTGGATCTTACGATGCTCCATTCAGTGAGTGGGAATTTCGCAGTGTCCTAGCCACTTGCCCTGATACCGTTCCTGGGCCAGATGGCATCCACTGTCAGATGCTGAAACACCTTTCAGTGGACTGCCAGCGGCGCCTCCTCGATCTTTACAACCGTCTTTGGGTCGAGGGGGAGTTTCCGTCGCAATGACGGGAAAGTATTGTCATCCCCGTTTTGAAACCTGGAAAGAGCCCTCTAGAGGTGGACAGCTACCCTCCCATTAGCCTCACCAACGTTATTTGCAAGTTGCTTGAACGGATGGTGAGCCAGCGCTTGAATTGGGTACTGGAGTCTCGGGGCCTTCTGGCTCCGTCTCAGGGTGGGTTCTGTAAAGGCCGCTCCGCCACCGACAATCTGGTGAGCCTGGAGTCGGCCATGTGTACTGCCTTTGCCCGCCATCAGCACCTGGTCGCTGTCTTTTTCGACATGCGGAAGGCGTACGATACGACATGGCGTCATCACATCCACTCTACGATCCATGGATGGGGTCTTCAGCGCCCTCTGCCGATCTCTATCAGATATTTTCTCTCGTATCGCACCTTCCGCGTGCAAGTCGCGGCCTCATATAGTTCCTCCCACGTCCAGGAGACCGGTGTGCCACAGGGTTCTGTTTTAAGTGTCTGCCTGTTTTTAATAGCCATTAACGGGCTCGCTGCGGCCGTGGGAAATTCTGTCTCCTCTTCCCTGTATGCTGACGACTTCTGCCTTTACTACAGCTCTACTGGCATTGCAGCTGTTGAACGTCAGCTACAGGGCGCTATCCACAAGGCGCAGTCTTGGGCTGTAGCTCATGGGTTCCAGTTTTCGGCAGCCAAGACCTGCGTTATGCATTTCTGCCGGCGACGTACTGTCCACCCGGAGCCGCGGCTTTATCTTGCCGGCGAACTTCTTTCAGTGGTGGAATCACACAGGTTTTTGGGGGTGGTTTTCGATGCCCGGTTGACTTGGCTGCCTCATATCCGGCAGCTTAAACAGGCGTGTTGGCAGCATCTAAACGCTCTGAGATGCTTGAGCCACACCCACTGGGGCGCCGACCGATCGACCCTGTTGCAGCTCTACCAGGCGTTAATCCAGTCCCCTCTGGATTACGGGAGCCTGGCTTACAGCTCAGCATCCCCATCTGCATTGCGGGTGCTGGACCCAATTCTCCACAGCGGGATACGCCTTGCCACTGGTGCTTTCCGCACTAGCCCTGTGGACGGCATACTAGTGGAGGCAGGTGTCCCTCCACTGCGGTTCTGACTCCAACAATTACAAGCTGCTTATGTTTCCCGTGCTTTTAGCTTTCCCGGGCATCCAAATTACCGTGTCCTGTTCCCGCAGTCAGTCGCCCATCTGCCAGACCGTCGGCCCTGGTCGGGTTGTCCGATCGCCGTATGCGTCAAAGGGTTCCTCTCTGGGCTTGGGTTTTTCCCAGTTCCACCTCCTTTCCAGGCACCTCTGCGCACGCCCCCATCGTGTGTGCCTCGTCCTTGCCTTCGGCTCGATTTGGCACAGAGCCCGAAGGACTCTGTCCCTCCGGAGGCCTTCCGATGCCACTTTTATTCCATCCTGGCCACGTATCAGGGCTCTGGAGTTGTTTACACCGACGGCTCGATGATCGCTGGTCGAGTCGGTTATGCGCTAACTCTAGGGGATCATTCCGAACAATGTTCCTTGCCAGCTGGCTGCAGCGTTTACACTACTGAGCTGGTCGCCATCTTTCGTGCCCTAGAGTGTATCTGCTCCTGCTCAGGTGAGTCCTTCATTATCTGTAGCGATTCCCTTAGCGGTTTACGAGCTCTCGACCAGTGTTTCCCTCGTTCTCGTCTGGTGATGGCTATCCATGAGTCCCAGCATACTCTTGCCTGTTGCAGCCATTCTGTGGTCTTTGTGTGGACCCCCCGGTCATGATGGTATCCCGGACAATGAACATGTTGACCACCTGGCCAAACAGGCCACTGGTGAACCCATCCTGGACATTGGTCTCCCGGAGACTGATTTGCGGGCAGTCTTACGCCGCGAAGTTCTCTCGCTTTGGGACACTGAATGGCACGATCAGATCACGCCCAATAAACTCCATGCCATTAAGGAGACGACGACTGTGTGGTGGTCATCCATGCCAGCCAACCGCCAGGACTCAGTCATCCTTTGTCGACTCCGCATTAGCCACTCCCGGCTGACACACAGTTACTTACTCCATTGGGAGGACCCTCCTCTGTGTCGCTGCGGGGCGGCTTTGACAGTGGCCCACATTTTGTTGGCTTGCCCCCTCTTAGCAGTGGTCAGGCAGACATTTGCGCTGCCTGATACGCTCCCTGCCCTTTTATCTGATGACCCTGTTATGGTTGGCTTAGTTTTACCTTTTATTCGGGTAGGGGGTTTTTATCATTTACTCTGAGTGTTTGTTATGTTATTTTGTGTTTATTCTGGCCATTGGCCTACGATTTTAATCTGAGTTTTTAATGCGTTACTCGGTGGTTGGCTTTTCCTTTTTTTGTTTCTATGATCGGCCAACCACCGTCACACTCTGCGTGATTTTTGATTGTCTTGTCTGGTCTTTGTCCAAGTCTCACTTGTTCTGTGTTGTCTGTGATCTATTCTGTTACTCGTTTTTATTCTCTGTGGGTGTTTTTAGTATTTGGAAAAAGGAACCGATGACCATCGCAGTCTGGTCCCTTTCATCTCACAAACCAACCAACCAACACTTACGTAACCATCCTGCTTCATCAGATGCATCCATTCATGCCCATTGTGCATTCCGACAGGCTTGGGCAATTCCACCAGGATTATGCGATACTTTACGAATCGAGAATCGCTATAGAGTGGCTCGAAAAACACTCTTCTGAGTTTAAACACTTCTGCCACCAAACTCCCCAGACATGAACATTATTGAGCATACCTGGGATGTCTTTCAATGTGCAGTTGAGATGATATCTCCACCAACCTCGTGCTCATACGGATTTATGGACAGCCCTGCAGGATTCATGGTGTCAGTTCCCTCCAGCACTACTTCAGATATTAGTTTAGTCCATGCCACGTTGTGTTGCGGCACTCCTGCGTGGTCGCGGAGACCCTACACGATGTTCGATAGGTGTACCACTTTCTTTGGCTCTTCAGTGACATTAACGAAATTGTTGCAAAGTAATTTGATTCGCCAGAAGAAGAAAATGAGCTCGCCAGTCCAATATGTGCCCATACTCAGGAAGAGAGCCCTTCAGAGTTCGAGGAGAGGGATCTTACTGGGGGTAGAGACTAGGCATCGAGACAGAAGACCTGAGATTTCTCAGCCAGAATCGATAGTAGAACCAATACGATATTGTCGTGCCTGTGTTAACAAGATCAGTGCAGTGTACCTTCGGACATTCGTGAATGTCCTTAGGAACAGGCTCTGCGACGTCCACAGTCTTTGTGATTCTGGAAGGATGACTAATCGAAATTTGGATCTGGCCGCAAGTCATGTACAGATAACCGAAATACCTATGGAGACCGCTCGCGTAAAGTGCGAGACCTGGGTTCCACTCCCGGCGAATAAAAATTTCGTTATTATCATTCCCTTATACACCTGAGGGTTGTTCGCATTTTCAGTTGTGAATAAATTTTTTGTGCGGTGTTGTATCCTCCAAATTGAAACACCTGAGCAGGCACACTTATGAGAGCATTGGTGAAACTTGTCTTCTGAGTGTCACTGCTGCTAATTCGTGACACCCAGCTCTGACTACAGTGGTAAGACATTGACCGCTCTCCACATCCACTCCGCCCACCGTTATACCGTTAATCTCTCAGCAGTTCGCCCCCGGTAGCTGAATGGTCAGCGCGACAGATTGTCAACCCTAAGGGACCGGGTTCGATTCCCGGCTGGGCTCGAGATTTTCTCCGCTCGGGTACTGTGTGTTGTGTTGTCCTAATCATCATCATTTCTTCCCCATCGACATGCAAGTCGCCGAATTGGCGTCAAATCGAAGGACCCGGCGAACGGTCTACCAGACGGGAGGCGCTAGTCACACGACATTTATTTTTATCTCGTAGCAAAAATTATAAAACCCTGGTAGCAAGCGATAACTAGGAACCTCGTAGCCCAGCAGAGGTCAATAATTAAGAGACGGAAGTTCAGTAATGACAGGTACATTGCAGCACCCAGACAATCGTTGTTTCAGAAGAACTAAGTCGTTCTCAAATTCAGCAAGTTTCCGACATTTTTACAAAGAACCTAAGAGTACAAGCATCAGTTGCATTGAGGAGTTCGCATCTCGAACCCACTGAGTTAACGATCTTTTTGGGTGAAGTTTTTCTGTTAACACGAATGAATATGTCGAAGCGATTGCAAGGCATTGGAGGAGATCGTTCATCTCTTGAAACATGTGCTTTCGTGGTTCCATATTTTACGTGACGTGCAGTATTTTGAAGAAACTGATGGTCATGCTATCGGTAGCCCTCATTCGCTATGTGGTATCGCTACATGAGACTACTGGGATTAGTTCGGACTTGAATAATCAAAACTGTCTCCACAGATTAGCCACACATTTCAGTCAGGATGTATAAAAAACCGTCAGCATCGAACTTCCCGTTCCCTATAGCGACTCACAACTTTAATCGATTTTTTTACTGTACGAGTTTCGCCAGCCAGAGTAGTGTCTGTTTCTCCACCTAAAGCAGGCACTGCCTTCTGTTCTGCAAAATGGGTCTGCTCTTCCGAGGTGTGCGATGGTAGTGATCGACTTCCGAAGAAATCTGCATCTTGTCGCTGAAGACTGAACTTCAGAGTCGAGATGACGTTCGAAGTGCCACCATGGCTGGTAAGAAATACGTAGCGGCTGTGTACTTCACATCTCTGACTGCAGCTTGAGGTCTTCCACCACTCTGCTCCGACCATCAACAACGCGATCACTACATGTTAGAACCACCCGTAATTGTGCTACGTTTAGGATAGTACTCCACTCGCAAATTCGGAATGCAGCTCCCGTAAACAGGAGGTAACATGTACCGGAAAGAACGCGTCGCGAAGGATGCAGACTTGCTTCTCTGTATGGTAATACGTTACTTACAACATATGAACATTCGTGATATGTAGTTGCCTCTTGCACTGTGTTGAGGAAAGAAGATTTTTAAATATATTGTGGCTCGAGAGGTACTTACAGACCGAGAGGCAGCTTAGTTGGATAAGTGTGGGGGGAGGCCATTGCAGGGACCTGACTTTAGAAACGAGCCAAAGTTTCACACGGTGGAAGGACGTACTGCAAGCTCGCATTTGTAGCAGCTGGTAATTACCACACCAGAGTACCACTTGGCGAGCAACCCTTGTAGGTCAGCTGTACCGTTATCTTCCCGTGTACAGGGCAGGCAACTACTGTACAGCCGCGCCTGCCCTACTTTAGCAGTAAGCAGGCCAGACGTTTCACAGCATCCTGACGACCTTATGGTCCAACAGCGGAGCCAAGCTCTGCTGGGAGCACTTCAGAGTGCTGTAACGTGCCCTAACGACTGCGCTGCGGCATGTATGCTGTTCTCCACTCTACCGCATTATTTCAGCTCGCAACTTCAGTTGTCATTAAAGCACATGCTAAAAGTTTTCTCTGACTTAATTATCTGTAGTCAATGTAAACACTCCGTCTCCGTGTGGTTGAAACTTCGTTAAGAGTTTGCGGTGGGACACTGTGTGAAACGTTTTTTTGTAAATCTAGGAGTATGGAATCATGTAGCTGCCGTTCGTCTATCGTTTGCAGGATATTGTGCTAGAAATAGACTGTTTGAGTTTTGCATCAGCGAAGCTTTGTGAATCCGTGCTGATTTGTTGGAATAAGGTTTTCTTTCTCGACAAATTTATTGTACTCGAAATTTGAGTACCCTCAACAGTTTTGCAGAGAACATATGTCCGTGACCCAAATAGAACCACACACTCCTCTACCACGAGGAGGCAGACGGGTGTGGGTCACGAAAAATTTTGACTAACGTTCGTCGTTAATGACATTACACTTACTTTAGTTTTTATCTCGATGCTCCTTAGTTTCTAAGAGAATCGAGATCAATGTTTGCCGTTTTGCTTCTATATGAGATGATTCTTTTCCATTTGCTGGTATACTAATTCTCTATGAAATTACAACTAATTTCCGCACGACCTAACTCATTCTCATACTCTCAACGTTGTACATGCAGTCTTCCTAATGAAATATTGAGAGCCAGGGAACAGTTGTAGCTCTTCATTATTTCCAAATCTGTCTAGGAAATGTAAGCACTGGTGTAAAATAAGAAACTCAGAAATCAAGTGTTTACTGTTACTTTTCAAGCTTAACAGTTTGTTATGATGCTTCCTAGTCCGTTTGTGGATTTTACGATAGTCAACTTCACGAAAGAAAGTCAGTCGTCTTGAAACTTACGACGTAATCCAAAGTCCATAAGCCATTCATTGAGTAAGAGTTATTTAAAATCTATGCTTAAACGGCTGCCAATATAAAACCAGAAACTGTTCCCTTAGGCGATTGCTGAAGACGTCATTGGTCGTACTCATGGTAGCAGAATCATATTTGCCCACCACAATTTGACGATAGTTTCAATTTTATGTAAATAATATCTCTTTGTACAAAATTATCTCCATCACATAACAAATACCTTCAAAACAAGAAAAACACGAAGTTAATAACATCGAATAAATCTAAATTTTTATTAATCAGAAATTAAAATTTATTTCATTTTATCATTACGTATGTCATGTATCATAACATTACTATCATAATCAACCTAAAATGCTTCATCCTAAAGCATTAAATTCGTTTTACCTTATACATTTAGTTCTTTATAACTTTTCGGTCGAATTATAACACAGAAACTGCTGCAGCGTGATGCTTTTGCTGCTCTAACTGCATCGTACTGTCCAGTTTTGGCAGTTCTCCTGTGGTTCGATCAGAAATAAACGGGTCTTACGTAACTGACAATTCTTTTTTGTTTGCCATTAGTGACGTAAACCGAGCATGCACCAGCTTACACTGGGTATGAATGTTCAAAGAGAAGCTTTGTGTCACGAAATTCCTATAACATACGAGCAGTTCAGAAAAATCCGAATAACATTCGTAACATTGCACGGCTGTATTCCTCTTTTTTTTTCTTTTTTTTTTTTGAGTGTATTGTGACCCTTACATCGCTCGCAGAGCAGACTACGCCTTCATCAAATAATAGTCATTTCAACGAGCACAATACTTCTATATTACAAGGTCGAAGTAAAATCTGTTTCTTTTATAAGGATAAACACGTGACGAGATTTCGTACAAAACTGTGACCCATAATTGTCCATCTACCTTCAAAAGCCACTCACTTAAACTCTATAAAATTGCATCAAATAGGATCTACACTTCTTGTTGTCAACTGCTGTAGATAATCTTATTTTTAGTTCACCTGGAAGTGGCAGCCAAGTCAGTTTTGTACCAAGTAAGAGATCCAGGAACATCACCGAGCCCCAGAAATGTGAAACAGCCTTATTTCACGGGAAGTATAAGTAAACTATCACTATTAAACGCACTCGCTTTTCCCAGGGAAGATATTACAACCTGTTCTAGCAGACTATTCTTCCAACCTCTTCTCACTAGTAGATGACGAGAGCGTCATGTGTAACCAAACGTGTGCAGAAGATGGAGATCTGTCCCACAGATAAGCGGCCGTTCACAGGACTGCTCTCTGCGAATGATATGCTATTGACGGCAATTGCGAACAAAGTGAGACTCAGTACTGACCATTTAGGGATAACATTAACTTCAGGAAGTAATCGGAGACAGCATTCCGGGCTGAAGTGACGTACGCCAAGATATGACAAAAGAAAAATTGAGGACGAACACGAAATGCCCACTCGTGTAACCGACATGACACTGTGTCTTCACGTAGTGCCGTATGTGTTTTCTTACATATGTGCACAAAAAATTTGATCATGGAAACATAAATAACACCTGAAAGAATTTACGAAAACTGCTCTTGATGTAGATGTATAGGCTGATGGCATATGATGATTGCTATCCATTGCAAACTTTAAGTGACACTCCAATGTTAGGAAACCATATCCAGTGGGAAGTTGGTGGCTCATTGGATTTGACAGTACACTTCACAGTACATGATTTCACAACAAACACTGGATTGTAACATGTGATGTTATGTTACTTTTGTGTTGTCTTCCAAAACAACTTTCCGAATCAACCGATATAAAAAACGTTATTCAGAATACTATCCCTATGACAATAGTAACACTGAACCAGTCAATCCTTCCAAAAATGAATCCATGCCCCTGAAAATGGTTTGCACTAGTATTACTTACTTCAATAATTTAACAATATATCGACAAGTTCCAGAAACCACGTGAGGAAAGAAATGCAGTGTCTACACCGAAAATCCCCATTTTAAATGTTCAAATGGCTCTGAGCACTATGGGACTTAACATCTTAGGTCATCAGTCCCCTAGAACTTAGAACTACTTAAACCTAACTAACCTAAGGACATCACACACATTTTAAATGTGTTCCATACACAAAACTAAATGAAATAACTTTATTTTTTTCATAAAAATAGGTTGTACATGAAGTTTAGTTTTAAAAAATTTACAATAACAAATCTAAACACTTCCACAGGAGCGGTGACGTGAAGAATGTCGAGTCTGTTTTCAATTTCGATTCAGGTCTGCTGCACCATGTCCGAAGGAATGGTTTCAGTGACATCCATAATCCGAGTACGGAGGTATTGAATGTCTCACACAGCAGTGGCGAACACCCTGCCCTTGACTTAGCCCCATAGAAAAAAATCCAATGGTGTGATGTCAGGAGAACGTGGAGGCAATTCACGGCTGCACCTCTTCCAATTCAGCGTCCTGGCAATGTTGCATTTAGAGCTTTCTGAAAGCGACCATTGAGCTGGAGAACCGTCTAGCTGAAACGAAATGTTTGGTTTTATGTTTTCAACCTGGGCAAAGAAATCTCCAGCAGGTCTAGGTACGTCGTTCTTGTAACAGTTGTTTCAGCAAAGAGAAATGGTCCAATTATCATATTACACGTGAGGCCACACCAGACCTTCACTTTCGGTCTAACTCGCACCGAGTGGATTCTGCGACCCCCAAATCCGAATGTTATACTTGTTCAAGCTCCAGAGACGTGGAATATTTCCTCGTCAGAAAAATATTACACTTGACAGGAACGACCGATTCAGGTCGATTCGGTTAATGTTTTCACTTGAAAATTCGTATCATGGCTGCTTGTCGTCAGGCTTTATGGCCTGCAGTATCTGCGCCTTGTATGAAGACAGACGCCATATGAGGACTTTGTAAATAGTGGCAAGAGGCCTCTGAAGTTCTTGTGAAGCTTGATGAACTGATTTTCGTGTACTTCGGTGGAATGCTTGGTGGATATTCTCCAACTTATTCTTCAAAGACCCGCCGACCTCCTCCATACTCCTCTGCAATGCTGCCAGTTTCCAGAAACCGACTATGCCATGATTTTATGATCTTGGTGTCTGGTGGTGCATTCCTGTAAACGCCTCGGAACTGCCTTTGCACCATAACGATGGATTTAAATTCAGTGAACCAAAGCACAGTTTGTGCCTTCTCCTGAAATGACCTCATTTCCGCTCTGCTGACAACAAATTGACAATCAAAGTTCGTGAGATGTTGAAAAAAATTATGAAGCAACTTCAAGTCCTTCTGCATCCAACAGGCAAGTCAGTCCTGAAATAAAGAAAGATATACTATTCTTAAATTGCTTCACAAAATGGGGAATTTCGGTGTAGACAGTCTGTATTGTAAATAACGCATATTTACTCCTTGTCCTCTGAACCACACGTAATAAGAATTATGATACACGGCCTTAAGGAAATAAAATCGTTCCACAAGATTTTCAAGAAAGTCGCGTCGAATAACTATTTACATTAGCGACAGTTAATTTTATACTTATCTAGTTCACAAACAATACACCACATTTTTGAAGTTTCTTTTTTCAAGGATCTGATGTAAAATAGTAAAAAATAGACTGCTTGAATGATTTGCTTATCAGTGTTTGGATGCAGCGTCAGAAATTGTCACTGCATTGAAGTGCATTGTACCAGAAACTGTACCCTCATAACGAATTTGATAGAAGAGTTTCGTCGCTTTATTTGCAGAGACGAAAGGCGAATCAGCGGGCGACTGCTGTGCCGGCAGCACAAACAGCAAAGACTCGCCACGTTTCTGTTCGTACCGCTCCTTCTCACCAGATGTCTTGTCGCTTCACGAACAATGCAGAACACAAGGGCTACACGAACCTTTTGCGGGTTATGCAAATTCTGGCAGAATTCACTGCTCCGAATTCAGACTGCGTTGCAAGATGTTACATCTGCAGCTTCCACAGGGGGCGTTGGGTACAACCTGCAATGGATGGTCTCTTTTCGTAGAGCGCCGTCTTGCATTCATTAAGACGACGACAGTTCGGTGATCCTCGGAAGTTGGCTTCTGGGAAAATAATATTAAGAAGTTTTTGAATAAAACCATATTCCTCCAGTTCTTCTTATTCCGATTGCATTCGATAATGGCTGAAGTGATTTCTATCAACTTGTAGCTGTGAGCGAAATCGATTGTCTACTGAGATGAGTAGTACATACAGCCTCAAGAGAGGCGACAATAGTTAACAGCAAATCTCATTCGTGGATTCAATTTAGGAACGACTGAAGAGATATGTTTTAAACATTTTAGTTATTGTAACTATTCTACCTATATTTTACGTCTATGTAGTTAACTAAACACTAATTTTAGCTCAAATTAATGATGCAGCGAAAAATTTTACCTTATTTTTTCTAATTGAAATATTAAAGCGAATCTACAAGACAATTACCAAACACTTTTATATGATCAGGATGTTTCAATCTTTTGTAATTAAAATATGAAAGGAAACATACAAGATCATTGTTACATTCATAGTTCAGTGTAGCTTTTTAATATGAACGCTATCCGCTAGTACGCATTTCGATGAGGAAAATGGAAAATAAATCAAATGCAGTGTTGTACAATACAAGCTGAGTCTGACGTTATTATATTTTTAATCTTAGTCTGAAAACTGATTGCCGAATTAAGGGTGTGTAAATGAGAACGGAAAATATAGATTATTATGGCATACGTATTCTCTGATTGATACCGTGAAATCTAATTAGCTAATAATTATTTAATTCTTAGAAGAGTATTTATTCACATGTCTAAGAGCGATACTTTAAATTTTCTTCTGGTATAAAGCTGGGACGGTGGACCTTTAGAGTACGTCTCTGCCTGAGCTAGCGTATGCACTCCTTAAAGCCTTAATATGGCCCTAACGCCCCCCTCTTACTCGACCGATACTTTATTAATCCAATTAGAAATTTTATTGATGATTGCTGTATTATCTTTGTTGTTGTTATCAGTAACACATTTATCGTTCTGATACCAAGATCTGAGAATTATATGCAGCTTATAGAATTTCTGACAGGTAGATGCGTGACTAGGTCTGTTAATATAGGCAACTTACGCATTACGGGAAAAGAGATAGAAATATTGCTATTTGCGACAGAATGATTGAAAGAGAGGAATAACTTGGCATCATACATGATAACTATTTCACTATTCTGGCTGAGATTTTCTGTAGTGGCTATGACTCAGTTGTTCTCTGAAAGTCAAATAATATGGGTATAAAAAATTAACATCTTTCATTTATTAATTTCTTCAAAAATTTTTAGCATTGTTGTTGTTTTGATCCCAAATCCCAAGATTGGGTGGATACAGTTCTTCATGCCGCTATATCCTGTACCAACTTCATTTCTGTGGAACTAATCTTACCGTCATGTGTTTCAACGAGATTGCTGTATTAGCCACTTGGCCTCCCTCAACAATCTGATCCGTGCTCATTAACAAACTGACGATTCATTCACGCCTAAGATTGCGTTGCACAACCCGATGCTTTGTTTTAGTCAAGTTGTACCACCAATTTCTTTTGTCACCAGTTAGAGTCAGTATCTATTCATTAGATACTGGGTCTGCCCATATAGTCTTCAGCATTCATCTGTAGTACCAGATTTCAGAAGCTTCTAATCTTCTCAAGTCTGAAACATTTATCGTTCTTGTTTCACTTACGTGCGAGGATCAACTGCAGATAAACACATTTAAAATGGTGTTTGACATTTGATTTTATGTTAGATAATAAATTCATCTTTTTCGGAAATGTTCCTCGTGCTGTATCCAGTTTGCATTTTATATCATCCCTACTTCAGCCATCATCTACTACTTTCCTGCCAAATTAGCAGAACTCATCTACACCTTTCAGGTCTCTTTTCGTAATCTATTTCCTTTAACATAACCTGACTTCATTCGACTACATTCAGTTACCCTGGCCATACATTTACTAATGTTCATCTTATAACCTCTTTTCAAGAGATTAAATAACATCGACGGTTTTATTTCTTCTTCACCTTAATTCTCTCTCCTAATTTCTCCTTAGTTTCCTTTTATCTCATGTTAAATTTAAATAACATAATGCGTAGTCTGCAAAACGTTTCCATTCCCTTTTCAAATACTACTTGGCCTCCATGTCCTTAGACCGTTTCAAATTTTTTTAAATGAACATCTCTTTCCACGATATCTAAAATGTTGTGATTTAGTACTAGTATGAACGCCACCGGGTTTCAAAAAATTGGAGCTAAGTCCTGCTTTTTGAGAAGTAATGGAAAGCTTTTCCCTGTTCGCCGACACTGATATTTGGGGCCAAAGTGCAGTTTTATGACCCACAGTTTTAAAGCCTTGTCATAAAGATATAACAAGGAGAGCAGTAATTGAACTCATTTTCGGAGAATAACTAGATAAACTCAAAAACTGTTACTCATGGCATGTGGTTTTCAGGGAGTGTCATGTAAGGTCAATATTTTCATGTTTCATGTAGTCGAGCGGTTGTACCCTCGCTACAACAATCACCCACCAAGCGAGTTTCACCAAAGGATACAAATGACTACCAAAGAACAATTATAATTCAGATACCAACATCTTGGAATATTTGTCAAGTTCCAAAGACTTTCACAGTTACTCCTGCCAGGTGCTCCTCGAGTTTGCCGATGTATTTCGCCTGGTGATGAGGCATTTGGCTACCTTAAGAGAGTCATAGTTACACCCGCCAGTTGCTCCCCGTTTTACCACAGTCACATCTTCAAGCTTCCTTTGGTCAGTTCACCACAAGCGATACGCCATTATTTGTCGACCTTAAGGCGTTCACAGTTATTCCAGCCAGGTTTGTCTTGAGTCTGTTCATGTGTTTTGCCTCCCAGTTGCTCCCCATTTTGACAGCATCTCATTTTCAACCTTACTCTGGCCAGTCCGCTAGAAGCGATATAGTTTTCTATGATCATTTCTCCCTGGCTTCCCATTGAAAACAGCCTTCACTGTCTTCCAAGTACTGCGAATGTTTCCTTGTGCTAGACTGAAGCCAAACACTCTGCCTATGAGTTGATTAATTCCTCTCCTGCTTGTTGCAGAAGAGTCGGAGTAGTTCCATCTGGGCTTGGTGACTTGAAAGGTTGAAACGTTCCCATTACCTAATGGTCTTTCTTGAATTCAATATGTTCTCTGACAGCTTCAATTTCTCTCTTCGGTTGCCTCATACCCTGTACCTTCTTCTAGAGGGCATTGGCACTCGAGCTGTAGGTAAGCAGGTTCGAATCCTAGTGGTAAAAGAAACTTTCCCTGCCGGATTTGACCGACAATGGGAGTAGAAGGGGTGGTATAGAGTTTCTGATCAGCAGTCGCAGCGCAAGTCGCCTGGAATACGTTCAACTTGGCAGTGTTACGTAAAGAGGGGTACTATGACAATTCTGAAGGTTATCTGTCCATTGCGTGAGGTTCTTAAACTTAGCAGCCCCCTGAGCGGTTTTTGAGAGGGGCAGGCTATGTACCTGCCCAGGGTTTCACTCTCGTCCTTCTCTCATTATCATCAGCACACGACACAAACATAACATCACACTCAGCACTTATCCGATTTCCTGGAGTAATTCATTATTTAGAAAGAAATTATTATTATTCATACATAAATCACCACAGTGTGCTCAAGGTGCATCGTCGTATAGATAGGTATTATAACTTCACCTACACTACATACGGGGTGAACTCTGTCTTCAGTGAGACAAACTCTGCGACTGCTTTGGTATATTTTATCAATATTATGGTTTTTTGTACCCGTCCTCCACGGTGGCCCAATGCACAGCCAGTGCATTCCGTTTTATTTCTCATCTTCATATAGCTTTGTGTCAATATTGCTTTTTATATGTCCGAACGACAGTGCCAATGCTGGCGGTATACACTGTGGGTTAGAGGGAGTTATGTTCCATTCACTCACGACACTTGATGTTGACAACAATAACACCTACGATATTCTTCAAGCTAATGCTGAGTACTTTTCAGTTCCTTCACGAGTCTGTTTTCCCGGCAGTAATAGTTATCGTTTGACTGTGACAATAGTAGTGATAGGTTTGATGACGAAGAGCTGAGCGATGTGCCACGAAACAGCGAGCGACTCAGGGTGCTATGCTGAGGTGTTTCCGCAGCGACGGCAGTAGCATCACCGTATGTAGCACTTCGTTTGTATTAACCGTTCTGATGACTGAATGTTACAGGTTTCGTCAATATTGCGCAGATGTTTACACAGAAATAAGAAAATTGCGACAAAATTTTAGATAAGTAAGTGTCGATTCAAAAGGAGATGCAGTTAAATAAATTTATTTGACCATAATAATACTACCTGAGTTTCTAAAAATGGTATGGTAGGAGGACCTTGGCACCATCAACATAAAACGAAGATATGGAGAAATGGCTACACACGTATCTTATCTCAAAGGAAGAAATTTCTCAGTCTGAGACTGAGGGCCTCTGTGTGTACACCAATGGTTACACGAGGATGATTTCTTCGCGTGTTTACATCCTGATGTCCCACTTTTTCTTACTCGGAGGTCACGATCGAGTGGACTATTGCTGTATTTCGTGCGTTATTTTGCACATGTACTGAGAAATGATTATTGCGGGATGAAAATCGATATCGTGCATACGCAATTGAAGGGCGACTCGTACGTGATATCAAGGACAATTTGTTGCCAGCCAAGGTAACTGGATCCCATTAAACGTAAATGCTTTCAACGTTCCTCAGACACTTGCTACAAGGGAAGTCTTATTCCTTTACACGACCCATTTTATTTGGGCCAGCTTACAGTGAACGTGATTTGAATATATAATACATGGTGGGTAAAGTATACTGCTCGGAAATTATTTCATGCATCTTAATATAGGCTACGCAGCTTGCATCATCCGCCCAGTATGTGCATTATGTAAGTGCAGTTGTCTATTTTAAGGAGCAAAACATATTATCTAGATAAGTTTTAATTTCCTCACCCTGTATGAAAGTCAACACAGTCTGTGTCACACACATGTCGAGACATCTATTTACATTCCTTCCGGATACTACATTGATTCTGTGGTCATACATATTTTGCCATTGGTTTAACCAGCTCGACCTGTCACCAGTTTATGCACGAGCATGGCATATCCAGAAGATGATAAATAATATAAGAACACTGTTACATACCAAGAGAGTATGAACAGTTTCATGACGGGCTTAGTGCACGGCAAATGTGTGAAAATAAACGACTGGAGTCTCTCCATAAAAAACTAGATGTAATTCTATGTCCATGTGAAAACTGGAATGAATTAGTGATAATGATGAGGTCGACTTTTTTCTGAAATATCTCGAAATACACAGTATTGCAATCTCTTTGGCAGTATCAATGTTTGTGGTTTAATGCTTCTGAATCTCCCCCGTTTTTTCAAAAATGGTTCAAATGGCTCTGAGCACTATGGGACTTAACATCTGAGGTCATCAGTCCCCTAGAACTACTTAAACCTAACTAACCTAAGGACATCACATACATCCACGCCTGAGGCAGGATTCGAACCTTCTACCGTAGCAGTTGCGCGCTTCCAGACTGAAGCGCCTAGAACCGCTCGGCCACCACAGCCGGCCCCGTTTTTTCTATTTATTCAGATGGAACTGTAGGAAAACATTTTTAAATTTCAGGCAGGGCCACAATCAATCTACTTTATTCCATCACTTACACTATACTAACGTTTGAACGTCAAGTATAATTACGAAATAAAGTAAAGTTTGCTAATACCTGTAATAATGAAAGCTTTTTCGGCTCTTGTACGTTCCTAATATTTTTCTCTATTTTAATCGAATGTCACTCATCTGCTAGGCACTTTCAGCACAGATCGATTTCAGTAGTAAGTACGTACTACTGTACAACCATAACAAAATACTCAGAAAAATCCTTAAAAATCTTTAAGAAACATTCAAAATTGTGTAGATGGTGCATATTGTGTAAAAAAGTTCTGTAACAAAATGCCATTGCTATTTGAGAAGAAGAACAAGGACCATCGCTACGTCACCAGATGATAAAATGATCTCAGTCACTCGTTTTAATGACTTCAGAACCACAGAAATTATATAGATATTCAGCAACAATATTTTGTGATCAATTGGGCAAAAGTATAATAAATCTGATTGGTAGTACGGTAGATTAGAAACCCAATCTGTAATTACTTCTCCCCGAAATCTTACTTGAGTTAACAACTTAATATTTAATGAAACACGTGTACAATAATATACGTTAACGTTTGTTTTCCTGTTAAGTTTGCATTTTTATTCTACCACGAGTAGCCACAAAGGGTAATGTGTTCCTTGTATTAAATCGAAGACCCAGTGCTGTATATCAATCTGCAAAATGCCAGCATACATTCCCACACACACACACACGCACACAATACACTTATGCCCTGTAAACTGGCTCATTTCACACGACTCCTATAGATGTCACGTAAATGATCGATGCGACATATCATTAATTCGCTGACTAGTAATTACTTTAGCGCCTAAAGCCCAGCAGAGGTGGCATGCACAGTTCAGCTGACGTGTGCATTAGGTCGTGGCGGGGTTATCATACCTCCTGCCGTGGCGTTACTCACTACGAAAATTTTGCAAGGAATTCCAAATAATTGCATAATCTCAGTCAAACCGCCCCCACGAGAGGGCTCGATGTAAAACATATGGTTGTGTCGGTCTGGCCTCGGGTCATTTCCTAAAACTGAAATCCTAGAGGAAGTTCACGGCCTACGACAGGTGAAATGTTATCAGCCCTTCAACCTCGAGTGCATCGCCATGATTTCTACTTGTCTAATTAGTTCGGCATTTCTTCTTAACTAGTGACGCTAATTATCTGTAAAAGGCCACTATCGCCAATAATAGAATGCAGAATCCCAGTGCTGTCTCAATGAAGTATTGTGTTATCCAGAGACAATTAATTCAGGCGAACTACCGTGCGTAAAGTAAGAATAAAATACAACTGTACCGGAAGCAAATAAAGCTCATTTCAACAAAGTATACTCACGTATACAGAAATAGGTCATCAAGTAGAATCACAGACACGAACATTAATTAACAACGTCAGTTACGATTATTACCCATAAAAAAATAGAAAATAAAAAAAGGGCCGTCCGGTGTGGCCGAACGGATCCAGGCGCTTAAGTCTGGAACCGCGCGACCGCTCCAGTCGCAGGTTCGAATCCTGCCTCGGGCATGGATGTGTGTGATGTCCTTAGGTTAGTTAGGTTTAAGTAGTTCTACGTCCTAGGGGACTGATGACCTCAGATGTTAAGTCCCATAGTTCTCAGAGCCGTTTGAACCATTTTCATAAAAAAGGTCCTTCAACATCTGACCATAGAATAAGGAAGTCGTATTGGCAGAGACAGCACGAAACCAACCGTCAGACACTGTGGAGCAGATTCTATTCTTCTTTGTGGTAATCAGTCTTCAATCTGATATGAAGCTGCCCGCCACGAATCCTTCTTCTGTACCAACCTCTTCATCTGAGACTAGCACTTACAAGCAACATCCTCATTTATCTTTCGAGCATGCTCTAATCTCTGTCTTCCTTTACAAGTTCTCTTCTCTGCAGCTCCGTCAAGTAGACATGGAAGATGTTCCGTGATGTCTTAACAGACGCCCTGTCATCATGTTCGTCCTCCTTGTCAATGTTTTCAACATTTAACTCCCCCCATCGATTCTGCGGAGAGTCATCTCATTTCTTATATTATCAACTCTCCTAAAATTTCAACGTCCTGGTGTAGAGCCAAAGCTCAAAACTTCAGTTACCTTACTTCCGATTTTTCAACATTACAGTATTCATTTCGATACAACTCTGTGTGTCACACGTACGACGGGACTACTAAATGTAAGTTTCACATGTCCACCGAGCTAAAACCGTTGCGCACAAAGAGTGGCGCATTGTCGTGGAGGAGAACATGTTCAGGATTTCCTGGAGAAAAAGGTCTCTTGCAATGCGTCAGAGTGTGGCTAGAACCCACGTGTTCCAAATTGAAATACGTGGGACAGTAAGATTATTGTGGACAAAACGCCTAAATTGCACATCCACCGTCACATTCTCTCGGTATGTGGACCAAATGCGATGTTGCTTTCAGCCGTAGTGAAATGCAGCCAAATAATAGACCATCGATATCAACTTCAGACTACAATTTCCAGAAATACAAGGAACATATTTACAGCAGTCACAGATTCTGCGACGATGAGACCACACAGCACTTATAAAATGGCTCCGTGACCGAAGAGTGGATTTCTGTCATTGAAGAGGCGAATAATTAATATAACCTTCCGGCCGTTACGTGCGGATACTTGGTGACTATGCTGAAAAACAGTACCAAGTATCTGTGTCAGTGCGATGATCAGTGCAATGTTAAGTAAAACCTACTTTATCTGCCATAATAACGTTTAACCTTTTAAAGCAGCTTTCTACATGCTCGAATATAATTCGTGAGTGGCAGAGTTACAAGACATTGTCGGCAGGCGATATTATTTAGGCGCATTCATACCTTATCGTAATTAATGAAATATTTAGCCGGGACTGAGCGTCCTTGGAGAAATTAAACTCAGAGTCGAATAAATTCCTGTTGAATGCTGTGATGGCTGCGTAACTCGCCGGAATAAAACTTAAGCTAACATGTCGTCTACTGGAGGATTATTGTCAGTGTCCTCCAACTAGGCTAGCCAGGAAGATGTATGTCTGCTGTAGGATCATTTTCATTGGACTCCAGCTAGGCTAGCCTGAAAGATGCACGACATTGCATGCAAGTAAATGGACCAGACACATTAATGCCCTTACTTTTTTTCCCTAATTAGTCTGCCGAAGGGAAAACTACACACATAACCAAAACTCTATATAGCAAACTGAAAATTACGTGAAAATCAGTTCTATCTGATATCAGTGAAGAAGGAAGAACACATCACTAACCTTCCTTAAGTCCGAAAATTTTTCCCTAGTCGCATAAAGGCATCCGTACGTTAAACACAGGAGGAAGCAAAGTTATAGTAAATTTTTTCATCATTTCGGTACTACAGGGAACACACATAAAGGTGAATTCGAAATTAGAAGTATTTGTAACTAATTTTAATACAGTACATACACATTATTGCTCTATAACGTCTTTTACTAAGAAAAGTTTCAATGGTTTTTTGTCTACAGCTTTTTGGATGGAACAAAACATATTGATGTACTGACTTCTCATGTGTGTTTTGCAGGACTAAGGAATAAATTTATATGTTTATATTTACATTTATATATTTATATTTATATATTTATTTAGCAATCGAATTGGATGGTAGTACGTAGGTACAATATTGGTATCCTTATTTGTACCAAGCAAATTTTAACTTTCAGCAGTGAAAAAGTAAATACTCAGACAGCTAAATAAGTAAAATTTTACATTTGCAGCTGCAAATGCTGATTCCACTACCACTTTTCCTCTATAGTGTTATTTCATTCCTTGACCGGCAGCAGGCTTCAGCTGTCAGGCATCTGTAGAGCATTAAAATTTAACAATGCTATAATGAACATAAAATGGTGAATAACAACTGATGATGTTATGAAAGCTAGCGAAATTTGTGTGGGGATGATGTTGTGTAGAGTGGTGGTTGTTTCATTCCTGTTGTGGTGGAAGGTGGTGCTGCTTTTTAACCCAACACTGGAACGCCACACCCAACTCTAAATACGGCAGGAAATGAGTAGTCGAGGCAGAGAGCTGTGAGCGGTAGTGTTCTGAAGCGGAGCAGCCGTCAACAAGGACTGGGGCGGAGGTGGGGGCGTGGCGCGCCACTTCCGCTTGATGGCTGATGCGACAGCCTGGAGGGTAATTTGGGTAATTTTGTAGGCGCCAGGCCACCAGCAGCACTCCCTTCACCTCTGGTACTCACAGTTTAGGTCACAGACCGCGAGAGGAGCAAGGTGGCGAGCTGAACAAGGCGTTGTTATTAAGCGAAGGCTGTGGTGCTTGTTCACGGATATGAACGAGTCTTACCAAGGCAGGAGTACACTGAGAGTGGCCACTGCACGAAATTAAATCGACTGTAAATATGGGATGACATTCGGCGCAAGACTCACGGGTCAAGCACAACGAAGAATTCATCAATCGTCGGAACGGTCCGATGCGGCCCGCTACGTTTTTCCTCTCATGTTCTAACGTCTTCACCTCAGTGTAGCACTTATACCCAGACATGGATATATCCCACTGCCTTTCTTCTACTACAGTTTTTGCCCTCTATGGCCCCCTTTGGTACCAAGGAAGAAATTCTCCTAGGACATATCATATGCGCTCTATCTCCGTCTGTTTCCCACGTATTAATTTTCCATATTTTCGATTTAACTAGCCCATTTAAATTTCAGCATCCTACAGTAATACTGAATCTAAAGCCCTTCAGTTTCATATTTGGTTTTCCTAAATTCTTTGGTTCATTTACATGTGATGTTCTGCTACAGACACACACCTTCAAAAACTTCTTCGCCAAATTATTATCGATATTGCATATTAGCAGCTAGATACTGGGTTTCTTTGCTTCTTGAATGCTCCTTGCTGCGTCCATCAAGCGTTCTTTTTTCTGCGAGCTATCAGATTTCCTTTATTTTCAGCATGGCTTCTTTGCTGTACGGGGTTAACAGTAGGTCTATGGTGAAAATATTGTGTATTTGCCTTACACTCTTGTTAATCCGACCACCTATGTATTCTCTGTCTCTTCCAATTCTGTTGTTCCTACCCGGGATTTGTAAACATTGTATATTACTAGACTTTCCGTGTATCTTAAGCCTACGTTTCTGATAGCGCGTTGAACGATTTTACGTTCTAGAACGTTTATTCTAATCAGAAAATGTCCTATGAAGATGTTCTAATTTTTCGTAAGTCTTGCCTCGACTAGCACTCTGACGAGTGTTATAAATACTGTGTCCCAGATGTCGCTAGCAAGTCTCTCGCTAGTCATCGAAGCCTTTAGCTACGCGTCATTGTATAGTAGTCCTAATTTTGACTGATTTATTTTAGTGATTTGGATCGCTCCCTTGAAGAGTTCTTTGCTGTGCTGTAGACTACTTTTGGTTATCTTGTCAGTTCGTTTACATTTAGCTGTTATTTATTTCTGGAACCCTTTCTTGCGTTTCGGCAGATTGTACGTTATAAAAAGTGTTAGAATTGCGCTAATGCCCGTTGGCAAGAGGGAGGGGGTGGGAAGGGGTGGGGGGTGTGGCCCGGCTCCCTCTAGCATCAGGGAAAGGAAAAGAAAATATACTGTAATCAGGTGCTTCTTTTTTTTCTTCAACAAACTGATTTAAAATTATATTACTTAGATTTTTAACAGGGTTGGAAGTGGAAAATTTGTGGGGACATACAAGTCGCTATTCGTCTTCCAAAACATGAGAGTTAACATAAACTGTGTTCCACCGACACAGAGCAGTACAGGCAATTTGTACTAAGACATCGAGTGACGTGTTCCATGTTACCGCAGGGAATAATGGATGGAAAAAAATTGTAGAGGAAGACTGAAAATTTGTATCTTCTTTTCTTCTTTTCCTAGTTCCTTATCCCGCGGTTGCGCAGGGTCGGCAGGGTTAGGAAAGGATTTGGCAAGATTAATTTTAAGGGGTGGCCGGATTCCCTTCCAGCCGCCACCCCGAACCCCCTGGGACGGAATTATTGTACCCCAGATGTCTGCAACTAGTGGAATCCATGGAATAGTGCAAACGTGTTCAGATATCTGCATGTCGTGGTACTTGTGAAACGTGGGGATCAGACCGGTATTCACCTAGCAGGATGTGGAAACCCGCCTAAAACCCACGTCCAGGCTGGCCGTCACACCGGCCGACGTCGGTAATCCGCCGGTCGAATTCGATCGGGGGCCGGCGCGCCTACCCGAATCCCGAAAGCAGTGAAAATTTGAATATGTTCCCCAAAAAACTAAGGAGTGCTTGTGTGTCTCATTGCCAGTCTGAGGTGAATATGTTGGCACATGAGAGAAATTCTCTGCATGCAGAAAGCCAGTCGACTGACTGCAGACAAAGATAAGAAATGTCATATTACGTTTGTGACTATGAGAAATGCATTTTAATAGACCATAAGTTCTTAGCTTTGTGGACATCGTACAAACATTTACGATTGAGGTTCGTCAAGATTTATATTGCTTCAAATGTAAATGTTCGTGGAATTTTCCTTTCTCAAATTACCTTTACGTATTTTTTCAATATACAGTTTTACTTTCTTCTCAGAACTCCTTGATCTAACTTCGTACTGGATTTCCATTTCCCTGTCTTTTACAGTATGATGCCATTCTGTATCCTGGTCTCTCTGGTTTCCCCCAAGATACAATGCAAACAAACATTAACACAACATTCCTTAATAGTTTACCGTACTTTTCACAATTAGCAAGCAAAGTATGGTTCATTACTTTTTCTTACAATATTATGAATGACCCGTATTCTTTCTGGAAGTAATCTAGCAGCTGTTGTCACCCTCAGTTTCTTTGAGGACTTGTGGTGCATTCAATTTGCTGAGAAAACTACTTTAAAGTGGTTTAAATGTTACCAAAACATGTATTGAAATTGCACTGGAGATTGTAATTTCCCAAGAATATACTCTTAAAGAAGGTACCTACTATTTGTAACCTAGAACCTTATCAACGTTTATTTTTCTGGACGATGCCAACAGTAGAGCAGACCATAGTGGGATATTATTTGGTCACGTGATTCGGTACAGCCTCGTCACAGTTAGAAATATTATACCTTTGTATCTCACGATGCCAGCCTGTAAAGCCGTCTTGGAAAAGATTGCGACGGCTGGCAGTTGACAATATAACACTCTTCGATGTCGTGAAGGAGAAAGGACTCAGTTCTGGCGAAAAAAGTAGCGATAGAAGGAGCTAAAATCTTAACCCTGAGTAAGTCCAAAATGCTACGACAGTAGAAATAACGGTACACAGTGCGCCGGGATTGAAATACTTCCACGAGGAAGAAGGAGAAAGAATGTGCACAGAATATATAAACTATTGACACGAATAAATGTGATATTAGGCAGCAGTTTCCGTAATGTTATGAGCAATACAAAAAAGTACCAACTCAAAAATCACAGCTTTCTCGGGAGTTCTCCCAGAGAAATCGTTCGTTCTGTCACATATTGTATTAAAACGCCACGGAATTAACAGATCAACATATGTGAACGAGACAAAATTTCAGAGAGATATTATTCATTAAATTTTTACCTAAAAACAAACTGAAGCGTAAATGCTGTCACAATGACAGCGTGCGAAGAGTCAAACAAAAGTGCTGGAAACGTAGAACTGTTGGACTACGCAGAGCACTGGCGTATGAAAGTGTGTTGTATGAGAGCTTTCCACGAGTACGAATACAGAAGTGTACACTGTTAGAAGCCCCTCCCTCCCTCTCGGCGTAAACATGACTGCGTTATCTCACTGGTCAAGGCTTCAGATTGATTTGCAGGGTAATATTTAGAATATTAACAACGTTTCCGATAGCCCCTCGTGAGAAGTAGATGTGCTATGAACGTAGAGAATAGTAAGATTATGCGTTAATCACACGTCGGGGAAGCACGCAAATTCTTCGTGTGCTACATACTCGTACATCAGCATTCACACGTCAGTGTTTATGTAGGCGTGGATCGGGTGCTTTACACCAGATCGCTACGTTTCCTTTAGTGAAAAAGTTTACACTCCTTTTTAGGAGAGGTGTCATCTCACTGACGCTATTGTGTATGGAGTTGAGAACTAGGAGTGCAGTAGCAGAACCAGTCTTCCTTTCGCGAAAGCCGTCTCTCTGCTGGAGAACGTAATGGCGTCGTCTGCCCTCCAAAGGCGTCGTTTGCAGTTACTGACTTCGTAGTAAATCTGAGCGTAAAACGTTTACGGTGGGTGCTTCGCTCGCTTTCTGGAGCCCAGTCTCGGAAAATGATGTACCTGACATTGACTCCACAGTCACGTTATGGGCTTTCCGAGTCTTGCCATTAAGATAATTGCTGGGAAGAAAATGACCTAGAAAGGAATTTCTGAACCATAAAGACGCAAATTGCCACCATTCACGCTATCATTACGAGAAATCTTAATTTTCACAATTCTCAGTGAAATCAAACTCGACATCTCCATATTAGCGAAACAGCAACACGAGCCTAATACTACGGAGGGTTGCCATTCATGGTAACATTGCCTTTCTATGGCTGGTAAGGTGAGTATTCCACCATGTTATCTATAAAATTAGCATACAGAGGTAAGCAAATGTCGTGATACTGGGGCCTCCCGTCGGGTGGACCGTTCGCCGGGTGCAAGTCTTTCGATTTGACGACACGTCGGCGACTTATGTGTCGATGGGGATGAAATGATGATGATTAGGACAACAGAACACCCATTTCCTGAGTGGAGCAAACCTCCGGCTCATCCAGGAGTCGAACCCGGCCCCTTAGGAGTCCCATTCTGTCGCGCTGACCACTTTTTTTTCATTTTTTTCAATATTTTTCGTTGCGTTGGGTCTGGGCGGACGTCACAAGACATCCGTTCAAGTTGATCGTTGACTCTTTGACTCAGTTTTTTGTTACAGAGAGCACGATGCCCTCTGACCGAACACGCTGAGCTACCGTGCCGGTAGATGTTAAAGTTCAAATGGGTTTTGAACTCATGACGCTCCATGGGACAGTCTAGTATCATAACCACTACACTAGAATGACTGTAACCACTCAGCTACCGGGGGCGGACAGCAGACAGAGGTAACGGGAAGGAAAGAGTATGTCCGTCGAGGGAAATGGAATGTTATAATATTAGAAAGTTAGTGATACGGGAAATTCACTCCCAAAAGAGCGCCAGGAAAGGATTCTAATAGAGGGACGGGAAACCAGAGGTTTTCCAGAAATAAAAATACAGTTTCTTACATCAACAAACAAATTAAATAAGTGAAGTAATTTAAAAGTGCCCTAACAACAATTATCTGGCCAAACCTGGTAGTAAGGAAAATTTGAAAAGCATCAAATGTTCTTAGCAAACACATACTCTCCTCTAAGCCAAAGACAGAAGAATCAATTCGTTAAACAAATTGGAAATAGGGTAATAATTTGGAAAGATATTCTGTCCTTAACAACAGAATATCACAATTCTGAAATCGTAAGTGGGGCTAAAAGACGTTGGAAAGCAGTCATTCTTGCACTGTCGGTTACAAGGTCCGGCCAGACACAACACCTGGACGACCACACTATAATAAGTCCTTTCAATAACAAGTATGGCAGACGCACCTGGTGCACAGACAGGCTTATTAGTTGAATGGCAAACATCACGTGCACTCCTGAAGCACTCAGCAGCCAATGCAGAAATTTTGATTACGGACACTTGCCCAAATAAATTGCAAGGCTCGGAAATAGATGTTTAAGAAATAAACTTAAAACTACAAAGAGTTCGGAGCTCTGAGGGAGCATCCATCACAGATTGAAATTCGGTGAGGTTTAAATATACGGAAGAGTGGCAAATGTGCCTCTAGCTTACGGCTTACCCCGTTCCCGCCAGCATGCAGATAGGCAAATTAACACGTCCAGAACATCAACTGGCGGAAACAGGGTGTGACGCAGTACTCATTTAGCTTTACCGTAGGTAATACTAAAAATACACTAAAACGCAAGATTAGGCGAGCCAGAGCATGGAATTTACATTCTGTGTGACAAAGAGGTATCACTTACGTAAAGCAAAAGACCTAAAAAAGTCATTCAAGCTGCTCACGTGCGAGCCCTAAGAAGCAGTACCACCCAAAACATGTATTTATAAATACATTGGGGAGCAAACCCCTCATAACAAGTCAGAGATAACTTTCTGTCTACACATAAAGCACGTTAGAATTCAGGCAGAAGTGACCACAAAGCGTTGAGTAAGCAACGTGTAATACCCCGGTTATCAGATAGTGTAAGTCTTCACCTTTAAGTCTTCACCTTCAAGTCTGACCCTAAAACCGCCATCGGCAAAAGTGAAAAGACACTAAGATACTTGCTTGTAAGACAAAGTGTGACAAATCCACTTCAGCAAGATAAAGGCAGCGGCGATTCCATTGCACCGCCAACCACACAGCAAAACAGGGCTTCAATCGCCGCACTGCACGGTCCAGCAATCGCATTACCGATCTGCCTTTCCCGGACTCCACTTCACCGACGCCGCTCACACCGCTTCGACCATGCGCCGCCTAACTTCCTCGTTCGTCAGCCGACCAAAGATTATCCACTACGTGGAGATCGACTTGGAGCGAGCAGCCACGGTTCTGTTAGTTAGCATCGGTAATGTGATTGAATTGTGGGATATTGTTTTGTCAGACCATGAGATTTAGGTTTGTTATACAGGCATTATCCGTGAAATTTATCATCTCCTTTGTTGGCCAGTAGGACCTTCGTCTTGGAAGATAACGGCGGCGCTTTCATAGCCCTAAATGCGCCCTCTTACAGGCGTGCCATGAATAAGCTATGCGGTGCGCTTCGTAAGTAACTGGGTTACAAATTTTAGCAATCTACGCGGCTATGAACAAAACTAAGTCGTTGTAGATACCGTTACCGCAGCACTGACTACGACAAAAAAAATTAAAAAAAAGGTGGCTCTGAGCACTATGGGACTTAACTTCTGAGGTCATCAGTCCCCTAGAACTTAGAACTACTTAAACCTAAATAACCTAAGGACATCACACACATCCATGCCCGAGGCAGGATTCGAACCTGCGACCGTAGCGGTCGTGCGGCTCCAGACTGTATCGCCCAGAACCGCTCGGCCACTCCGGCCGGCGGCAAATTGCAAATGGCCAGTTTCCTTAACATCTATACCTTACCTAACTTGCTGTCCCGTTTACGAGTCTTTACCTCATCGTTATTCAGTAGCGAGACTAAATGTTGGAATCCGCTGCTTGGGCAATTTAAAAATCTAACCTTTTCAAGTTACCCTTTCTAACGACAAATACATTTATTCCAACAAATGGCATGTGTTTGCAACAGTTCTCCACGAATTTCAGTATTGCTTACGCTATTTATATCTTCTTATCGGCTATTAGAAAGTCAGTAAATAAATATTTGTTCAATGCCTGTAGATTAGCCGACTAGCCTCCACAAATATTCAAGCTAGAAAC
Source organism: Schistocerca piceifrons (assembly GCF_021461385.2). Classification (NCBI taxonomy): domain Eukaryota; kingdom Metazoa; phylum Arthropoda; class Insecta; order Orthoptera; family Acrididae; genus Schistocerca; species Schistocerca piceifrons. Next base: position 156,351,153 of record NC_060140.1, read on the forward strand.
GGAATATTTGGCCAGTTATTTGCAGTGCATTTTATTATGGCTCTACTGGGTGCTCCGCTGATAATGACCGGGGCAAATATCTCACTAAATTAGCATCAGACGAAAAAATAAGAAGGATAAAACCTGTTCTAGTGTGGCGGCGGGCAACAGATTTCGCTACGGATGGCCCACTAGATGGCGCTGCCATAGGTCAGATTGATAGAAACTGGATTTTTTTTAAAAATGGGTACCCACATTTTTATTGCATATTCTTATAGTACCTAAATAAATAGGAATGTTTTATTTGGAACATATGTTTCACTTTATGATGGATAACGCTGTAACATTCCAACACTTATAATGTCTCACGCATTTAGCTAACAGTTGGTAACAAAGCGGTTTTTTAAATTAAAACACAAATAGTAGCTACGTTTGAACTTTATTTCTTTTGTTACAATGTGATACATTGACTTTTGTGACCTTATCGTTACTTATGGGAACGCATGCTGTTACTGCGTCAGCAACCGCAATAACCTCATTAATGTAATAAATGCTGAAAATGATGTCCTTCAACTTCAATGCATTTGGCAATAAGCGTAACGAAATTCCTCTTAACAATGAGTAGACCGTCCTCAGTAATTGTCGCTCATTCTTTGACAATGCCATAGCACACGTTTTCAGACGTTGTCGGTGAATCACAACAACAGATAGCTTTCAATTTTCCCCAAAGAAAGAAGTCCGGAGATGTAAGGTCCGGTTAATATGAAGGTCATGGATGGTACTTCTACGACCAAGCTACGTGTCATTAAATATTCTATTTAATACCGCTTCAACTACACGGGTGCTATGTGCCGGACGTCCATCATGTTGAAAGTATATCGCCCTTCTGTCATGAAGTGAAACATCTCGTCCCAGAATCGGTAAAACGTATTTAAGAAATCAGCATACATTGCACCATTTAGATTGCCATCTAAAAATAAGGGCCAATTAGATATCCTCCCGTAGTTCCACACCACACATTAACCCGCCAAGGCACTGTCGCAGCCATCGTGCATTTTCCGTTGCCCAATAGTGCATGTTATGCTGGTTTACGTTACGACTGTTTGTGAATGACGCTTCGTCACTAAACAGAACTCTTGAAAAAACCTGTTATCGTCTTGTAATTTATTTTGTGGCCAGTGGGAAAACTTTACAAGACGTTCAAAATCATCGACAAGCAATTCATGGTGCATATAAATACACTCCTGGAAATTGAAATAAGAACACCGTGAATTCATTGTCCCAGGAAGGGGAAACTTTATTGACACATTCCTGGGGTCAGATACATCACATGATCACACTGACAGAACCACAGGCACATAGACACAGGCAACAGAGCATGCACAATGTCGGCACTAGTACAGTGTATATCCACCTTTCGCAGCAATGCAGGCTGCTATTCTCCCATGGAGACGATCGTAGAGATGCCGGATGTAGTCCTGTGGAACGGCTTGCCATGCCATGTCCACCTGGCGCCTCAGTTGGACCAGCGTTCGTGCTGGACGTGCAGACCGCGTGACACGACGCTTCATCCAGTCCCAAACATGCTCAATGGGGGACAGATCCGGAGATCTTGCTGGCCAGGGTAGTTGACTTACACCTTCTAGAGCACGTTGGGTGGCACGGGATACATGCGGACGTGCATTGTCCTGTTGGAACAGCAAGTTCCCTTGCCGGTCTAGGAATGGTAGAACGATGGGTTCGATGACGGTTTGGATGTACCGTGCACTATTCAGTGTCTTTTCGACGATCACCAGTGGTGTACGGCCAGTGTAGGAGATCGCTCCCCACACCATGATGCCGGGTGTTGGCCCTGTGTGCCTCGGTCGTATGCAGTCCTGATTGTGGCGCTCACCTGCACGGCGCCAAACACGCATACGACCATCATTGGCACCAAGGCAGAAGCGACTCTCATCGCTGAAGACGACACGTCTCCATTCGTCCCTCCATTCACGCCTGTCGCGACACCACTGGAGGCGGGCTCCACGATGTTGGGGCGTGAGCGGAAGACGGCCTAACGGTGTGCGGGACCGTAGCCCAGCTTCATGGAGACAGTTGCGAATGGTCCTCGCCGATACCCCAGGAGCAACAGTGTCCCTGATTTGCTGGGAAGTGGCGGTGTGGTCCCCTACGGCACTGCGTAGGATCCTACGGTCTTGGCGTGCATCCGTGCGTCGCTGCGGTCCGGTCCCAGGTCGACGGGCACGTGCACCTTCCGCCGACCACTGGCGACAACATCGATGTACTGTGGAGACCTCACGCCCCACGTGTTGAGCAATTCGGCGGTACGTCCACCCGGCCTCCCGCATGCCCACTATACGCCCTCGGTCAAAGTCCGTCAACTGCACATACGGTTCACGTCCACGCTGTCGCGGCATGCTACCAGTGTTAAAGACTGCGATGGAGCTCCGTATGCCACGGCAAACTGGCTGACACTGACGGCGGCTGTGCACAAATGCTGCGCAGCTAGCGCCATTCGACGGCCAACACCGCGGTTCCTGGTGTGTCCGCTGTGCCGTTCGTGTGATCATTGCTTGTACAGCCCTCTCGCAGTGTCCGGAGCAAGTATGGTGGGTCTAACACACCGGTGTCAATGTGTTCTTTTTTCCATTTCCAGGAGTGTATGTTAGACGTGAAATGTATGATGATGTAGGATTCTCAAAACCGACGTTTTCGAAATCCCAATTCCCGCTCAGTTTATCTGCTACTGATGTGCGGATTAGCCTCAACTGCATCTAAAACACTTATTTGGGCATCATCATATGCTGCAGTTCTTCGTTGCGTCTTCTTCTTTGGCTAAAAACTTCCGGTTTCTTTAAATACATTAACTATCCGACGAAAGGTCCGTACACGTGGATACTGTCTGTCAGGACAGCTATCAACATACATAGCACAAGCTGGTTGGGTATTTTCATCACAATAGCCAATACGAGGCCTGTTCAGAAAGTATGCTCCGATTGATTGCCAAATTGAAACCACAGTGAACATCAGAAATGTTTTACTTGTAACAATTAGCTACACCTTTCAGCTACTTCTCTACGTAGTCGCCGTTCTGACTTAGACTTTTGCCATAGCGTTGTACCAACTTTTCAATAGCCTCATCATAGAAGGCAGCCGCCAGTGCTTTCCGCCAATTCTCCACGCTGGCCTACACCTCGTTGTCTGTGTCAAAATGTTGTCTTCAAAGACAGCGGTTCATGTGACCAGAGATGAAACTCAGGGGGAGACAATTGCGGACTGTATTGTGGGTAATCTCACATTTCCATTTGAAAACGATGCAGGAGCATCTTCATTTCCCTGCAGAATGCGGCTGAGAATTGTCTTGAAGAAGAAACAGCACGACAGTTATGTAATGTTAGCTGCATAGCTTCAGGCGAAATTTCTCACCAGGCCCTCGTACTTGGCGGCAGACACTATTTTCTAGACATCTTTACGCACTCACTGCGAGCTCAGAAATGAGAAGAGCGACGTGATGCTAACTGGGGTTATACTAGAGACACTACCCAACACATCTGTGCAAAGCTTTATCGGATTTTCATAGTCGTTTCCATTTCGCGACCGATCGGAACTTACTTTCTGAACGCCCCTCGTATAAAGACCATATTACTTTTTCTGCGATTATTAAACGTTCCATTTTAACAAGATTATGTCTTCTGTGTAATTATTATGATACCTAATTTAAGTAATGAACTGCACACAGTGCTACAGGGTGCGTTGCTACATTTGTGAAAATATTACAGTGCCATCCATCACAAAGCGAAACAAGTATTCCAAATCATCGCCATGCAGACATTCCTATTTATTTACGTACTATACGAATATGTAATAAAAAATGGGGGTACTATCGACATGCCACCTGTCTCTCTAAACAAGGATTTTAGCACCTACAATCAAGCCAACTCTACAAGGATTACCCATTGACTGAGTGGAGTAACACTTTTTCGGAATGTTTCTGATAAGCTTTCAATGAGTTGTTAAATCTAGCCTACACCCACATGACTACACAGCAGTTTACACTCCAGTGACTGGTAGAGGGTTAATAGGGCCACTTTCAGATTATTGTATATGAAGACATGCAGGGAGGAGAAAGGAAACGGACTAATGGTGTCAGGTGTACCGCTACATCACATGGCATCAGCGGCGTAGAGTGAGAACGTGTACCACACCGAGATTTGATCCCTGGATCTCGTCCTTACTAAGAAAGGGCGTTCACCATTGCGTTACACGGGTCACACTGCGCGGACTAACTCGGGGCCGACCCACATTTCCACCGAGCCCCACCTATCCCCCGTTGATTTCCTCCATGTTCGCTACTCTCACATTCCCGCGGGACTTCGGACGTGCTTGTGCATCCGCACTGAATAAGATGGATCCATTGCCCGTCTAGGCGAATCTGAAGCCCGCCCGGTTAGCCGTGTGGTCTAAAGCGCTACTTCCCGAGCGGGAAGGCGTGACAGTTCCTGGCACGAAAGCGCCATCGGATTGGTACCGTGGTCCGGTGTGCCGGTCAGCCTGTGAATGGTTTTTAAGGCGGTTTTCCATCTCCTTCGGCGAATGCGCGCTGGTTCTTATTCCACTCCAGTTACACTATGTCGGCGATTGCTGCGCAAACAGTCACCACGTACGCGTACGCCGCAATTACTCTACCACGCAAACATTTGGGGCTTCACGGGTCTGCTATGAGACGTTCCCGGTAGGGGCGTGAGGGGGGGGGGTGGGTTCTACTGGGGGCCGACCGCACAATAACGCTGGGTTCGGTGTGGGGCGGCGGTTGGGTGGGTGGACTGCAGTGGCCTGTTGTGGGGTTGTGATCCAACACGGTGGAACGAAGCCTCTCCGTCGTTTCTAGGTCCACGGTTTCAATACACAATACACAAAATATGCGAATTAGTTATATGGGTGCACGGTGTTTGTTCTTTCGGACTATTTATTGACTGCTCCACACTTGAAAAGTGCGTGGAAAAATGACATCTAAGTCTTCCTGTGCTAGCTCTGATTTCTCTTGCAGTAAAACAATTATCATCTCGCCCTGTGTAAATATGAGTCAACAATTTCTTTTATTGTTTCCGTCGTGGGAAAGGTAACCGAAAGTTCCTGAAACTCGCATTGTTTTAATAATTTCCTTCACGAATGCCATATCTGCAACACTCCTCATTTCACGATAATATTAAACAAGCTTCCCTTCTTTCAACTTTATCGATGTCCGCCGCCAATACTATCTGGTAATGGTCCGACGTAACAGTACTCCAAAAGAGGACACACAAACGTAATGTAGGAAGTCTGCTTAGTAGGATTATTGCATCTCCAATTTAACACACTCGTTGGTTCTTCCTTCTCGGCAAAATTTTGTATACATTGTTTTAGTTATTCTTCCCTGTAATTCCAGGGTATTTTTATAAATCGAGAACTTTTGAATTTGTGCTGTTTATTGCGTAACCAAACTTTAACTGATGGCTTAGTACTTATGAAAAGACACTCAAGCTTTTGATTGAGTGGTGTCAACTGCCACTTTTCGTACCATATAAGTACCTTGTCTAAATAATTTTGCAATTCTCTTAGACCTTGCAATGACTTTATGACACTTAGAACTACAGCCTCATCCTAAAATAATCAAAAATTACTGCTCAGATTGACTCAGCGATTGAATATATTATTAACAACAGAAAGCCTGTAACACCTACCTGGCAACAGCATAAGTCTGATTAATTCGATGACTTCCGGCAGTTGCTACGAAATGTGACGAGAGGAAATCACGTATCCAGTCGCACAAGTGGGAGGATATTCCACAGGAACACATTATGACTAGAAGCCTATGCTAAGGGAATGTTCCATCTCTTATTCATGTATTTGGTATGAAACACTCAACTGCCCTCAATACTATTTCTTTGAATGTGAGCCACAGATTGTCGATACTCGTGTAGCTGGTTTGAACCGTATGGAGAGTTGCTCTTAGGAAGTGGGTAAGTTGATTTTTATCTGCTTGTTTGCGGTGTTTATTTCTGATGGGTTTCGATATCACTGTATTCGGTTTCACTGTTTGATGTAAACATTAGGAAGGTTGAGACAAGAGAAAAGATGAAGAGTTTGTCACTGTAATGGACGTCTTGGTGGTTTGCATCATACCAAATCGTATTAATGAACTTGGTATGCATAATACTGTCAAATAGTTCATGGCCAAATACCCCATTGCTTCCATATGGCACACGGTCTCCTGTACTGCTACCCATAAACACTTGTCATACATGGTTGACAGGTAGTTGATTCGCCAGCAAACACTAATTACACTATGTGGACTTGCCAGTAAATAATTTGAAGGAAGGTTCTCTAAAAACATATCAAAAGCCGTGTTGAATGCATGAAAGTTCAAAATCTCCGATTGCTGCTCGTGCAGTAAATACGATTTTAAAAGTGAGGTATCATGTACAACCCTGCATCTGTAACCATTTGTGAATTGGCATGTTCTTATTCTGTGGAATAACTCACAGGCGCAACAAGGTTTTATACAGTGTGATGAAGCCTGCAAGCTACGATAGGTTTCATAACAAAAACCACGATATTTAGGCAAGTATTTTGTGCTACCTAACTTAAGAATGATCCAAAAATTTTCGTTGCAGTATCTTTCTAGGCAAAACAGTGAGTACGAATATTCAAGACTTATTTTGAATTTTGGCAACGAGCTTGCGGCTGTTCGTTTTCTCTTCTTTCCAAGGTTACTTTTCACCGTCAAAACAAAGGTCCTTTCCTTGGTTTCCAATCTTTTTCTTTTATTCATGACGGCAAACGAATGGTCTGCATCGATCTTATATTCTCCCATTCCCAATCTGTTCAGACTTGCAGATTGTCGTGATTCACGTTCTCTACATCTGCATCGTGCGATTACCATGATTCATGTTTCTTCTTTCACAACGTATTGCGCAAATACACAGCCATCGTTACGGTGTACTTTCTACAGCCAATATTTTAGTCTCATGACAGCAGTGTTAAATGTTGTTTAGTAATACTGTGTACAACCAAGGGCCATAACGCGTTAAATACGATGTCAGGTATTTTATAAAACATGCACTCATTTGTGTCGTAACTACACTTCGTAATCTTGCTACTGGAGTGCAACATAATGTGATCCGTATCATCTTTTTCTCATGGTCACCTCCCTATTAGCAGTTCCCTCCTGCAGACCCGAATAGCAGACCAGTCTGGAATCTTTTGCCAGTGGAGAGATCATCACGATATTTTCAATTAGATGCCACATGTCCTGTGGATTCACGCTATGTGCCTCTAACGCAGTGATTTCCATTGCCTTGTACATCCTGACACCGTTGGTTACTACTGATGCTGCCGCAAGGGCAAGATAGTACTCCGAACATCTGTCCATTCGTCCGCACCCTTTAACAAGGCTGTTGGCAGAATGAAGGTGACTTCTTATCACGGAGGACTTCGATCGCCATTGCTGACGATTTTTATTCACAATTTAAGCAATCTCGTGCTTCGAACCCGGGGAGGACGTTTTGCTTACTAATGTAAGACGCTGCCCCTAGACCACTGGGAGGAACTCGAGGCTGGCAGCATGAAACCAGTCAAAAGACAGACGGCTCAAAATTAAATAAAAGTGACAGCCGCTCCTGTGAAAGATTCCTCAGGTGATTTTCAGCCGCCTGGTGATATTACGAGAAATTAGGAATCGCATTAAATTAAATATGAATGATGTGGCAGCTGTGAGCGGGAACAAGTATGTTTCATAATATATTACAGATGGAGCATTCATGTGAAAATAAATATGTGAAATATGTCTACAAGTTAACAAAAGAAACTCACTAGCAATCATGAATTTTTAGTAGACACTTGTGTATCGCAGTGAAAGAAGACGTATGTCATTAATCAGTGTTAACTGAATGGCCCCTCCCTCTTACACTTCAAATGGACGTAGCCGCAGAGGAGTGGCTTGCTGGCCTCAGGTATATTGGTAAGCTAACGGATGTGCAGCCACATCGGAGGTACATGTTTAGGGAGGAAAGGCTAACATAGGGTGTCCGAAAAATGCAGTTTCAGCAGCAGTTCGACACGAAAGCTGCATATGTTGGTGTTTCCATCTCAGTAGCCCATTCCGATCTTCTCACTTTTCAAGTTAAGCTAGTTTTTCGAATACGGCCATAGGTGCTCCTCGTACGTCATAGGCAACAGTAGCCTAAGGCCTAATTCTTACTTACGTAATTACTTTTTAGAGATGTTTCACCCCAGTATTAAGAAGCGTTGTACCACTGCACATGTGTTTTCAAGAACATTCGAATGTCACTAAAGAAAGAGTACATCGATTTACTTACATTGGTATCATACTTGCTTTACTATGTCGCTTCACACAAGAATCAAGCAGATTTAACGTTCAACCAAATTAATTGCCGCTCTGCGTACTGTCATGTGCCGAAGGTCACATTGCATTATTTTCTATTGCTCACGAAATAAAAGGTGTGCAAGATTTAGGTAATTCACTCCGAATGTTTACGATGATTACAATAGAATTACAGAACAAATTCAGTCGTAAGCTGATAATCTAAATTTATCCAAAAATTAAAAAAAAACCATGTCTCGAGCATTTGTTACAAAGATTCACATGGATTATAATGGCTTGATACAATCTCAGCAGTGCCTTCTTTAGTTCGTTATACTATCGTGCCTCTTTATTAGAACTTCCAACGCAAGGGCAGTTCCTTATGCTTCCTCGCACTATGTTTTCTTGGAGCTTTTCAACAAATCGAGGACGTCTATTCGTTGTTCACGACACTGTTGACCTTACATGCTAGTTGCACTTCGTATCCCTTCTTTGTATTCATCATCATCATCATCATGGTTGACGTCATCATTAATTGTCCACACATGCCTTACTTTCTTCGTTATCATTGTAGTCGGGTCCATAGATATTTTGAAGTACTAGTCGAAGGCACAGTTTGTTTCTTCCGTTGATGTTGATGTGGCACACATTTCGCAACTATTTAAATCTACCGGTCGTATTAGTACCATATGCAAGCCAATCTAATTCTTCTGTGGTATTAGATGTCACTTGAATAATTTGGTTAGGCTACAGAACTTGCGATTCGCGTTTATTAGTTGTTGATGCACTATTTTCGTCACTTCACATTTATTACTCAGTATGTCTCCCAGTATTACTGATAAATATAAATACGATGACACGTGTTACTCAGTCTGACTCCCAGTATTACTGATAAAAATAAATACGATGACACGTGTTTCAAATGATCACTACTATTCTTGCATTCGGATAATGTCACGTTGTCTTTCTTCTTTATGGTTATTATCTGGTATTTGAAGAGAGCTGTGATTTACATAATAACGTAAACGTGTCCTCGAAGTGATTCTGAAGTTCCTGAGCTGTCAATCACGAAATCAAACACTGTGTTGACGTATTCCTACACTTCCTTACGATAATCCAACGACGATACTATCCTAGCTATATAATCAGTCGGTACTACTGACTGTAGTCAGGTAAAAACTTCATGTCTGTTGAGAACATTGGAGGTCAGTTTGCAATTCCTTAGGCCACGCCCAATGCTCTGTTTATGTCTAACATCCACAACTCAGTAAAGCGCACTGGACTCTAATTGTCAAAAATTCATCGGTGCAGTCACACATCTACGCAATATCCTTCATATGATCGCAATAGACGCGGTGGAGCGTCGAGTGCTATTTGAAAACCTAGAGAAACAGATTATATTTGTTGAACTACATTTACCGAGTGCAAGAGGTCGTATTCGAGTGAAACAATCAGTGTCTGACATAATTTTGTCAATCGTTGTTGAGTCTCTGAGAGTACTTATTTTTGTTACAGGAATTATTTTAATAATATGCTCTAGGATCGTGCTCAGAGGGGTCGGTTAGTTTCTTTCCTCCATAATTTTATATTTCCCTGGTATTCTATCGATTTATTCAGTATTTTTGGCTGGTACACTTTTGTTTGTCACAAACCAATGATTGTAGAATAATTTTCTGCCGGACAATAAATTTAGTTATTTTAGGTTTAGTTACTGGGACCTACAGCCTCAATCTTTCGCATACGCCACGTAATCTCCTGCATGAGATAACATGGCGACATGGCCTCAAGTAGGAGGCAGTCTATTTCTTCTTTCTCTGGGAGCCTTGGGAGAGATTGTTGCCTTTCTATAAGCCTACCGTGAAGAACAACTACATAAGCAAGCCTTCAGACCGTTTTTAAAACCATTCCATTGATTAGCTGTGGAGAATATCGTGCAGATCTTGTTTCTGGAACCCTTCTTTGTTCAGAAAGAAGCTAGGCGTAAAGACTGCACGAACTTTGCCATCCTCTCTGGTTACTGTAGGGGCCCACTGTCTTTTTAACAGGCTCCTGGATTGGTCACTTGCCACTCTTCCACGAAGAACTGACTCTGTAAAAAGCGTCCGGGAGAGGTTTGTGAATTTTCTTTAGAGAGAGAGTCGGAACCGGCAAACCAATGAATACACGCGTTCTGATGGAGCGTGAAGTTAGTACACTGAGGTGACGAAAGTCATGGGATGTCTCCTAATATCGTGTCAGACCTTATTTTTCCGGCCATAGTGCACAAACTCGGCGGTGCATGGTCTGGTATTGAGCGCCGTGGGTTTCGAATCCGCGCCAGACGGCATGGAACACGATGACAAGTGGAGGTCTCTGCAGCAGTCGCACCGTAAGCCGTGGCTATGTGCGCTCCTGGCCCCAAATATAACTTGAGAGTGGCACTGTGGAGCATGTGGTCCCAGTGGGCAATAGCAACACATCCTGTCATCTATTTTGGCGGCTGCCTCTTACACAGCAAGGTCCAATCCAAAGCCCACAACTGCTGACTCCTCAAACTCCTCTCAGGCTGGACTTGGGGTTAGAACCCCTCTACCATCCTCCAAACCTACAAATCCTTAATCCGTACCATCCTCTGCTATGCAAGTCCTGAATGGATATCACCCCCCCCCCCCCCAAAATTCTGTAAATCCCTCCAGATCCTCGCACACCATGCACTCCACCTCACCTTCCGTATACGCCTCCCGTCCCTAAAGTGGATCCTTTACGACCTCATTACTTTCCCCATCTGCTCCTGTTCCTCGAACATATCTGCATAGTCTACACCTCCCGCCGCCTTGATCCCCGTCATCCCCTGGTTGCTCCTCTCCTGTCCTCTCCCATCCCCGCCCTCTGCCACGCCTTCACCGTTGTGTCACTCCTACCCTCCATCTCTACACCCTTCTTCTCCTTTCCCAAGCTTGCTTCCATCTACTCCCCCTCCAGAATGACGCCCCCTCTCCCTCCATTTATTCCTCCTATCAACTCTGATCCTCACCACCCCCTCTCTTCCTTTGCCATTCTCCTGGGCTCGCTCTCTCCCCCTTCCATCCTGTTTCTTTGCCTGCCAACCCTTTCTCTGCCTCCCTTCTCTCACCCGAGTCCTTTTGCATTTCCCTCCTCTGCCTTTCCCAATCCCTCTCGTGTCTTACTGCCCCTCCCCCTTATAGAGTCCTCTACCTCTGTACGTTTTCCCGCCTTCGTTTTTCCTCTCCACCCCCTTTTTTCCACTCGTCTGTCCAGGTCTGTTCCCCCACATCTGCCCTTGTCTGTGGTGTGTCATCTTCGTGCAGACTTTTCCTAAGTGTTGTGGACGGAAATCATACTGTCGGTGGGTGTGATTTTTATATCTCTTGAACAGAAACCAGACTGTCGCTGTGTTTTTTAATTATATGTGTACAATTTTACCTGTCTGCTTCCTGCATATTTTATTAACATTACTAACACTTTGTTTTATAAAACTTTGAACATGGCTGCTAAGATACAGTGACCATGTCAGGATTACATTGTAACAAATAAGCCCTCGGTCACAAATATTAAGTCAAAATTGACCTGGTTTCGACACTAATATGAGCGCAAGTCTTGTTGCAACCCTTGTTCACAGTATGAGCAGCCCTTAGCGGCTCGCCATCTCACAAGTGTTCATGACGTCGCCTTTCTGGCTTAGATCTTTTTTAATATGTGACTGGTAAGTACTGCATCTTTTCGAGTCAGTACAAGCTTTAATTTTATTAATGTACTATATACCTAATGGTTTAGTACAGATAGTCTAATTCTGAAGACGACGCTCGTAGTAGCGTCGAAACCAGGTCAATTTTGACTTAATATTTGTGACCGAAGGCTTATTTGTTGCAATATAACTTTCTTTTATGTTTTAACTTTTCACAATTTTCCGCCGTTTTTACAATTTCAGTCACCGTTTTGTCGCTCGCTTTTGTTGTTCCTTATCTTCTTCTTATGTTTTAAAAATTCTGTAGGCTGAAGAGCAGCGTACTAAGCTGCTGCCAGCCCACCCCCTTCGATGGGGGAGGGATCGAGATTCAATAAAGGGAAGAAAAACACAGCGAGGCAGTCTGGTATTCGAGTTGAGTCAGTTGATATCTCGCTTACAGATATCGTGTTTACGTTGCGTGTGCTTACTTCCCGTTTACGAGTGGACGTAGTCTCGATTTCGTGAGGTTATCTATTGTGACCCCGTTGCCTAATACTTTGTTGCTGATCTTGGTGTTTTGCTCAGTTGTCTGTCGTCGTGCTTGTCCTTCCATTCCCGTTCATCCTTCTTTGTTGACGGGTCGCTCACGTTCGGTCCTGCCGCGTTTTCGTTAGCGGCAACCCCGCGATCGTTCCTGTCGTGGTTACAACATATGGGCTCAATAAGTCGTTGGATGTTGTCTGCATAAATATTGGGCCATGCTGTTTCTGTAGCCGTCCATAATAGTGATAGTTTAGCTAGTGCCGGATGATGTGCATAAACTGACCTCTCGATTACGTCCCATAAACCTTCGATAGGATTCATGTCGGGATATCTGGATGGCTAAACGGTGTGTTCGAATTTTCCAGATTTATCTTCAAACCAGTCGCGAACAATTGTGGCCAGGTGACAAGACAGCATTGTTTTAGAACATGAAGTCCATGAATGGCTGCTAGAGGTCTCCCAGTAGCCGAACATTATCACTTCCAATCAATGATCGGTTCGTTTATACTAGAGGACCCATTCCATTCCAAGTAACCACAGCCACCATTTTGCTGACGACTTAGGCCCAGCTCGTCGCGACGTCTGCACCACGCTAGAACACTACCATCAGCTCTTGCCTACTGAAATCGAGACTCATCTGACAAGGCCACGGTTTTCAGTCGTCGAGGGTCCAACCGATATGGTCACAAGCCAAGGAGAGGCGCTGCAGATGACATCGTGCTGTTAGGAAAAGAAGTTGCGTCAGTCATCTGCTGCCATAGCCCATCACGCCACATTTTGACGTTCGTCGCATTCATATTTGCTGTTGCCTCGTGCAGTGCTGCTTGTCTGTTAGCACTGACTAGTCTACGCAAACGCCGCTGCTCTCAGTCGTCAAGTGAAATCCGTCGGCCACTGCGATGTCCGTGCTGAGAGGTAATGCCTGAAATATGATTACTTCGGCACACTCTTTGTCGATCTCAGATATTGAATTCCATAACGATTTCGGAAACGAAATGTCCCACTCTGCGTTTAAGGGCTGTTAATTCTGGTTGTGAAGTCATAATCGTGTCGGAAACCTTTTCACAAGAATCACCTGAGTACAAGTGACAGCTCCGCCTACGAACTGCCCTTTTGTACTTCGTATACATGTACTACCGCCATCTGTACGAGTGCATATTGCTACACCTTGACATCTGTCATCTTAGTGTGAATCAAGTTGAGACTTTATGAGGTAGGTCGTGATCAAAGTTGGTATCAACGCTATCAAGAGTAGTGAGTTATTTAATTCACTTGTGCGTGTGAAGTTTAATCACTTCACGTGGAACTTAAATTCACGAAGTCTAGTTGATGTGTTGACTTGTACCAAGTTGCGTGATTGCGGTATGCAGTCAGTAATTAATTTTCAGATAGTGCTCACGTACGATACTCGGTTGCAACTTGATGGTCGAAGTGTTCATTCCGTTTGTTGTAATTTCTGTACCGAGAGAGTGTTATGATTTTTCTCACCATAGTGTCGAACGCCTCGTTTTCAATAGCCATTCCAGCTTTAACTGTGACTTCCTTAACAGGAGAGAATTTAGGCCCGCGTGCTGTCGAACACCCATAGTGATTGTAACAAATTAATAATTCTCCGCACCCTAGAATTTATTGTAGTTTGGGACGACAGGTCCTCCCTTCTGGCTAACGGCTGACTCACTGGGTTTCCCATCTCAGTGGAAGTGCTTAGATCCATTATGATTTAGATCATAACGAAAATGTATGAAGAGCCTTTTGTGCTTAATTCACATGCTAAAGTAACGAAATCTACCCTGCATTTGTGAGCACGGAAGGGATTAAACTTGTATATGTTTGTCTATGTACTGCATATTTCCAGTCTGGTATTAGGCTTGTTAATAAATAACCAGATTTCTGAACGCCGAAAGAAAGTAAATAGCTTCTCACTGCATGGGAATGCCGCGTCTGTCGTTGCGTTTGTATGTTGTTTTTCCTTTCGTCAGATCAACTGGGAAGTGGAGGTCTTATATGATTTACTTTATGAAGTGAGAATCCCATGCGACTCTTGCACATGCAGTAGACGAATTATCCGACCACGAGACGAGATACAGCATTTAAAAATTTGCCCAGCTTCCTCGCTTCAACAGAATTTCTCCTCTTAATAGTAACAACGATGCTCACGATTGATCAACTGATGAGATAGTATGGTACAAATAGGATCACATTCTCATCATCGGCAATAAAATTATGACGCCCCTCGATTCGTATAGCGAATCAGCTTGGGCTAGCAGCAGAAAATACAGAGCCGTATAATATTTCAAATTATGATATCACCTTTCAGTACCGAAAAGAAGGGAAATAATGTTACTAATACGTAGACCTGTGAATGTGCTCTCATACATTTCTGACAAGCAATAGTGATCAGCTGTCTCTTCTAGACATTTACGACTGTTAGCCGAGCCTGGAGTTGAACTAGTTCCGCAGCGTATTAGTAACAACTTCACAAGCTATGTGAGCCGTGGTAAAATTTGCTGTTTTGAAGGGCGCGCCGCAGCGCGTTGTGTAAAGCAGTCGCCCTCCGTTTCTGGCGGTGGCGCCGCTGTGGAAATCGCAGATTTGGTGTCTTCCTCTGGTGGGAAAGGGGAAACGTTGCCTGTTCACGTGTATTTAAGGGGCGCTATCAGCTCGGCAGCGGGTCAGAGTCGGAGGCAGTGGGTCAGCCAGGGCAGTCTGTCAGTCTGGGCGAGTCTGGTCAGTTGGTCAGCCAAGTTAGTCTGGGTCTGCCTCTCGTCCGAATTGGTGAGGCGGATAGTGTCTGTCAGTCGTCCGGAGTGCTAGTATGTGTTAGGCCACCAGTTTGCTCGAGTTTGCTCAGGCAATGGGCATTGGCAGTTGGATCGATCGGTTGGTCGGTTGCGCACTGGGACACAAGTTGACTTGTCCGCCTGGAGCGTCGGCGCATTTGAGGTCGCTACGTGAGTCCAGTGACCGCGCCGTATAGCGAGGCGTAGTGATTTCGCGGTTCACAAGAGAGCAACAGGAGCGAAACCACGACATCGGGCTGGCCGGGGCGAGCTGCGACGCCGTGATAACTGTAAACTTTAGATTTTTCCAACGCTTTGAAATTTCCTCGTGAGACGTAATTTTTCAGTTCCTCATACACAGTATTTTGAAGTATCCTTTGATATTGTCAAAGTATTGTAGTCTAGATCTCCAGAGCATTTTCCGTTATTGACGGTTCTATGTGGGTGCCTGGTAGATGCTTCTTTCTTCCATAGTTCGAAGTTCTTCTGCAATCAGAGGACTCATAGTATTCATTTTGGATCGTTTTCCTAGTTTCCGTATAAATCATAGACATCCCTTTGTTATATTTGTGTATGGTGTAATTTATCTTAGATTCCTATAAACATCGTTCTCAAAATGTTAAACGTTGTTAATGTCAAAGTTTGAACACTTATGGTTGTTGCTGTTGTCGTGGTCTTCAGTCCTGAGACTGGTTTGATGCAGCTCTCCATGCATGCATGCACTTATGGTAAGAGTTTCAAATACATTCGTGTTTAAGTACCTTGAGATAACTTCGATTTTTATTATATCCAACAGGAAAGGTGATAACTATTTAATTCTACTAAGACATTGATGTCTGTAGTTAACGTAGTCCCCAGTTGAATGAGCTTATTTATTTATCGTTTTACCCGTCATCTAAAAGTTCAAGTTGGCCAATGGCTGCGTACAAACCTACTCCATATTTTCCCAACAAGATAACTCAGGACGAAGTCCAGAGGCGTTCCTGATTTTCCTGAAACGACCGTCGCTGCTATAACCATTCAGCGTGTTCCTGACCTTCCTATGTGCTGTGTCCCTTCCACCTGTCTAATCAGTTTTACTCGAGTCATAGTCGCTTGTTTCATCCTTAGCGTATGCCTTAATTGCTTTAATAGATAATCTGACGTGATGTAATAGTGCTGCTACAGTCCGAACCGTCTACTTTATCTCTTCATTTCTCAATTTGCCTGGGTTTCTTTCTGTAATGGAGACCTCAAGAACTTTATATACACCACCTTTAGTTACGTGGGTGCGTATGAGTTTACATGTTTTTGCAGCATATATCTGGACCGATTTGAAGTGACTGTAGTACATACATACATTATGTACCGCCATTTAAGCAACATCTTGCCTTAATTTCCAATCCTCTTTCAATTAAAGTATTGTATGATGTTGTAATAATTGAGAGTTTCTAATTCATTTTCTCTTAAAGTAAACTTAGTATCTAATAGAACATAAGGAGGTGGAGGGAGAAGCTAGTGATGATGAAATTACAACCTAAGGCTACAATAGCCTGAGGTTATAGCTCCTGTTGCATTACGATGTTTTGCATTTACATCTTGAAATGCTTACAAGTGTTGGCAGGTACGACTGTAACCAAACCATCAGTTATTACAAGGTGGCTGCAAAATACTGGATCGAATGTTGGCAGAAGAAAGGAAGTAATGGCAAAAGCTTGACGTCGAAGAAGACTGCGTGGAAATACCCGAGGTGCTAATGACCAAATATGTATTATGTTAAAAAATTGGTTGACGAAATGCAAATCTACGATCATATAAGAGGCGGTCAGCAAGTTTCCGTTGAAAGACCACACTGTTCCCTAGCCTAGAAGTCGGTGCTTCCATTCCCTCGTAGGAGTCGCGATGGGTTGCATATACGCTGGAAGAACGCCCACAAACGGAACTGTTTGGACTCCCGTTATAACATTAGCCGATCTAGATAGATCACTTTTAACTGGAAAAATCTACTCGACATTCTAAAGGTAGCGGGGATACAAACAAGAAGCTGATGGATATCTTCGTGTGAGAAACCAGATAGGTTATAAGACTGAACGTACATCAAAAGAAAACTGCAGTTGGAAAGGGAGTTCGTAGCCTAAACCAGATAGTATTCATTCTGTATTTGGGCAAGCTGTGAAGGGAATGCATGCTAAAAATGGAAACTGGAATTGAAGGAGAGAAAATAAAAAGTTTGAGGTGTACCGCTGACGTTCCAATTCTGTCCGAGACAGCGAGGATTTATAAAACCATTGGAACAGAAGATGGTATTTGCAAGAGTAGCTAACATGAATATATTCAAAAATAAAGGAACGAAAATGAAATGTGTTGATAAAGATGTTAAGAGACAAATATAAATAAAAATAAATGTTCGGTATTGAAATGACGTCGAACGAAATCACGCTACGCTCAGGGAATTAGATTGCAGAATGGAACCAGAAGCAGTGGATGAACACTATTCTTTGGCCAGCTTAGTAGCTATCGATTGATGAGGTGGGAGGGATATAAATTTCATACAGACACTGGCAAGAAATATGTTTCGGTGAAAAAGAGAAACCTATTAACATTGCGGTGTTAGGACTGCCTTTCGTGAAGAATGCAGCCTTGCTCAGAAGAGAACCACGCTAAAAGTAATATTGAAATGAGATGTATCCAGAGGCATCAAGGCATCATAAATCTGAGAAATTTGGAGGAGGGCGGGAGGTTAACGTTGTAGAGGGAGACCAGGACTTGAATGCAATAATTAGGTTCAAAAGAATGTAGCTTGCAAGAGTTACTGAGTGTTGAAGAGGCTTGCACAGGGTAGACTAGTGAGGAAAGGTGCATGAAACCAGTCTTGAGATTGAATATCACAACAAAAATACCACGACTACAAGTGCGAAAATATTAACAACAGATGGTTCAGAGAAACACATAAATAATTATATTAGTTTTTCCGTCTCTAATGGCCTTTACTTTAACCTGCGTGAAGCTTCAGCCTGTGGGTCATCCTGGCGAAGAACTGCTGCAGCATGTTTTATACGGCGAGACGCATTGCGGACTCGCGTTGTGGAGACACTGCATTGGCCCTGCCGCGCATCGCATCGCATCGTACTAGTGTTCTGTTCCTGACGCAGATCCAGGCGGCTCGTCGGCATAGGTTGTGTGTTTGGTCGTGGGTTGCGGGGGAAGGGAGGGAGGGAGTGTGGAGGCTGAGTTGTGACGTGGAGTGAGGGCGACAACAGCGCCAGGACTTTACTGCGGGGCGGCGCGCGGTAGTAAAACACGATCCGCTCGGAAAGCCCGCCGCGCGGCGCGAGGTGACGAATGCCCGCGCGTTACAGGGATTTGCCT
Organism: Schistocerca piceifrons; assembly: GCF_021461385.2. Lineage (NCBI taxonomy): Eukaryota > Metazoa > Arthropoda > Insecta > Orthoptera > Acrididae > Schistocerca > Schistocerca piceifrons. The sequence goes on from NC_060140.1 coordinate 156,369,832, forward strand.
GCGCAGGCAATCTCGTGCGGCGCGGCGGGCGGCCTACCCGGACCCCTGTGCACTATCTCGCCCGTTCTCACGCAGTGCGGGGCCCGTAATTTATCGAGTGATCACTGTCTGTCGCCTTTCCGCAGCGCTCAGTCAGCGACGGAAAACAGAGCGGGAACTCGGCTGGAGCTACGGAGTTCAGTGATACCGGCACGGAGGCAGAGCCGGTCTCTGGTAACAGACTCGTTCCCACTCGTTCCACGGGACTCGCGCGCATCAAGAGGAATCTAACAGTGAATCCGATAGAAAAGGCGAACAGGCTTAGCACGCACGGAGAAGCTGCCGTGAAATACGACCTAACTAAAGTACGTCGCTACGCCTAGTTGACAACATGTTAGACTTTTCGAGAAACTGCACCAATCATTTTACTCGACAATCAACTGACAATCAGCTACTTTGTCCCGTAAGTAAATAACCATATAGGAATGACTTCTTGGAGAGCGTAACAGAACAAATAAACTCGATTAGCCCCTCAGCTTCTTGGGAATTAAGGTCCAAATACTAAGTTACTACTTAATTGTTCAGTCTCTGACTCATGTTACGAGCTTCAAACTTCAAAAACTCACGTTTCATCACGTTTTCTACAACCCTCCTACTACCGGTAAATTGTAAGTTACGCTTTCTGGACCTAAACGGGCCAACTGGGCCCGACAGGCCTCCGTGTCGTCCTCTGCCAAAGGCGTTATCGGATGTGATGTGTAGGGGAATATAGACAGCACACCGCTCTCCCTGATATCGTCGGAATCTTTAGCCATGGAACAGGCTGACTTCACACAGTAGCAGATCTCCCACAAAGGAAAAACCCATGGTAGTATTGGGAATCAGTTCTGGATCGCCCGCATGGCAGTCAGCTGTGTTACGCGTTCAGTTAAGGAGGTGGACCCTGTTACAGTATTACTGTAACATATAAAATAAACATAGTAGAAGTTTAGTGTGTGGAATTTTCCAGTGAAGAAATTTTACACTGGATCAGTTAAAATATGAGGATTGGAACTTTAATTGTGGCAACTATTTATTTACAGCTTGTACAAAATAGATACGTGTTTCAAAGTTTTATTGACCTTCAAAGTAGTCACCAGCATTGAGTATAACCCGCTGCCAACGATTTGGAAGTCGTAGGATACTCTTAACAGTGCCAGTTGTGTTGACAGTTGGAGCGACGTGGGCTATTGCTCGATGAATCTGTGGCAGTTCTGAATCGAATGCAGTGAAGTGTTTCCTTCAGTTTAGAAATCGACTGAACTTACAAGGGCTTGAGCTAGGGGAGTGCAGTAAGTGGTATAGCCCCGTCAGTCAAACTAATCAGTAGTAACTTGACTGTACGTGCTTGAGCATTGTCCAGCAAAATGTAGGTCAGGTCCGGCTGGAAGTGTCATAACTTTTGTTTCTAAGCTGTTCGTAGGTTATGTTTGTATTTAGGCTTAGCTACATTTGCCGTAAGTCCAATTGCCAAAGTTGCAGGACATAAAAACCTGTAACTTAGTATCTAGTTCATTGATACCTTATAGGATAACGTACCGGTGTCTTTCCACATTTAGTAGCTTAAAAGCATGCGATACAAAAATGAAAGCAGTCCTACTTTAGTGTGGCGATTACACAAATCCATCATTTAGGCAGTTACTTTCAGTAGCTGTGACCAGTAACTACGTCCATTCAGTACATTTCTTCACCGATTAAAATTTCTGTCTTCAGCTCTTTAGAATTTTAAGGTAACAAAGCTATTCATTCAACCCTGCAACAACAGAGTAAAACGATCTGCACTTCTCTTTAGTAAACGTAATCTTCACGTAAAAAAGAATCTCCAAATATCTTTGACAAAATGTCCATTGAAAAACTTTTCAAACCAGCAGAAGTGATTTCAGATGCGTACTATCATTATTTCTCCTTCATAAATTCTTCTTAGCCATCTAGGATTTCTTTTATGGATAAGGATAATCAAATGCGAACATACAAATGAGGGGCATTTAGTTACTGAATATCGTTTATTTTAACAGTCTAAACTATTGCTACTGCCAATGATATGTTACGCACTATTGTTACTCACGAATATGAGCTATGAAGTCCATAAGTGAATAGCTACTAAGCAACATCTCCATTAATAATGTAAACAAACGATTACAAATAAGATGGAAGAGCTGCTATTTAGCAGTTCAAGACATCATACGAACGAAAATAAACACTTATGTGGTCATAAAGTCAGCCTCACCGATAGTCGTATCCACCAGTTTCTGGCGTGCGAGTTCTGAGTTTATTCTAACAAGAATTGCGTTCTCAGGTAAATGATATTGTAATCTATAACCATCGTCAGAAGGTAAATCTAGTTTTACGTCGAGCTGATTATCAGTTTAGCCTCCCCGCGGTTTGGCACGACTATGTGAGGAAATAAATCTGATCGTAATCTTCAGAATTTCTTCAACATTTACTATACTCTCCAAAGCCGCTTACTTAGAGTTGCTGCCAACGAATGACTTAGCGACAGTACTTCCCGTAGAGTGTTGGTCTCACCCGACCACCGCTTCTCAGCAAGCAAGTAAACACAGTACATTCTCGCAAGATGAACGGGACTGACAGACACCGAACAGTCCACGAACAAACAAAGCGTCAGAGCAGCTGAACTGATAGGCAACATTTCCTTTAGAAACACCCCCATCTTACAATACTGGCAGTTTATGCAGATGACTGTTTCGTGATTGCACTTCCATGATTACAAAGTGAAGCCTAATTGCTGCACTCGGTAAACGAGGCAGCGGGTGAGTGGTGACCTGATTGGGAAAGGAAGAGAATGTAATGGCGAGGCTTTAATCTACGCAGTCAGAAGTGGAATTTGGTTAACGGTTGAATCTTGGATAACTGGACATGCTTAGTTTGCGTTCGATTTTCACATTAGAAGGCCATTTTTAACTGTCACGAAAGATTCTTTCCAGTTCTAGAAGTGCCAGTTGAAGAAAGTAGGATTGCACCATGGTTCAAAATTTACATTAAACGCATATAACAATCGAATGTATTCGAGTCGGCTCCTGTTGCTCTCTGACACCCCTACTAAGCTTTCTGCCACCAGAGATTTTAATTCATTTAGTGCACCGGTCATCGTGTAAGATTACAGGAAACGTATTTCTTACTTTATTTGAACTTGTTGAAAATATTAGCGTTTGCCTGTGGTTAGAGGTCGGACCTTCCATTTCGCAGAATTTGATCACTTCAGGACGATACAGTTCATCACTAAACTGTTTCCGCAGGATTATAAATATACTCCTCGGGATCTCCTTAAAGGCTCGTGTATGGATTCAAATCCTGGTTCAGCACTAAAATTTTCACTACAGGCTCTAACATGTGCACATCTAATTCCTGATAGATAGTAAATCTTTTAATGTCTCTTCGTTTGTTGTCAACAATAAAAATGAGTGCTGGTCTTTGACATCCAAACCGACACAGAAATTTTCATCGCATCGTTTTTAGTTCAGACATGCCACCACGAGCTACTTGTGAAACATAATTCTTTGTATGTTTTCAACAACGACAATGTATTTGGAGTTCGACTCCTAGTCACCATACTCGTAAAATTTCTCGTCACGTTATTTAAAGAGCAGAGTTGGGCACACATGTTTACCGGTGAAAGAAACATATTTAACTGTATTCTTCGATAGAAATCGACAACATATTCAGAACATAGAGTTTGTCATGTCATTAAGGCTCAAACGTGTACACAACCAGATTCTCATGAGTAACTGAGATACCTAATGTTTTTTAGATATGTAAAGTAAATAGCAAACTAGTCGCATAGGTTGAACGTAAAATGTGAACTTCTTGCCTTAAACTTATGCAGCCGGTTTGGTGGTTCTAGATAATAAGCGAGATAGTTGATTTTCAAACTACAAATAGATCCACTAGTCGTCGAGATTACAGAGCAATTACCAGTGACATGTTGTTGATTTTTTAGATATCCATAGCGGTCTTTATGGTGCTAACCAGTTAGTTCATTAATCAGTTCACGCAAAACCACTGGACAGGCATACTAATGGTAATGTGTGATTGTTGCATCTTTTATGTAGCAAGGTTTCTTAGAATTGACACAGAACTTTAGGAATCAAGATGTTGTTGCAAAATCTTTTATTCACAAAAAATGTTTTGAGTAAGTATTGCTGAATAAATTAAATAACAGCGTTGCGGGTATTTGTTGTCTCTGGCAGTAATGAGACGGCCAAAAATTTGGATATATCACTTATCGCAGTTAAGTATTGCCTTTTCTCTAATAATTAGTTTTCCGATATTTGTAGTATCGTAGTACTGATTTACCTGTTGTCTGATGCCCACACAGTGCGGTGTTCTTTTGTACTATCAAACAGCTGTACCGAAAAGAGTTCAGAGGAGGTCCGCCGGCCGCGGTGGTCTCGCGGTTCTAGGCGCGCAGTCCGGAACTGTGCGACTGCTACGGTCGCAGGTTCGAATCCTGCCTCGGGCATGGATGTGTGTGATGTCCTTAGGTTAGTTAGGTTTAAGTACTGCTAAGTTCTAGGGGACTGATGACCACAGCTGTTAAGTCCCATAGTGCTCAGAGCCATTTGAACCATTTTGCCAAGAGGAGGTCCAAAACAGACACGTCATGTGGCCTGCATGCGAATGTGGCGGAAAGCTGTTCAGGTTCATCGGATACGTTTAAACATAAGAGGACATGTACGAGGGTCACTTTTGTTTCAAACTTCGATCGGTCGCCAAAAGGAAACTACAGTGAAAATCTAAAAGTGTAAGTTGTAACAAAGCCCCTCCTTTCAGTCGCTTCCGTACATATCCGTACATAGTCGTCACTCTGACTTAGACATTTGTCATATCGTGGTGTCTACTGTCCAATATCCTACGCTGGTCTGCAGTTCGTTGTCTGTGCCTCTGCGCCAAACACTGTCCTAATTAGCGGCTCATGTGACCTAACAGACGAAAATCAGACGGAGCCAAGTCCGGATTGTATGGTGTGTGATGAGACACTTCCAATGAAAAGATAGCTGAATTGTCGTTGCTGCTGCACGTGCTGTGTATGGCCTAGCATTTTCTTGAAGAAGGAAAGGTATGGCAGTTATGTGGGCTGCATGAAATTAGGCGAAACCTATTTTTTTTGTTTTACATTACCTTTCAGCACTTTAATTGTACTTGGTTTAAATGTTGATCCGACTTTTGTTTAGTATGTGTAAGCAAAATATCAGCACCTTCAAATTAAATGAAAGAAGAATAAGTTGGCGTTTGCTCCCCACTGATGTTGAAGTCTTCAGGTACGGAGAGTAAGTAGCAGTAGGACGAGAAGGACATAGAAAAGTTTGGTCTTTGGCAATGAATCCTTCCAGAACACTCCACGAAGAAATTAGACCTTCATCTCAGAGTAGCACTTGCAACCTTCATCCTCCATTATTTGCAGGTTGTATTTCAGTCTCTGTCATCCTCTACTGTTTTTACCCCCTACAGCCCACTCTGATTCTTAGAACGTTTTTCTTTAATATCATACAGGAGTCAGTGTTTCCCATAAATCTTTTTTTTTATCAGTCCACCTAATTTTCAAATTCTTCTGTACCACCACATCTCAAATGCTTCAACTTTCCTCTGCTCCGGTTTTCCCAAAATTAAATGACATGCACATATGATACTAGTAGAGTTCTCTGGTCCAGGATTACCTATTTCACCAGTGCCAGTCTAATTTTTATGTCCTCCTTGCTCCATCCATCATGCTTTATTTTTCAGTCTGGGTAGCAGAATTTCTTAACTTGATCTAATTCGTGATCGCCTGTCCTGATGTCTAGTTTCTCGCTGTTCTCATTTCTTCAAGTTCTCACTACTTTCGTCTTTCTTCTGTTTACCCTCAATCCATATTCTGCACTCATTAGATTGTTCATTCCATTCAGCAGATCCTGTAATTCTTCTTCGCTTTCACTAAGGACAGCAATGGGTATCAGAGAATCTTATCATTAATATCGTTTCACCCTGAATGTAATTCCACCATTGAACTTTTCTTTAATTTCCGCCATTGCTTCCTTGATGTATAGATTGAACAGTAGAGGCGACATACTACATCCTTGTCTTGCATCTTCATTAATCCGAGCACTTCGTTCTTGGTCTCACACTCTTATTACTCCCTCTTGGGTCTTGTACGTATTATATACTATCCATCTCTATCTGTAGCGCCGGCCTTTATGACCGACCGGTTCCAGATTCTTCAGTCCGAAACCACGTGACTGCTACGGTCTCAGGTTCGAATCCTGCCTCGGGCATGGAAGTGTGTGCTGTCGTAAGGTTAGTTAGGTTTAAGTAGTTCTAAGTTCTAGGAGACTGATGACCTCGGATGTTAAGTCCCATAGTGCTCAGAGCAATTTGAACCATCTATATGTAGCTTACTCTTATTTTTCTCAGAATTTCGAACAATTTGCACCACTTGACATTCTTCCAGGTGGACAAATACTATAAACAAATCTTGATTTTAGTTCAGTCTTGCTTCTGTTGTCAACCGCTACGTCAGAACTGCTTCTCTGATGTCTTTACGACTGTGAAATAGTTCTCGCTCTCGTCAGTTCTTGCAGTCTTCGAAACTGAGTGTGTGATGTTTTTTCAAAGGTCATATCGCCCACTTATACATTTTACACACCAACATAAATATTCGTTCTGTTACCACTTCTACCAAGCACTTTCATAATTCTGATGGATTATTGTTTATTTATTTACATGTCAATTTACGTAGGACCAAATTGAGGAGCAAATCTCAAAGGTCGTGGAATGTGTCAGTGCAAGAAATTGCAGCTTAAAAGTAAAAACAGATAAAATCAAAATGTATCTGAACCCGAAAAAAGTCAATCCGTAAGTGTAAATAAACGCAATCAACAATACAAGAAGAATCAGCTTAATTTTTCAAGGAACTCCCTCGACAGAATAGAGGGAGTGACCCATGTGGAAACTCTTAAGTTTCGATTTGAAAGCGCGTCTATCACTGCTAAGAATATTGTAGATGTATGCAACAGTATACTGCATACCTTTCTGCATAAGAGTTACGAAAGTCCGATTCAATGCAGGTTTGATTTCTGCAGAGTATTAACTGAGTGAAAGCTGCTTATTCTTGGTAATAAGCTAATATTCATAACAAGAAATGATAGTAAGGAATATATATATATATATATATATTGAGAGACCAATGTCAAAATACCCAGATACGTGAACAGGGATTGTCAACCAAAAATAACCCTTTAGAATGGGAAGAGTTACCCCAAAATATAATACCACACGATATAAGAGAATGAAAATAAGCAAAGTAGACTAATTTTCGTGTCGGAACGATCACTCAGTTCAGGTACTATTGGAATAGCAAAAATTGCAGCATTAAGTCTTTGAACAAGATCCTGAATGTGGACTTTCCACGACAGTTTACTGACTATCTGAACTCCTAGAAATTTGAACTGTTCAGTTTCACTAATCATATGCCCATTCTGTGAAATTAAAACGTATCCCTTCTACCTTCATCGATCCTAAACATTTCAAAACTCTTTTAATTCCTGATTCTAATACTGGATACCCCATCTCTTCTTCTATCACGATATCAGACGAGTCTTCATCTATACAGAGGTCCTCATTGTTGGTTTTCCACCTATCAGCTCTCCCCTCGGGACTTAAAAGTGCAATTACAAAAGAAAAAAAAATCGTTCAAATGGCTCTGGGCACTATGCGACTTAATTTCTGAGGTCATCAGTCGTCTAGAACTTAGAACTACTTAAACATAACTAAACTAAGGACATCACACACATCCATACCCGAGGCAGGATTCGAACCTGCGACCGTAGCGGTCACGCGGTTCCAGACTGAAGCGCCTAGAACCGCATGGCCACACCGGCTGGCCTGCTCTTATTGTTGAAAACCTTGGTTTGAATTTTACTGTTGTTTTGACTTTCGTATACACTAAGTCATTCCTTGGTTTCCTTTTCTTCACATTTTTCATGCAGTCATTTCGCCTTAGCTTCCCTACATTTCTGATGTATTTCATTCCTAAATGAGTTACATATCTGTATTCCTGGATTCCCTTGTTCGTTTGTGTACGTCCTTCTTTCATCGCTTTCATCGAACAAATGAAGCTTTCTTGGTTACATACGGTTTCCCCACAATTACCTTCTTTGTAGCTATATTTTCTCCCAAATTCTGAGATGGGTCTTTTCAGAGATGTCCATTCCTCTTCACCTGAACTTGCTTCTGAGCTGTTACTTATCGCAGTATATATAATCTGAGAGAACTTCAACCATATCTCTATTTTCTTAGTACCACACTTCTTTATATATTGATTCTTTCTGCCGCTACTAAATTCTTATCTGAGTCTATATCTGCTCCTGGATACGGCTTATAATCCAGAATATGATTTCGGAATCTCTGGATAACTCTTGAGTTACGTATGTGGAATCTTCTTGTATCGTTCCGTCTTTTCTAAGTATAATCCCTCCTCTTGTTAATCTTGGACAAACTATTCGCTTTTACTAGATGAAATTTATTGCAGAACTCAGTCACACTTTCACCTCTCTCATTCCTAGTACCAAGACCATATTCTCCATTAACCCCGTCTCCTAGCCTAGCCGTCCCCTACGACCGCATTACAATCACCACCACTATTAGATTATAATGGCCGTTTGGTACTGCATTACATTTTTAGTATACTGCTATACTTTGTCTGTCTATTTATCTCCGTCTTGCGACGTCGTCATTTATATCTGAAATATGCTTGTCAGTGTTTTGCTTTCGATTCTGAAAAGAACAACTCTATCACTGAAATCTTCACAATCACACATTCTCTGCTCTACCTATTGCAGTTATACCACTTCCTGCTGCTGTTATTAGGAACTTACTGTAGAATTGCATAAGCTAATAGAAAACATAATTCTGGTTGAATGTGGACTGGTGTTACAACCGTCTACTCATTTGACCAGAAATACTTGTCTTCAGTCCTTTTCACTTCACTGACCGCCACCTTATCTATATTAAGCCTGACCATTTCCCTTTTCCGAGTTTTTAGCTCTCCTGCCACCTTCAAACTTCAGAGATTCAACCCGCGGTCTCATAGAATGTTATTCGTTTCTTTGATATTCAGTCTTTTTCTCACAGTCCCCTCCACCTCGGCAGTCTCCTCCAAGAGATCCAAATAGGGCATAGTCCGGAATGTTTTGTCAATGGATAGGTCATATTGAACTGTTTCAATTAATGTCCTCATGTGTATGGATACGCAGTATGTATGTATGTATAATGCAGTGGTTCAGTTGCCTTATACATCCTCTATCCGCTGATCATTGCTGATTCTTCTGCTCTCAACGGCAGTTTCCCAGCCCAAGGACCCCGAGGCTCTATCCCCTCATCCGTCCTCTTTGACAAGGCCGTTGGCAGACTGAGGGTTACATTTCGGAATCTCCGGACGCTGTTACTATTGTTTCTGATTCAAAATTTAAGCACTAGCGAGGTTCGAACCCGGAACTTGGATTACTAATGAATCTATGAACTTTTCTATATAAGAGAAGGAATTTATTATGTAACAGGTACAGTTAACTTACATGAAAATAACGATCAGAAACATGATCATGGCATAGTTGAAATGTAGGAAATCAGAATTATTTAGAAATTGCTCAGCTGAAATATCTGAACATTCGTGCAAATAGGAAATACATTTACAATAAGGTAGCTATAATGGTAACTGACAGCTTCAGGCTGGTTGAGACAAGGTTGACAGGGGCCGAACACAAGGCCTGGCCAGAGTGGCTCTCCATCCCTGTCACTGACCTGCTCTCTCGCACAGTTTCATATCTTCTTTTTTTACATGGTGTTGTGATCGATACAAACAGTAATACCAATAGTGTGAATGAAATGCATACAGAGGAGAAGCGGAGACAACAAAAGCACACCGAGGTCAGCTGCTCCTGTTGCTGGAACTATCCTACGCCCTGTCCTTCAAAGGTAAGAGTCAGTATGCTGACAAAGAGCCCTCGAAATGGGGGCAATTGCAAGCAGGACCAGTAAGCCGAAGACGTAAACTGGAGGAAACCCAAATAGTCATCATCTCCTTCACCAGCAACGACAAAATGTGCAAAATCGCTAATCAGCCAAATTATCGTATTGGTCATTGTCCAAGGAAAAAAGAAGGAGCTGGCCGAAAAATGATACCAGTTAAATATGCAGCTTCAGCCGAGCACTTGAAGAAATTGAATTGCTTCCTGAGCCAGGCCCAGTTTGCTAGGTGGTCATGACAAGTAAATCGGTGCTGCAGTGTATCTGGGGACGCAACCATACTGCATTTCTCTGTATCACTAATCCAGATACAATATAAACACTCGTTGGTGGAAATCAAATTGTTGACCATACTGTACCAGGAGGAGGCTGCTGCCATTGATAGAACCGGGAGGCTGATGTAGGGCCACACAATTTTCCAGGAAATAAGCGGTGACGATTGTTCAACGGTTGCGAGTCATGGAATCGCTCCCCACCGGGTCAACAGAAACTTTGTCGTGAGCGCCGGCCACTGCAACACGTCAGCCAACAAATAGTTTACGTCTAGGTGAACTCTCGAACGCGTCTCAAAACCAACACACACAGCGATCAGGACTTGCTGAAAGCACTGAGGTGAACAGCCGAGACGTAAAGGTGTGTAGCTTTAGTAATCGTCAAAATGGCGGGTAGAACGTGTAAGACTGACGCCTACCTCTTAATGTCAGAAACGCCCATTACGCCGAGGGAATGGGGCTTCCTCATAGTCTCGTATCAATACATGATGATATGATGCTTCCATTAAAAGTGGTGTTGTGTGATGTCCTTAGGTGAGTTAGGTTTAAGTAGTTCTAAGTTCCAGGGGACTGATGACCATAGATGTTAAGTCCCATAGTGCTCAGAGCCATTTGAACCATTAAAAGTGAGCAGATGAATGCTTCAGTTTCTTGGCCAACATAGAGGGAAGTTAGAAAATTTGTGCCTTGTGCAACACATATACATTTCGTGCCTTCTGAAGAACGGTCAGAGACTTACGTTCATGTTCCAATAGTGCCTCCTGAATCTCATCAGTGACCGATTTCCAATTGAGAATCGCCATTTAGAGCGGGAAACACCTAGTGACGTGTGACTATCCACAGCACTGGCCGACGTAAATTAAGGAGCTTACTTTTGCCCTCGGCAAGTCGCGCTCCCGTGAAATGGAATAATCATAAATGAGCGAATACACCAGTGGTGTCCCTACACGTCGACTGAGTAAAACCATCACATCACCAGTGTAATCACGAAAATTGAGGGTCCTTCCAGAAAGTGGCCGGCCCTGAAGCAGGTACGCAAGCTTCCGAACCAGCGGCTACAGAGAGGGGACAAACAACGACAGCGAGAGCGGCTTCCCTGTGGCACATGCCGACTGATTTCCTTCGGGGGCGTCAGTTGCCCATTCACGTCTACCGAATATGAAATGCCTGAGAACATGTTTGATAAAAATTTACTAGCCTCAACAGTAAACCCGATGATCTCCACAATCCGAAGCAGAAAATCGTGATTTAAATGATCCGAGAAAGGAGAGGCAGAATGGGGAGCAGTAACTACAACAACCGAAACTACGTCACGGTATTCGGCAACAGGTGTAAGAATGGAGCGACCAGGGAGACAACTCTCATACTCTCCGACAACATCTGTCAGCAAGGCAGAAATCCTCTGATCTACTGCCCTCGCCACTGTTTTGTAATCAAAATTCAGTAGCACGAGAGAAAGAAATTTATAAACAGTTCTACGACCAAGATGTTAAAATTTCAACACACAATTTTCAATGGGGCGGGCACAACTACCCCCCCCCCCCCCCCCCCACAGATCATCTCGTTCCACATGGAAGTAAATTTGGCGCTCAAAGGGGCCAAAAGCAGATAAAAAATTCAATGGGAGTCCCAAACATACCCGGCAGTTTGTGAGAAGGAGAAGTAACAATAAGATCGTGGAAATTATCTACGTGGAAGATGGCCGAGAATTCGGTCTGCGTAGCAGTGAGTGGAGTTCCTAGGTTCTCAATAGCCCAGTCGAAGGGAAGGTCAGTAGGAGCATCTGTGTAGGAACCATCCACATAGAACTGTGGTAAGGGGTGAAGTACGTCAGCTTGCGCTGTTAGCAGACGACCGTCAGCTGTTCTAAAAGAAGAAAGGCAAGAGCGGTGCCGCCGAGCTTGATGTCGAAGCAGATGGTAAAACGAAGCCAGTTCCTTCACCATTAGAAGATCATTGTTTCGATCGTACTCCGCAACCATTCCATCTGCCGCCGCCTTAACTTGAACAACCTTGCTTTTATACATCGTAAATCTGCCATCCGAAGGGAGCGCAGTTACACAAGTCGCGCAAGAAACAATAATAAAATTCATGAGTTCTGCGAAAAACCCTCGTCCTAGCAGCACAATAAGTAATCGAGGTTTGACAGAGCTTCGGTTTAGCCCGGGTAGTTCACGATTCCAGGGTGGTAGAGTGCTTACCAGCGGACTGAAGACAACGCTCCCACACATTGCGTATCACATCATCGAGAGAAGGACGTCCGAAGCAAGCGACATTTAACATACTTGCCGATCAATTTGGAGAGTGACGGCCAAGGCACAGTGGTCAGAAAGGCTAGCAGGGTTAACGTCGACTGCAAGAATGCAGTAGCGAATCCAATCCGGTAAATAATACCGTTGTTAGAAGTCGCAGTAAAATGCGTAAATTTAACCAGCGTCGAATATATACAATCACAAACACAAGTGCATCGAAGGTATCATACTGTTTAAGTACCGACAGTAATTAAAATGGGGAGACTGGTCAACAGGACATGGAACACAGTAAAAATCACCGGGAAACAACAGACTCAAAGGACTCCTACGTAAAAGATAAGCAATATCCTCCTGAGGTCAAAAAGTGTACAGAAAATTCCTCTTCCTGATTCAGGAACCACTACCTCATCAATGGGAATGCCTTCTCGAAACAATAGGGCAGTTGCCGCCGAAAATTCGGCCGCTACATTAAAAACAGTGCGAAATCCAGGGAGAGGGATATTGATAAATGAAACCTCTTGCAGGAACACTATATCTGCAGAGAAGACACATATAAACTAAGGCAGCGAAGCCAGATGCAGCTCTGAAACTACTCTGTTAATACTTAGTGTGACAAATGTATATTCTTGAACCATTGGTCAGAGAAAGGGACACAGAAAGAAGGACAGAGCAGCATGACTATTTAACCGTTCTCCCGGCACAGTCAGCAGCGGAGGCCAGTACTCACTCCAAATGAATCTTTACAATAGGCTGTTTTTCGCCGCTGCATCTGCCTTCGGTACACGTTGTTTGCAGTATATCCATATTATTCTGTGACTGCCCGTGGTCCGAGTCCTGCCCGAGGGTCAAGCGGCAAGGCATGCCGACTCCACAATAAAGAAAATTTAGAGTGAATCTCAGTGACAGCGGGACGCAACTCCGGGGCAACAGCTCGTTCAAAGGGAGTCGCAAGTCAATATCTCCATCGCCGAGAGCAGTCAGAGGACCTGTACGGTGTTGCAGTATTACCGGTTGGACATGTGGTGGAGGCTGCGATGGAGTCGACTCCTTAGATGTCATCCCTGGAACAGCAGGAACACATGGTACTGACTCCTCAATCTCCGCCTCGCCGGGGCCAAGTGGTACCACACTACCGGTAGGACAAACATGGCTCAGGGGTGGGTGGGATAGGGGAAGCCATAACTAATTCATCACCATCATGAGTGCGGCACCTCGTATTGTGAATCGCGCTCGCCACCGACCAAGCAGTAGTAGGAAATGGGTCAGTCTTTGTTTGCATCGGCTGAAAATCAACCCACAGTGTCAGCGTTAATTGTCGGATGATGCCTAAAAACGAGGCAATATATAACTCCAAGTTCGTTACTAGAGATGACAAGGTCAGTAGCCATAAATTGCGGCGCTATTCTAAGAAAGACCGAAAAAAAAGACTGTCTGCCAGCAGTTAGCTGCGATATGGCTCCTTCCGTTGCTATACGTAACATGAATACCATAGCAACAAACTTTCAGATGAGGCGGAATATTCTTTTTAAGTAGTGTTTCCACCGATCGCACGGCGCCATAACAATGTAGCTCGTGTTGAGCTGACCAATGTTCACTGCGAGTGCCTCTCTCGTCACCGTATTGCGCCAAAACATCCTTAAGATAAATATCCTCTACCTCCGGAGGAAGACTGAATATTCGAACCTCGTATATTCAATGTTCACATTCGCAAGCGGCACCATACTGACCGAACCGTCTGCATGGCGGAAGGGAACCTGAGTACCATGATTGAATAGGAACTTCACTACTTGCAGGGGGATCTACGATTTTCACAAAGATCATATCATTCCCACAATCAAAATAGGCGGCATGCACTTGGTCCGCAGTAACATGAGAAGTATCAGCTAGCCAATCATGGATTTATAGAGAACCGGGCTACACGTTGTGTTCTACTTGTCAAACGAAAAACTCACGGTTCTTTTCCGAAAAATCAGTCTTGACGCCATGAGAAACAAACAGGAGCTGAGGAGGCCGCAGTCAGACACACACCGAGCGAAGGACGAGACGAAACAACGATGATACAGTGTCACACACTCAAAGGCACGAAAGCCACTGAAGCGATAAACTCCCAAACACTTACAAAGTCGTGGCGGATCGAACACATAAAGAAAGATCCACCCGCTCGGCGTGCAAGGAAGAACTCTTACTACTATCTAGACCACGGATACATAGTACATTACCTTCTCTGGCATGTCGTTTGGTGAGTGTAAATCGTCAAAAATAGAGTTACGAATCATCTTCAAGTACCATGATTTTTTGCAAAATGTCTATGAGGCACATTTTCATCCAGGATTTTAAGCGTTTCTCTCGTCATCAGAGAAAATCCAATTAATAGAGTCCGCCTTGTAAACGGAGTGTTTCAGGTAAGGTGTCTTTCATCTCGTCCACTGGTCGTTTAGGGAGCTCCCTGAGTTGCGTATTGCGAAAAAATAGATTCTCCTCTGCATACCTCACTTAAATAAACATTCCACTAAAGGAGAATGTATCTGAAAACACACAATTATATACGGAATGTTGCATTCACCTCCAAAAAGTCTGAGCTTTCCAGATCCCCAAATAAAATTCATAGAAAGCTGTGATACATTTAGAATCACTGTATTACTTAAGACAGTAACTGCCGAAAAGTACTATAATACACTCCTGGAAATGGAAAATAGAACATATTGACACCGGTGTGTCAGACCCACCGTACTTGCTCCGGACACTGCGAGAGCGCCGTAGAAGCAATGATCACACGCACGGCACAGCGGACACACCAGGAACCGCGGTGTTGGCCGTCGAATGGCGCTAGCTGCGCAGCATTTGTTCACCGCCGCCGTCAGTGTCAGCCAGTTTGCCGTGGCATACGGAGCTCCATCGCAGTCTTTAACACTGGTAGCATGCCGCGACAGCGTGGACGTGAACCGTATGTGCAGTTGACGGACTTTGAGCGAGGGCGTATAGTGGGCATGCGGGAGGCCGGGTGGACGTACCGCCGAATTGCTCAACACGTGGGGCGTGAGGTCTCCACAGTACATCGATGTTGTCGCCAGTGGTCGGCGGAAGGTGCACGTGCCCGTCGACCTGGGACCGGACCGCAGCGACGCACGGATGCACGCCAAGACCGTAGGATCCTACGCAGTGCCGTAGGGGACCGCACCGCCACTTCCCAGCAAATTAGGGACACTGTTGCTCCTGGGGTATCGGCGAGGACCATTCGCAACCGTCTCCATGAAGCTGGGCTACGGTCCCGCACACCGTTAGGCCGTCTTCCGCTCACGCCCCAACATCGTGCAGCCCGCCTCCAGTGGTGTCGCGACAGGCGTGAATGGAGGGACGAATGGAGACGTGTCGTCTTCAGCGATGAGAGTCGCTTCTGCCTTGGTGCCAATGATGGTCGTATGCGTGTTTGGCGCCGTGCAGGTGAGCGCCACAATCAGGACTGCATACGACCGAGGCACACAGGGCCAACACCCGGCATCATGGTGTGGGGAGCGATCTCCTACACTGGCCGTACACCACTGGTGATCGTCGAGGGGACACTGAATAGTGCACAGTACATCCAAACCGTCATCGAACCCATCGTTCTACCATTTCTAGACCGGCAAGGGAACTTGCTGTTCCAACAGGGCAATGCACGTCCGCATGTATCCCGTGCCACCCAACGTGCTCTAGAAGGTGTAAGTCAACTACCCTGGCCAGCAAGATCTCCGGATCTGTCCCCCATTGAGCATGTTTGGGACTGGATGAAGCGTCGTCTCACGCGGTCTGCACGTCCAGCACGAACGCTGGTCCAACTGAGGCGCCAGGTGGAAATGGCATGGCAAGCCGTTCCACAGGACTACATCCAGCATCTCTACGATCGTCTCCATGGGAGAATAGCAGCCTGCATTGCTGCGAAAGGTGGGTATACACTGTACTAGTGCCGACATTGTGCATGCTCTGTTGCCTGTGTCTATGTGCCTGTGGTTCTGTCAGTGTGATCATGTGATGTATCTGACCCCAGGAATGTGTCAATAAAGTTTCCCCTTCCTGGGACGATGAATTCACGGTGTTCTTATTTCAATTTCCAGGAGTGTACATATTTATATGGGGAAGATAGTGCTGTACCCGAAAGATAGCGCATCTAGGCACACACCAATTTTAGAATCACATGAAAGAATCTGCACTAGAGAATGCCATAAGAATTTTCTCGCGTTTTCTACTGTTTCTGTTATTTTGAGACTAGAGATTGTGTTTCGTGGTTATGTTTGTAAGTACTACGAGCTCCACACGTCTACGTCATGCACAGTATGTTGAAGTTATATAGAAAATAATGTACATATGCACCGTCTTGTACCTTGAAACAGAAGAATGTCTTCGACGACGGAACATTTGATTTTTGCAAATGAACTGAGTTTCTATAATGTTTCCACGGTTTTAAGTGTCTTTCAAATGAAAATTTGTGTGCGTTGCCCATTGTTCTCGTTTCAAAAGCTATTTCACTTCTAATTGCTTTTTTATGGCAGTTTTTCTTCATTACAATTCACTTACCGAATATTGTTGAGTAGTAGAGTAATATGTTAGACACAGATACTAAATATAGGACCGACAAGATTTTTCTAGATTGTAACTGCTTTAAATATGAACAGAATATTTGTTGACTGGCGACTACATAGAGTGCTGTTGGCACAACGACCATACACGTGATGTTGGAAGGAAGGTCAGCGTTGGCCGTAATATTGATGGTTTATTGATAGCAAAATCGATTTTCTATCACATAGTGATCATCTTCAGTGCTGTAGTGTACAAATTAAACGCATAGGCACTGGTGTCAAGTTATTATCAGTAAACAAAGGTATGAAACGATCGTTTCATACCTTATTATCAGTAAACAAAGGTATGAAACGATCGTTTCATACCTTTGTTTACTGATAATAACTTGACACCAGTGCCTATGCGTTTAATTTGTACACTACAGCACTGAAGATGATCACTATGTGATAGAATATTTGTTCCAAGATACAGAGTCATGCTGTACATTGCTACATTTTTAACATTTTTAAAAACTTTATTTTTCTGGAGAAACGTTTTAAAATGTCATAAAAATATGGTAGTCCACAAAATGTGAGTGATATCATTTAAAAATGGAATAAGGACATACACTGATCCGCCAGAACATTATGACCACCGACCTATTGTCGATATAAACCCGTCCAGGCGATGGCAGCGTCGCTTGGCGAGGAAAGACTGCTAGTCAGACACACACATAGTGCATGTAATATCAGTGAGCATGCTATCCGTGTGGAGGATGGAGAAGGCTTGTGATGTATATAAGTTTGACCGAGGGCATACTGTAATGATCCGGAGGATCGGTACGAGCGTTTCGGAAACTGCTCGACTTGTTTGCTGTTAGAGGACTTGGTATGGTGAGTGTCTTCAACACTTGTCGAAACCAAGGTCGGACGGCCACCCCTCACTATAGGTGTTGAACGCCGTAGGTTGGGCAAACTGGTAAAACATGACAGACGGCGAAATGTGGCGCAACCAACGTCAGACATTAATGCTGGGAAGAGAACAGGTGTGTCTGAACACACAGTGCACCCAACACTTCTAACGATGGGTTTCCGCAGCCTATGTGCCAATGTTAACACGACGACATCGGCAATTACTGAAATGGACACTTGACCATCGGCACTGGATGTTGGCGCCGTGGCTGAGCGTTTCATTGTCCAATGAATCCCGATACCTTCTTAATCACATCGGTGGGGGGGCGCGAATCTGTCGTCTCCTAGGGGAACAGCTCCTTGAAACCTGTGCTGCGGGACGGAGAAAGACTGGTGGAGTTTCGTTATACTCTGAGGAGCATTCACGTGGGCATCCATGGGCCCATGGAGCTCGTACAAGGCACCATGACGTCCAACGAACACTGTACACTAGTTGCAGACCACGAACACACCTTCACGACGATCATGTTTTCCGACGGCCAGAACATGTTTTCATCTATTATATGCCAAAGTAAATCTGCTTATACTGAATATGAGGTGCTCCCACGATTATTTCCTGATCTCCTTACAAAATGTCCTTTTTTGCATTTGGTATTTTGTGGGGAACCCATAATTTTCTTATTTTATGGCAAATTGTGAGCCTGATCTCCTGCCATATTTGCTAGTGACAGAAACTCAGTCACAGTAAAATCGCATAAAAAGGCCATGTAAAAGGTAAAAACCTGGGTCGTAATTAAATAAATAGCAATAACGTCAAATGGCGATGTGGTCGTTTAAAAACAGAAGCTATTGTTTCTTTGGTTCGAATATCTTATACCAAGGCTAACAGTAAGTTCACATCACTGCAGTAGGAGCGTAAAATACTGTCACATACATGCGAGAAGTAATGAGAAGCTTGCTACGACGATTTGTGCTAAACTCTGCGCTACCTACATGATAAGATGAAATGCAAAATTTAGGCTAACATCTGCAAAGAACTACGACGGTGTCGTATTCTGTATTATACGCACGTTCTCCGTAAATCCTGAGTAACTCTGCGCCTGCGATGTTCCTGTCTGCATAAAAAATCTTCATAGCGTCCCGTCCTGGCGTAACCACAACTTTTTATGGTTCGCGACCGGCGGGGAATACGTAAGCCGTTCGTAAAGTTTCATACAAGCGCTGTGGAGTGTTGTCCTCCTTGTCAGGTAGGGGTCATTTGTAACCATCAGCGCAGCTTCGGGAAAAGGCGCGGTATTCTGACTTCTAAAATGGCACTGTTCCCTGGCGGAAACTGAGTTTGCCAGATGTCTTCACACTTCCCACTTTGCGAACTGAATCATTTCTGTAATGATATGAATACCCCTTACTGAGACTCTTCGTTCGGTAGTCGAGGATGGCATAGAATATAGCTTTTAGTTACGGTTTACTGGTATTTCAATGGATTTTGATTGCATTGGTAATTTCAGACATTAGGATAGTCCGAAAACGACACTTTATTGAACAAAATCAAATCACATGACACCTTTACTATCAATAACTCGATCACAGTATGAAATAATAGTTTCATCATCATCATCATTACGATCACCATCATCTTGACTTCGGTTATTATGTCCATTTTGTTTTTACTGCTACAGTACCAATCACTTCCTCGGTCCTCCCTGACTAATTACCTCAACTGGATTAGATCCTAACTGGAGATGTAATTTTTCTCAACTAATTCCTTTGAGATGTTCATTCCTGTTTCTCCTAGTTTGCTGTATTTTATTGATGATATTAAATATATTCAGTTCTGCCATGAATTATGAATTTCTAAGTCCTCAGGCAGTTGTGCATCGTTTCACTGCTCTTAGAAACCTCTTCTCAGTTGCTTTTACGTGACGTTCTTGCCGCTTTCTTATAATCCACGAGTTACTTCCGAAAACAAGCATTAGGATTGGTATTGTCTTATACAATTTAATACTCATTTCTTTCCTCGTTATATTTTTTAGGCATCTGTTTATTCACAAACTTTTCTAAGTTCTTCCTTATGTCTGTCTCACAGTCTAGTAATAACGTAAATTGTTAAAATATTTGAGCTGTTGTATTGTTCTGCTGCTAATGACAGTTTTCGCCTTTGCACAATATTTTCCTTTAAAACCCATTGGTCTTGTCTTCTTTTGTGGACTCGTTAAATGCTAGCTTATTCTTCTCTAATCTTACTTAGTAAATTTATTCCATTTTGTCAGTCACCTTCATTCTCAACCAGCTGTGTTGCGTCATCTGCATGTAAAAGGAATTTCAAGCCACAATTTCTTTTAATCTTAATTTCCCGTTAACAGACTTATATTTCGAAACTGCGCCATCTACATAAATATTCAAAAATGTGGTATGTGAAATGCCGCGCCCTCGTCTAACGCCTGTTTGTAATTGTAGGTTGTGTTAGAGTACCATTTACATCTAGTTCATCTAAAATTACAGTCATGTGGTTGCACAGACTATTTCAATCATTTATTAGCTACAGTAGATACCTTGTTTCTTATATAATTTTCCACAGATTCTTTATTTCATATTTATAGAAAGCCTTAAAAAACTATGAATACTAAATTGGTTTCCTTATTATACTCTCTCTGTTATTCGAATATTAGTTTAATTGTAAATAGTGCATTTGGTGTCGATGTGTCCTTCCATAATCCCATTTGTTTCTCGTATAAAAAATACTCTAGTATAAGCTTTAACTTTTTGTGTGTGATGTCCAGTATGCTGCCTCCTCTATAGTTCTCGCAACTATTGCGGCCACCATCTTTAAGAAGTGATATTACCTTTCCCTGTGACCATTCAGTTGGGAAAGCACCATTTCTACAGCCCATATTAAATAAATGTAGTAATCTCTTATGTGGCAGCGTGGCTCCACATTTTAGCAATTTAACGTTAATGCTATCCACGCCGTTAGCTTTCTATCCTTCGTGAAATTGAAAGCTTCTCTTAACTCATCTGTATATAAATCGTTGAGCCATGTGCGGCTCTCGTTCATGACGTTTGTTCTGTGGCATTTGTCACATTGAATGGCGACTCGTTTCTTCCTCACTTACAAGGCATAACGAAGTTGTTGGCTTCCCTCCTTGAGTGGCAGCAGCAGCGTTTATAGATACTAGTACGGTCGTACTATCTTTGGCGTAACCGCTAGTATTTACGGGTGGTGATGGTGCCTGTGGTAATCAGTCGGTTGGGACATAGCAGCGAGGAAGTCTCTGTGACACGAGGCCAGACCAGGACTGCTGGCGGCGTGCATGCACTGTCGGGTCGTGATGCGCTGGCTGCGAGAGCGACAGAGGTTGTTGAGCACCGCACCTGGACGCTATAGTTGAGTGATCAGATAACCCGTTATGAAACCTCAACAATTGTGACATCTCTTCATTCATTTGTGGATTGTTGCTCCCTGGGCCATTCGGGCTAGCAGCAACCTATGATGTGTTAGAGTAGGCGAAATCTTGCACCAATATTCCTGTATTGTGATTGATTATTAAACTGACTGTTACTTGCCAGTGAAATGCACCAGCGGTAAGTTCTGTCCTGTGACTGTTAACCTCCCAGTTACCTGCCCTGGTCATTGGCAGTGTGCCTTTCCTGTGTGCCTGTGTTGATGCTGCCTGATACAGCGTGTAGTTTGAGAGCCTTTAAAGTTGTTTGGTTCTTATTTTGCGTAGGGTGGTTATTGTTCCCTGGGCTGCTTCTAGACACCAATTTCTGATGACGTAGTGCTGTTCGTATCCTCGTCTTCGGCCAATATTTTCCATCGTTGTGCTGTTGGTCGGATGGATGGGAAATGGTTAAATTGTTGACCAGTCGTTGGGCCTCCTTCGTATTAGTTGCAATCCGATTATTTAACTTCAGCTCTTGGCTGCCTGTCTCACCTCACCTTACTTTTGAGCTACCTTCTCAGGCCGACACTTGGAACACTTCTGAGCACCACTTGTTCTGTTTGTTTTATATTGTGGTTTTCATTTTAGTTTGAAGTATTGTACAGGACGGCCATGTATTAATTCAATTCCTTTTAAATTTTTCATGAAATTCTTGGAGATTGATTTTATTTAAAAAAAAATGTTTTCCTTAAAATTTGCTCTATCTTAAATTGTTTTTAATCCAGGCCCTAAGCCCTTAGTTGTTCGATGTGTTAAGTGTGGCCTTCAGCTGAGGATCTACGTGAACGCCTTTTAGTAAGGCCTCCAGCTATGTGTATTCTTTAACGGAACATTATTTTAAATTGTTTGTCTGACATATTGTGAACAACAACGGCTTCAGCAGTTGTTGCAGACTTTTTTGTGGCCTTCAGCCATGCAATACTATTTGTTTAATTAGGCTTCCGGCCATTCTGTTGAAAGTTTAGAAAGAAATTTCTTGGTTAGAAAAAAATTGTTTATTAATGTGTTTTAATTATAGTTGTCTTTCAGATGCGAAGTGTAGTCCTTCAGTCGCATTTTTTTTTTAATTCTACCTTCTATTTTTAATTGCTTTTGATTTCTAGGCCAGGCCTTCAACCGTTCTTGTTTTTAGTGTGGTTTTGGGCTTCCAGCCCAAAACGCATCTCAATAAGTTAATATTTCTTTAATTAGGCTTTTGGCCATTCTGTTGTACGTTTAGAAAGAAATTTCTTGGTTAAAAAAATTGTTTATTAATGTGTTTTTATAGTTGTCTTTCAGCTGTGAAGTGTAATCCTTGAGCCGACAATTTTTTTTTAAATTTTTACCTTCTGTTTTTAATTGCTTTTAATTTCTAGTCGAGGCCTTCAGCCGTTCTTGTTTTTGGTGTCGTTGTGGGCTTTCAGCCCAAAAAGCATCTCAAGTTTTCTTTAACTAGGTCTGGAGAAACATATTACTACAAGACAATACCTAACATGTAGTTGAAACGTAGGCTGAAGTTTAAGAGATTAGCTAGGAAGAATGAATATGCAATGAAATGGGACACGGAACTACTAAGAAAAGATAAGCTTGAAGTTGTCTAAGGTTATAGATACAGCAATAACGAATAGCCCAGTAGGTAGTACGGTTGAAGAGGAATGGACATCTCGAAAAAAGGTAATCAACGAATTTGGAAAGAAAACCATAGGTACAAAGTAGGTAACTACAAAGAAACCATTGATAACTGAAGAAATACTTAAGTTGATCGATGAAAGAAGGAGTAAGAAAATGTTCAACGAAATTCCGGAATACAGAAATGCAAATCGCTGAGGAATGAAATAAGTAGTAAGTGCAGAGAAGCTAAGACGAAATGATTGCATGAATAATTGAAGAAATCGAAGAAGAAATATCTCTCAGAGGAACTGACTCAGCATATAGGAAAGTCAAAATAAACTTCGGTAAAATTAAAAGAAAGTGTGGTGACATTAAGATCGCAACGGGATATCCGGTGTTAACTGTGGAGGAGAGAGAGGGTAGGTGGAGAGAGTACAATGAAGGCCTTCGTGAGGAGGAAGATTTGTCTGACGTGATAGAAGAAGGAATAGGAGTCGATTTTGAAGTGATAGGGGATCCTGCATTAGAATAAGAATTTAAGTGAGCTTTGGGTGACTCGAGATGAAATAAGGCGGATGGGATAGATAACATTCCATTAGAATTTCTAAGGTCATTGGAGGGGGTGGGGGGAAGTAGCAACAAAACTACTACTATTTCCGTTTGTGTGTGTGACGTTTGAGTCTGCTGTCATACCATCTAACCTTCGGAAAAATATCGCCCTCAAAATTCCCAACACTGCAAGAGCTGACAAGTGTGAGAATTATAGCACAGTCGGATTAACAGCTCACGCATCCAACTTGCTGACAAGTACAATACACAGAATAATGGAAAAGAAAATTGAGGATGTGTTAGACGACGATCATTTTCGATTTAGGGAAGATAAAGGCAGCAGAGAGACAATTTGACCTTGGGGTTGGTAATGGAAGAAAGATTAAAGAGCCGGCCGGAGTGGCCGTGCGGTTATAGGCGCTACAGTCTGCAACCGCGTGACCGCTACGGTCGCAGGTTCGAATCCTGCCTCGGGCATAGATGTGTGTGTTGTCCTTAGGTTAGTTAGGTTTAATTAGTTCTAAGTTCTTGGGGACTTATGACCTCAGCAGTTGAGTCCCATAGTGCTCAGAGCCATTTGAACCATTTTGAAAGATTAAAGAAAAATCAATATACGTTCATAGGATTTGTCGACCTGGAGAATGGTGGAAGATGTTCGAATTTCTGTTGAAAATAGGGGTAAGCTATAGGAAGGGAGAGCCAATACACAATATGTACAAGAGCGAAGAGGGAATAATAATAATGGAAGTGCTCAGGTTAAAAAAAAAGTAAGACAGGGATGTTATCTTTCTCTCCTTGTGTTCAACCTATTCATCGAAGTAGGAACGATGGAAATAAAAGAAAGGTTCAGGAGTGAAATTCAAAGTGAAAGGATATCAATGATACGATTCGCCGATGGCATTGCTATCCTGAGTGGAAGTGAAGAAGGATTACATGTTCTGCTGAATCGAATGAAGAGTCTAATAGGTACAGATTATGGATTTAGAGTAAATCGAAGAAAGACGGAAGTAATGATAAGTAGCAGAATTGGTAATCGCGAGGGAGCTGACATCAGAATTAAGGGTAAGGGAGTATATGAAGTTAAGGAATACTGCTACGTAGGCAACAAAATAACCAACGACGGACAAAGCAAGGAGGACATCAAGAGGTTGTCCTGTCGTGTGACTACGTCCTCCCTTCGGGTAGACCACTCGCCGAGTGTAAGTCTTTCGATATGACATCACTTCGGCAAATTTCGTGTCAATTGGAATGAAATGATGATGACTTGGACAACACAACACCCAGTCCCTGAGCGGAGAAAATCTCCGACCCAGCCGGTAATCGAGCCCGGGCCCTTAGGATTGACATTCTGTCAGTCTGATCACTCAGCTACCGGGGGCGGACACATCAAAAGGTGGCCAAGACAAGTCAACCAGTATTAATCATGAGCCTTAATTTGGGGAAGAAGTTTCTGAGGATGTACGTATGGAGTACAGCATTGTATGATAGTGAAACATGGGCTGTGGGAAAACTGCAACACAAGAGAATCGTAAAATTGGAGACGTGGTGCTACAGGCGAATGCTGAAAACTGTGTTTACTGATAAGATAAGGAATGAGGAGGTTCTGTACAGAATTGGGGAGGACAAGAGTATGTGGTAAACACTGACAAGAAGAAGGGACTGGACGATAGGACAACTGTTACGACATCAGGGAATCACTTCCGTGGTACTAGAAGGAGATCCAGAGGACAAAAGCTCAGAGAACGGCAAAGATTGGAATACATGAAGCAAATAATTGGGTTTGCAAGTGTTACTCTGGAATTCGTGGCGGGCTGCATCAAAGCAGTCAGAAGACTGACGACTAAAAAAAAAAAAAGAAAAAAAAAAGAATAGGTAGTCCACGAAGTGAGTACCATGTTATCTTTTGACTGTCAGGGGGCATACGGTTTCGTTTACAGCATTGGGTTGAGGTTGGAACACCATACCTAGTGTCACCATGTCGTGAAGATGAGACGACAACGTAGGTGGCGTGTTAAGTGGCTACATATACTGCTTCCAGATAGGTTTTTACCCACATACATTTTTGAATCGTAAACTTTCAACATGGCGTACGATCTTGTCTAATTGATGCTGAATAAAGTTTTGTTATTAGCTGGACATCAAGTTCGCAAATTGGTGAGCCCCTCTGTCCAACTTGGAATGAAAACGAGGAGAAATGTTTTGCTGCCTGCCAGGATTTGTTCTTTAATATGTTGTATATTACCCGCATTTTCTGATACTGTAGCTTACGTGTACTTTCATAAGAATTTAGAATGTTTTGCATCGATTTACACTATCGAACTCAGCAATGTTAACAAAAGTCACCTTAATAGGAGTGAGAACAGGGTACGCGTTATCGTACGGTGCACATGAGAGGGACAAAGACGGTTCCAGTCAGCAGGAGAGGGCAGCAGCAGTAGTGTGTGAACGCCGCGATGCGACGGGCGCGCCTAGTGTTTGCCGTGCGACCAGCGCTGACCCCACATCCGAGGTGTGTGGCCGCAACGGCGCGGGCTTACACAGCGCGCTTGCATAGCACCTGCAGGCGCGCTCGCACAATATCGACACGTGCCGCCGCTATAAATTGACATCGATACGAGCCGCTGCCGCTGCCGCTGTTGCTGTTTCTGCTGTCGGCCCGCCCACACACTCGTTCCCGGTTATTGCAGGAGGCAGAGCGTTCCACCGAAATGTCAGCACAGGCCGGCAGCGACGAGGGCAGCCCCCGAATATTCATTAGGGATTTCTGTCAGCTTTCGCATGTATCACTTTTTTCCCGGCAGATACGTTATCTTGCCGCAGGTGACACGTTTGTTCATCTGACTGTTAAACAGTGCTGCCAAGATGTAAGAATACAAACGATGTAGCTGAAACCCAACATATATGCCAGTCACTGACTGGGTATTTCGGAAAATTCACAATATATTTAGTTAACTATACAGTTAACATTGACGTTTTGGCCCTATTGGTCTACGTGATGTGTAACAAGGGGAATTTTAAGAGTCTTCCAATGTGTGTACATTACTTTCATCCTCGTGGAAAGGGCTGTTTTCCGCTCTTGAGGCCTAGTTGTTCTTGTCTTCTTGGTTTCTCTGCCTGGTCAACTGCCCAATTATGAACTGTTGGCTTAAATTGTTTTGGGACTGGTACTCCAGTCAATATCAATCAATGATCAGATTGACCGATAGTGTTGCTATCATCAGTGAAAGTGAATTGTTACAGAATATGGTGAATGTAATGAACAGTCTAACGAATACAGAATATGCAGTGAGCGTAAACCGAAGACATACCAATGTTATGAGAAGCAATATAAATTAGCATTGTGGGAAAAATGTGATGATCCCTAAGGAGACAAAGTTAAGGAGTTCTTCTACCTTGGAAACAAAGTCCCCATTTTGGACGAAGCAGGGAGGACATAAAAAGCAATATAGGTAAAGGGGACCTTTCTGACTATGTGAATTTTACTAGTATCAAACAAAATCACAGAAATTTCGGAGAACGTACATTTGGAACACAGCACTGTATGGCAATGAATCATGGACTGTAGCGAAACCGGAACAGAAGATAATTGTAGAGTTTGGGATATGGCGTTACTAAAGAATGTTTAAAGTTAGGTGGCCTGATAAGATGGTGAATGAGAAGGCTCTCTGCAGAAAATGTGGACAAAATTGACAAGAAAAGGAGCGGAATAATAGAACATGTGCAAAGACTTTAGGGAGTAGCTTCCATGGTTCTAGAAGGAGCTGGAGAGGGTAAAAGGCGGTAAAGGAAGGCAGAGATGGACACCCGTCCAACGAATAATTGAGGCTGTAAGTTGCAAATGCTGCTCAGAGCAGAGAATAATGGAACAGCTGAGTATTCATGACGGGCCCCTGAAAACCAATAAAGACACTGGTGACTCAGAAAAATCAAATAAAAAACAATAAGCAACAACAAAATAAATGAAATTAGAAAAAATCCATTTATCATTAGCTTAGTGGTCAGCATAAATGGCTGCCTTGCAGAGGACGTGGTGTCAGTTCTCTACTGCCTGAGGGTTTACCTTGGTAACAGGTCTAGACTGGGGTCCACGCAGCCCAATGATGGCTACTGAAGAGATACTCCATGGTCTGCAAAGCTGGGAGAACGGTGCGTTAACCCTATGCCCTCCACACCAAATCCAAAGGAAGCCCTAGGGTGACACGGTGGCCGGTCGGTTCCCACCAGCCTATCTGTGGCCAGACCGGTGGAATTAGGTATACACAGATGCGTTCCCTCTGCTTCGTGCCGGTCTTCGTTTACTGCACTGATCCTTCTTATTATTCCAATTATAACTTTACTGGGACTTTTGGAGAACTATATTTACTCTTGTTGCTTTCATTCTTTAATATGTGAATATAGTGTTATACTGCATTTTGTTTACTTCTTACTGAATTAAAAATACACTTAAATTGCTTTACTATTCCCATCATGTCAATATAATTGGGACCTTCAGTTTTTCCAATTACTTTCTATTGTTGTTTTTTTTTTTTTTTTTTTTTTTTTAGCTTTCTTCATTGCCTCCCTTTCAGTTGAAGATGAGTTTTTCAGTTCCAACTTTGTAATGACGGCATAGTTTGGGAAGGAGTTTCGTAGCAGACACTTTTGTATAAATCTGAACCCTTGGAATTTCGTAACCAGTCTTCTGCAGGTCAGACTCCTAAATGGTTTCACCTACAAATCTGAGCAGAGAAAGTCGTTCGACTTTTCCTTATTTACTTACTAGAATGTTGGGTGTTCAAAAATGGCTCTGAGCACAATGGGACTTAACTGCTGAGGTTAGTTAACTGCTGGAACTTAGAACTACTGAAACCGAACTAATCTAAGGACAACACACATCCATGCCCGAGGCTGGATTCGAACCTGCGACCGTAGCGGTCTCGCGGCTCCATACTGTAGCGCCTAAAACCTGTTGGGTGTCAGGTTGCTTGTAGGCAAGTAACTTACTTTTCTGTACGATATCTAATATTAACTTGATGTTAAAATTAACTGATCACAGCGGGCTGTTACCAGGGCATGACATTACTAGCGTAAAAGTGGTACTGTCGGACCGCGACAAAGACGAATATGCCCCTGTTAAGAAGATGGAAATGTGCTGCCTCAATATACCTTCATCATCACTTTTAAAAGCGTTCCTAGTATTTTTTTTTTATTTATGCTCTTTATGACATACATCTTACCTCTAAATCACACAAGGTCCTCCCCATGTAGCTCGCTCACATCCACTAGTTCACGGCTGTAAGTGGCTCATAAAGATCCATTTTTCCATTCTCACTCATTCATTCAACTCATAGTCGTTATCTCTTGGTGTCTCTTTAACTGTCACCGGCTGCTTTGTCACATCCACACTTCCCTCCGTTCTCCCCTACTACTAGAATCTTCTCTCACTCTGTCTCGCTTTTGTTCTCTTTTACTGCTAGTATTTCATTTATTCCTTGCCAATGCTGTTGTCTCTTTTCACTGTCACCATCTCCCTGTGCCTCATTGTCACTTTCATAGATTCTGTCTCATTATCAATGTTCCTCAACCACAGCCACTTTTTCCTTCTCTTCATTCGTCTCTCACTGTCACTATGTCCTTCACTATTTTCCTACCACTATACTGTCACCGCCTACTCTTCCACGGCCACTGTGTCCCTGTGTTTGTGTCACATTGATATCTCCTTCGCTCTTTGTACCCTAACCACTGTTTACTATATTCCAGTATATTCCCATAGCGACTGTCTCCTCTCAGCATAACGAACGCGAATGAGTAAGTATGCCAAAAGTTTTGGGAAAATGTTTTGAAGGTGTCAAAGAAGGCAGAATGAGCACTTTGTATTCACATATCCGTCAGAGAGTTATGAACGCAGCTTATTTGCCGTTTTTGTACTCCGATAGGAGCATTTTTCCCTAAAAACAGGGAATATCACTCATATGAAAAGATCTTTACGGGTGAGCTAAATTTTGATAATTTATTTACGTGAAAAATTGAACTAACGCAAAACAAATTTTACAGCTCAGACCGGATATTACGTGCACAAAAATGTTCCATGTACATCAGTGCTACAACTTTGGGTTCCCAGACACGTTATGATGAAAACTGAGACACTTTGTGGCATATTTCTCCTTACTACGTCATTTTATAAACTTTGTTTTGCCTTGACACCGGAGTTTACGTGCGTATTTTACGTGTACAGGTAGGGTAACTGTGAACATCTGTAACAAGAAAAGATAGCAAGAAAATTTACAATCTTAGGATTTTATCGTAAATATTTAAGCTATTTTCTGTGTATAGCCATCTTGGAATCCGCAAATCGGTTTTGGTACGAAAGACTGAAAATTTTTTTTCGATTTTCTAGGGAATCGCCCCTGAACGAATGGTGCCTCTATGAACTCCCTAAGGACCAACGTAGACCACATCAAATGCAAAAGGAACGAAAGCATTTTCTTTGTTTACTTGATCTGAGGAAGTAGGCAATATTCGCGTTTCGAACCTGTGCTATATGGCAGTGACACTAAGACGAAACTACTGTTTGGTAAACAGATGGTCCCTAGGCCTATCCAAAACACTTCACTCCATCTTTCTCTTGCAAATACAACCGGAAGAATGCCGCTTCTATGCGCAGCGTTTTTGAACATAATGGTAAGCACGCTGTTGCAAGCGTACCGATCGACAAACTGAGCAGGTATTTCGAGAACCCTTTGTATACTATAGCTGTACCACCGTTGACCAGGCTTGATAATGAATCATGTGAAACGTAGTGATTCATGTAACGCCATGTGACATTAGCTAGTACTCTTTACAAAGAAAAATGATTAAATGCTTTTACCATTAGCATTCCCAGACTAAAAAATCACATTGATATTAAGATTGTGACTTTCATAAAACATCTCCTTTGATCTGTCTATGGAACTCAGTGGGTACTTGTACACAACAAAACACAGTAAAATGGCTCGTAACATTCCACTCAAGTTTTGTTTCTGGGTTAACTAATTCCGTTATCAACACTGCATTTTTTAAAAATTTTCATCATGAGTTTATCTTATTTCTTCCACTTCTGACAATGGCGTATACTAGTTTGCTGATCTTTTACGATCTGATAGAAATTTCATGAAGTACATCAAGAAAAGTGATTGTGTCACCTGAGCCCTGACGTTTTGCATTTTAACAGAAAACACAGTGCCTTTTTTACGAAATTTATGTCAATTTAAGAGCATTTAAAACAACAATTGTAAAATTTTCAAATAGGGGAGCGTATGTGCCTATTATCAATACAATAGTGTTTGAGATACATTTTTCTGTTTTAAGCATACTTGTAATGGTACAACCACTTTGCATGAAATTTGGAATAATTCTGAAACTTGTTGAAAAAGGAAATTTGTAAAATCTGCAATGTTTGTACGCAAATGTAATTTTGAAACTAGGACAAATACGCGCACCCTGAACAGTACGACTTGAAATATGCGGAGACATAGCATTGATAATGCATAACGACGCTGTTTGTGATTGCAATATTGCACACTAATGACCGCTGTCTATTACACTGAAACACGTTTCCTAAGTTGTCCTTGTGCGTAGAATTTAATCGAGTAGCGTAAGAAAAGAACAAAACTGTAGCATATTACATTGATTGTTTTCCAAAATCGTATGATAAATACGCAGGTGTGACATATCAGCTGCAATGAACTTCCCTGATATGCACATAAAAGAGTTTTGAGAACTTCTTGCATGTTTTAGTATTTTATCTTAAATTTTGTACTAATTATACAGTTAGTGGTATAGGAAGTGGTTAGAAAATAAACCTACTAGTTAAAAACTATTAAATATCACCGAATATATCGCCTCTTCAACTGCGACACGAAACTAAAGAAATAATTAAATATAGTTGCGGCTGCTTTGCGCCAAGCTACTATTGGAACTGCACAATTAATAAACGTCAGAAGCTTCCGAAAAAGCTGACATTGCCGGATTGCTCCACATCAGTAATCTACAAGTTTCACAGCCTCAAAGTAAAGCCTTTATTGAAATACAAACATGCCATATAAATTGAACGAAGCAAATTTAGGTCTTTCTGTAACCACTATGCTGACAGTTAACGCCATTATCGTAGAGGTCAATTAACTTCTTCTCGCTGCTCTAGTGTTGAACCTTGCATGGCGTGGATGCCATAAAGCATGACCATGGATATGATGAATGAATTTTAGTTTCCTGACCTACGTACATACGTATCGAGGCTTCTGCACATGCTTGAATTTGCTGCATGTGCGTGTTTGCGGGTTTGGTGGATTGCTGGATGGAACACACACACACACACACACACACACACACACACACACACACACACACACACATACATGCATATATATATATATATATATATATATACATATATATATATATATATATATATATATATATATATGTGTGTGTGTGTGTGTGTGTGTGTATGTCTTCCATTATATCATTGTAGTATTTTTTTTTTGTTATGGCTAATAACATGGCTTACGGTTCCACGTGTCGGTCTTCTGAAAAGGGAGCGCAGAGTCAGGATCCGATACTGTCGAAGCCATTTACCTCGACAGAAGATCAATAATTGGAAAACATGCGAGCCTGTTAAAGCTGAAGTATGGAAGTAAAGGGTGATGATGTAACTACGTTCTTCCTCTTCCTCAACCTTACGTGGTATGTCAGTCAAAAACACACAGACTAAAAGATCTGTGAGCGACGTTTTTCAGACATAAGATCTTGTATCTGGTTCTCTCTTGTACATTGAGCGGTTTTCAAAGTAATGATTTTTTGCACATAAATGCTAATAGGGCTCCAGCATATCGCAAATTCGCAATGGAATGTGGAAAATTACGTTGCACCTGCAACAGTTCCTTTATTTCACTGTCATTGGAATACTGATACCGCAAAATGTGAGCCAACGGAATTCTGAAACAGTATGTCGTTAGTAGGGGCACAATATACCTCGGCACTCAAGCAAAGAAATGACAGAGTCGTACGTAATTATCAATGAAGTTGTAACTGATTCCCAGTTATATGACCCAGTATGCATATATAACGAAGCGCAACAAATACATGTTTGATGGGAGATAATGCTCTCCGTTACGCCTCGCAGAACTGCCAGATGACTAGTGAAACTTATAGAATCTTTGTGTTGTCACACAGTGGGTAGCATATTTTATTAGCAGCTTTTAAGATTCCTAAAATGGCGAGCTTATAGGTACTGAAACCAAGGTAGTACAGAAAATGTAAATATAGTCTAATTTAGTTGAAGATTCCCTTTGATGCTCCAGAACACAAAGACGGCAGTCTGAAAAGAACAACGGCATTTCAAGTACATGCTAAAGTGTAATTCACTGAACAATTAACAGTGGGGAGATGATTACACTGTAGCCAACTTATTAGGGACTAGAAGCGGATGCTTCTGATTTACATCATTGTTCTCCAATAAACCTAAATAATCCAAAATGCAACATACTCTACCTTAAGCCCGATAGTTACATCACAGGATTTTACAGAACGTCTGGCAGTTAGGATAGCGGAAGTTGTCTGGCATAGGCTAATACTGTCAGTTAATGAACTGTGCTCGTATTAGATATTGAGATGAAAATAGGGAAATTGTTAAAAGAGTGTATTTGTAGCAAAGCTCAAGTGGTGGTGGTGGTTAGTGTTTAACGTCCCGTCGACAACGAGGTCATTAGAGACGGAGCGCAAGCTCGGGTTAGGGAAGGATTGGGAAGGAAATCGGCCGTGCCCTTTCGAAGGAACCATCCCGGCATTTGTCTGAAAAGATTTAGGGAAATCACGGAAAACCTAAATGAGGATGGCTGGAGACGGGATTGAACCGTCGTCCTCCAGAATGCGAGTCCAGTGTCAGCGTTAAGTGGAAGTGTTTATTTTCACACTGTGTTTATTTTCTCCGTATTTCGATTTGATTATTGTCATTGTTTTACATGTTTTTTAAATTTTGTGACATAGTTTATGTATTTTGATTGTTGCACCAATAGTAACGTTTGTCTGTATAGTTTGAATGAGGAGAATGGAATGAACATTTGAAAGGATTTTAAGAGAGAGATTATGTAGTTTTGTTGGCAGGTGATATGTTGATTTTTTTTGTGAAAGAGAGCTTGATAGATTAAAAGACAAATTATTATGTCAGGAAGAGAATGTGCACAGTTTATCAAATGGTACATAAGCTAGAGTTACTATTTAGGTGACATATCCATAGAGAAGCTGAATAACAGGGAATATTCAGAAGAGGTTGTCATACTACTTGACTGTCTTGTTAGCTCTGCGATAAATTGATAACTGAGGATATAAAATTTTAATTTTCTCTGTATGAAGTATGTAAATAGAACTCGGGCAGCTAAGGATTTCCGTAATAAAATTTTAAAGGAAAGAAACTGAGTTTGTTGCGTGTATGGGTCGTGTGACCTTTATATCAGAAAGGTAAAAATTGTGTGTGGGTGTTCCATTAAATAAAGAGTTCTGCACGAGTGAGAATAATAAGCACTGATGTTTTTAACGGTACAGTAAATTGACGTCAGTGAGAGGGTATTTAATAAGCGCCCGTACCGATGTGAAAAATACAAAACATGAATTACGCAGTTCATAACTGAAACCTACGTAAGACAGAAAAGTATTTCTTATCTTTTTCCAACAGAAAAATTAATCTTGAAGAGTTTGTATAATAAAAGGTAGAAAGTTAACATTAAGAGTAATAAGAGTAACAGCAGTTAAAAAGACGAAGGATACTGTATGCTTTTGTGCAAACTCCGTACTACCAGTATACACTAAAGGAACTGGTACACCTGCCTAATATCGTGAAGGGCCACAGCGAGCACATGGAAGTGCCACAGCACAACGTAGCACGGACTCGACTAATGTCTGAAGTAGTGCTAGAGGGAACTGACACCACGAATCCTGCACGGCTCTCCATAAATCCGTGAGAGTACGAGGGGTAGAGATCTCTTCTGAACAGCACGTTGTAAGGCATTCCACACATGCTCAATTATGTTCATGTCTGGGTAGTTTGGTGCCAGCAGAAGTGCTTAAACTCATAAGAGTATTCCTGGAGCCACCTTGTAGCAATTTTGGAAATGTGGGTTGTCGCATTGTCATGCTGGAATTGCCCAAGTCAGTCGGAAAGCAGAATGGACATGAATGGACGCTGGTTATCAGACAGGATGCTTACGTACGTGTCACATGTCAGAATCGTATCTAGACGTATAAGGGGTCCCATATCACTCCAACTGCACACTCCCACAGCGTTACAGAACCTCCAACAGCTTGAAAACACCACTGGTGACATGCAGGATCCAAGGATTCATGAGGTAGTCTCTATGCCCGTACACGTCCATCAGTAGGATATAGATTGAAACGAGACTCGTCCGACCAGGCAACTTGTTTCCAGTCATCAACAGTTCAATGTCGCTGTTGACGGGCCGAGGCGAGGCGTAAAGCTTAGTGCCATGCAGTCATTAAGGATACACGAGTGGGCCTTTGGTTCAGAAAGCCCGAATCGATGGTGTTTCATTGAATGGTTTGCACGCTGACAGTCTCTGGTGGGCCAGCACTGAAACCTGCAGCAATTTGCGGAAGGGTTGCACTTCTGTCACGTTAAACGATTCTCTTCAGTCATCGGTGGTCCCGTTCTTTCAGGATCTTATTTCCGCCGAAGCGACGTCTGAGATTTGATGCTTTACCGGATTCCTGGTATTCGCGGTTCACTCATGAAATAGTCGCACTGGAAAATCCCCACTTCATCGCAACCTCGTCCCATCGCTCGTGCGCCGACTGTAACAACACGTTTAAACTAACTTACTTCTTGATAACCTGCCACTATGACAGGAGTAACCGATCTAGCAACTGCGCCAGACACTTCTTGTCTTACATGGGCTTTGACGACCTCAGGGCCGTATTCTACCTGTTTACATATCTCTGTATTAGAATACGGATATCTATACCAGTTTCTTTGCCGTTTCAGTGTATAAGCCATAACATAGAAGAATCTTGCCTCATCGTTTCTCTTGACGTTCTCATCTCTTGCCTTCATTGTCTCTGGTAGCTCTTGTATCTGTGAATTCTTTTTAAAATGACTTCAGTTTATTCTTTTATGAAAATTATTTTTTCTTGCTCATAACGCTGACTAGCCATACATGTGCATTTGAAATAGGAGATTGAAATAAGGACGACATCTAAATGGAAAATTAATTTTACATCTACATGGATGCTCTGCAAATCATACTTAAAGTGCCTGAAAGAGAATAACGTTTCTTCTAGAAAGAGCGGATAAAGCTTTAGTCAGTTAATTATGTGTTCCATTGATGACATGAACCATTCTTTTATCAAAATGATGTGGAACAAGTCAATTTATATGATATTATTAGTGTTAATATTAGTGAACGTTTTATCATTATATTCCTACTCACGCTGCTTTGCTTTCTTTCTTTTTTACTGGCTACCAGTTTTTAAGCTGAAATTCGTCATTGGGAGAAAAGGAGTTGTCCAAGAGAAACGATTTTACGTATATTACAATCAGAATTTATCAAATTTGCTTCGCTACCCGTCAGATACCTGTAGTACTGTAAAACATAGATGTCAGTGGTAAATTGGGAACCGTTTTATTAACGTGCAAGCAATCATTGACCTGATAGCTTTCCAATAGAGACTTATGTTCTTGCAGACAGTGTTTACACTCGCTGGTCTTGCTCGCGGCAAATTTAAATGTCATTTGTGAACTTCAGTGTACTTAGTTTTGGGTAATATTCAGGACTTTCCATTATACAGCGGTCAATAAATTACCAATAAAGACAGAGAAACATAAGGACCGCTTCTTATTTTTATGAGGTTACCCCATACGTGGCATTATATAGCGATACGAGAGGTTTAGCCACGAGCCAGACCACAATACAAGGTAACGTCATACAACTTAAGCTCAACTGCTATTGTGAGATATTAGGAAGTACTGCGTCGAATCACTTTAATGACATCAACGCCTATGTTGACATCAACGTACAACAACCACTTAAAGATGCAGGTGGCAGCACTAGCAAAGTGTGTCGGGGAGACACTGAAAAAAGTGCAGTCGTTGTCGCAATGCGGAAAGGGAGCGATTTATCTGATGTCCAAAAGAGCTTTCGGGACAAGTGAGGGAGCATTTTCGAAACAGCTGTGTCTGTAAACTGGTCGCGTGCCGCAGTGGTTAAAGTACACGTTAATGATAGTGACGCTATTCAGATACGGTGCCGAGGCAGTTATAGTGGTACAGGGGGTCATAGGTGACAGGGGTGAACGACTGTTGTGGAGATGTATACGGGTCAATAGACGTGGAGCTCTTGAGCAATTGACCACCGTGATGTACCAAGGGGCTACCAACAGCGTCTCCTCTGCAAAGCCATGAACTTGCTCACCAATGTCGCAGCTGGATGTCCACTAAGTAGGGACAGGTGGGCTTTACCGGTTAATCACGTCCCTGTGGTGGGCGACAGTCAGGTCTTCGTCCTATAATCTCATCGACTGAAACAGATTTTTCCTCAGTGATCAGTCCAGCTTCGAACTGTGTCTCTGTGACCAACCAAGGCGTATCCAGAGATGCCCCAGAGAGCCGATACGATACGAACGTAGCTGTCGCCGCCCATACGTGTCGGTATCGAGGAGTGATTGTTTGGGGTGACGTTAGGGTCAGAGCAGGACCATTTGGTTGTAATCCTTTGCACCCTTACATCAAAGCGATACGTCGACGATATTCTACGCCCGTTTTATTGCCAGTCATAGCAAGCCATCGTGGGCTTACATTTCATCCAGTAACAGAGAGGTGCTTGGTGTACTGAATCCCTATATCTTGTTCATCGTGCCAATGAGAGGGCGCGAGTCCATCTTCTTCTAGGGGAACACGTCCTTGACGTCTGACAGCGGAATGGAGCCAAGGTGGCAGCGGCTCCATTACGCTCCGTGGGTCTAGTGGAGCTCGTTGAAAGCACCATGATGACGAATGAGTCTCGTCCACTGGTTGCAGACCGCGTTCAGCACTTCATGTCTTCCGTGTAACCGGCCGGCAGATGCGCTGTGCCACATGGGCAGGCATGTCATGGTGCAGTACTAAGAACACGGTGGGGAGTTGCAGTTGAGGTGCTGGTCCAACAACTAGACTCATCTGAACCCGATCTATAGTATCTGGGATGTGAATTAAGGTGGTGTCAGGGCTCATCGCCCACATCTCCGAAATTTACTGGAATTGTGAAAAGAAATTAACTACTAAATATTGTATTACACGGAATGATATCAGAGAAAAATATTTTGAAACGATGATCCTGTGATATAAAAAGTATACTGTAAGAAAATGTTAAGGAATTTCTGGATTTCGATCCCCAATTTTATGCTTTTTACGAGTTGTTGCCCCACACTGAGCATTCCATCTGGCCTGATCCGAATTTCTAGATTCGCTGTTGGCTCCATCC
This sequence comes from Schistocerca piceifrons, assembly GCF_021461385.2. Lineage (NCBI taxonomy): Eukaryota > Metazoa > Arthropoda > Insecta > Orthoptera > Acrididae > Schistocerca > Schistocerca piceifrons. The sequence continues at coordinate 156,407,900 of NC_060140.1, forward strand.
TTATCATCCAAGCCCTAAAGCGAGAGGATCTGTCACGGAGTATGAGGTTCAAATGCTTCAAATGGCTCTGAGCACTATGCGACTTAACTTCTGAGGTCATCAGTCGCCTAGAACTTAGAACTAATTAAACCTAACTAACCTAAGGACATCACACACATCCATGCCCGAGGCAGAATTCGAACCTGCGATCGTAGCGGTCGCTCGGCTCCAGACTGTAGCACCTAGAACCACACGGCCACTCCGGCCGGCGGAGTATGAGGAAATATTACCATCTGAGGTATGCTAGCGTAATATCATGATTAAGGAGACTGCTGGAAATGACAGTAGACCATCGTATTTGTCACTACGTGGCAGAGTTTTATGAGTCATGTCGTATTCACTTCATTGTCTTATTCATTTGGGCAATGTATCATCTGGACCATTTTCTACCAAAAGCATTGCTCCGTCTATTGTTTACAGAAACCACAGACTGTGCGGAAGAAACGTCGAACTTTCTTACAATTTCGAAATCCTGTAGCGGTGTTACAGACTAGCATGACGAGCTGTTTGTGTAAACTCTATTAAATACCTCCTTTCGTGAATGAAATTAAACGGACTAGCAATTTGGTTATCTTCTGAAATGTTGTAAAGTCTATTCTTGGGTACAAATAATTACTGATACCATGAATGAAGAAAGGTAACGAATTAATGTCACGTTTAACTGTAGAGTTGGACAACAGTCAGAGATTAAAGTAGAAATTGTACACATTTCGTTTCAAGGGAATCGTGTTGCGAGATAATTTTACGAAGGGGGAAGGGGATGGAGAGGTTCCTTTTCTGTGCCAGTGTTTTCGTCTCAGAGTAGGAACTGCACCCAAAGACATCAAATATCTATTGGATGTATTGCAATCTCTGTCTTCCTCTACAAATTTTATCCTCTACAGATCCCTATATTACCATAGAATTTAGAACCTGATGCCTTTGTAGACGTCTTATCATACCGTCCCTTCTTCTTCTCACTGTTTCACATATGCTCCTTTCCTCGCCGATTATGCGGGAAACCTCCTCATTTCTTACCTTGTCTGTAACACCGCATCTGAAACATTTTCATTATCTTCTCTTCCTGCTTTTCCACAGTTTATGTCTCACCGCCATACAGTGCTGTTCTTCAAAAGTGCATTCCCAAAAATTCTTTGCTGGAATTAAGGGCCTATGGTTGATAATAGTGGACTTCTCTTTGCCAGTTGTAACTTTTTCCCGGTGCTAGTCTACTTTTCATTTCCTCCTTGGGTTATTTTTGCTGCCTGGGTAGCAAAATTCCTAACCTTCTTGTGCTTTGTGATCCGCGATTTTGTTGTTAAGTTTCTCACTGATATCATTGCTGTTGCTTCTCATTACCTTCGGATTTCTTAGATCTAATCTCATCCATCTTCTGTATTCATTACACTATTCATCCCATTCAGCACATCCTCTAATTATGCTTCACTTTTACTGAGAATAGCAATGTCATCCGCAGCTCTTATGATTATCATTGCATGTCGTGAAATGAAATGATCGCATGGCATTGACAGCCAGGAGTCCCAACTTCGCGAAGTACGGCCGCCGAGTTGTAACTCTTTTCACTTGACGCCACATTGGGCGATTTGTGTGTGTCGATGATGGTGAAATGATGACAACTACACAACACCCAGCCCTGAGCAGAGAAAATCTCCGACCCGGCTGGGAATATAAACCGGTCCACCTGTGTTACAGTCTGATGCGCTGACCACTCAGCTAAGGGGAAAGATTATTTCAACTTGAAGTTTAATCCCACTCTGTAACGTTTCATCTGTCTCCGTCATTTCTCCTTCGATGTATACAATGAGCAGTAGGGGCGAAAGACTGCAGCCCGGTCTTACAAGCTTTTTAATCAGAGCACTTCGTTCTTAATCTTCCAGTCTAACTGTTCTCTCTTGTCTCTTGCACATATTGTATATGACCCATCTTTCCCTATGGCTTAGGCTCAATTTTATCAGAATTTCGAATACTGCACCGCTTGACGCTGGTTCTGTTCCTTCTTCCACCACATCAGACAAGTCGTCATTCTCCTAGAGGCCTCTAATCTTAGTTTCTTCGCAGCTAACTTCCTTGTACCTTTGCTGTTTCCGACATCTGTATATGTTCCTTTTAGAGATGTCCATTCCTCTGCAACACAACTGCTTGCTTCGCCATTCATTATCGCAATGTCTACAGCCACAGAGAACTTCAAGCATATTTCTTCACTTGTTAGTAATTTCGTATCCCACTTCTTTGCGCTTCGGTTCTTCCTGACTAGTGTCTTAAACTACGGCTTCTTTTTATCAGTACTATATTGTGATCTGAGTCTGTACCGGCACCTGGATACGAATTACAATCCAATATCTTATTTCAGAGACTCTTTCTGACAATGATGAATTTCAACTGCAAACTTCCCGTATCTCCCAACATTTACCAAGTATACCTACTCCTCTTGTGATTGTTTTACAATGTATTCGCTATTACTAGCTGATGTTTAAAATTGCAGTATTCAGTCTCTCTCCTCTCTCATTCCTACCACTAACCCCATTGCCTGCCGTAACCCTTTATTCTACTCTTTCTCCTGCAACCGCATTCCAATTCCCCATGACTGTTGGATTTTCATCTCCCTTTCCGCATTGAATTACGCGTTCAGTATCCTCATATACTCTTTCTGTCTCTGCATCGTCGGCTTGCGACGTCGTCATTTATATCGGAAATATTGTTGTCGGTGTTGGTTTGCTGTTGACTCTTATCGGAAAAGCCTATCACTGAATTCTTCACACTAATTGGCCTTCTGCCCTACCTTGCTGTTCATAACTAATGCTACTCCCGTTTTACCACATTCTGCTGATGTTGAGGTTAACTTATAGCCACCAGACAAGATTTCACTGTCGTCAGCCGGCTGCTGTGGCCGAGCGGTTCTAAGCGCTTCAGACTGGAACCGCGTGACCGCTACGGTCGCACGTTCGAATCCTGCCTCGGGCATGGAAGTGTGTGATGTACTTCGGTTAGTTAGGCTTAAGTACTTCTAAGTTCTTAGGGATTGATGACCTCACTTCACTGACCCCTCTATTTCTATGCCGGCCGAAGTGGCCGTGCGGTTAAAGGCGCTGCAGTCTGGAACCGCAGGACCGCTACGGTCGCAGGTTCGAATCCTGCCTCGGGCATGGATGTTTGTGATGTCCTTAGGTTAGTTAGGTTTAACTAGTTCTAAGTTCTAGGGGACTAATGACCTCAACAGTTGAGTCCCATAGTGCTCAGAGCCATTTGAACCCTCTATTTCTAGATCATTTGTATTTCCTTATCACTTTCCTTTTCTGATTTTCGAGTTTTCCTACCACGTTAAATCTTCTGACATTCCACACCCCGACTCGGAGAACGTTACCATTTTTGTTGGTTTTTCAATATCCCCCCATGGTCACCTCCCCTATTGGGGGACTTGTCTTGAAGTTTTGCCAATGGAGAGGTTTTCATGACACTTTTCAATTACAGGCTACAAGTCCTGTGGACACATGTAATGTGTGTTTAGTGCATTGATTTACATTGGCTTTTGCATCCTCCGTCTGTTGACCACTGCTGAAAATTCCATCTTTTAATGACAGTTTCCCACTCCGAGGGCAAGAGAGTATCCTGAACCTCTGTTCTCCGCCTTCTTTTACAAGGCCGTCGCAAAACGCGTGTCTTCGACCGCCATTGCTAGTGGCTTTTAGTTCAAGATTTAAACAGTGTGGAGGTTCTAAACCGAGACCTAGCAGCTTTTAATTACTTTTCAAAGACGCCAGCATAGACAAGGGTGACGACGCATTTCACCTTTGAAGAAATAATTATGAAATAGTAGCACCACAATAGTTCATTTTATCCACTACCGGACTGTTTGATGTGTCCCCCTACTATTTCAAGTAATACGCAATTCTCTTCATTAAAGAGTAGCACTTACCCACAATGTCCTCAGTAATCTGTCGTATCTGTTTCTCTCCCGTTCCAAGCCTGTATCTTTGCACACCTGTACCCTCCTCCAGAATTACTGAAGCTGATATCTTAACGACACTCTAATCATTGTGTCCACCTATCTATTCAATATTTTTTGTATAATCCTTTCCTTGTGCGACTGCGGTCGACTCCATCTTTTCTGTTACCAGTCCATGTCACTGCCAACATTCTTCAATTATACCCCCTATCAGCTGCTTCGATTTTCTTCATTTACGGTTCTCCCACAGTTCAGGAGTCTTTATCATACGATTCCCTGGTGAAGCTGTAAAATCTCAGAGTTTTATTCTCGAATTGCAATCTATATTTAATACCATCGGAAATCATTAGACGAGGAGTGCTCTACTTCTTAAAGTTTCCTCGATTTGTCTGCTATGGTATCAGAATTCATTCCATACGTCTATTATGTAGGTTGTAGTTGTCAGTTTTGGAGTTAAGTTTGGCATAAACCTCCAGATAATTCTGAAAACTATCGTCTCCGCCTCTCTTTCTCCTAATACGGAAACGAATATCTAACCACATTTTTACTGTTCATTAAGTCCTACAACACCTAATCAAGAAAGGATAATGGTGTAAACAATAATTTGAAACAGGACCCACACCTATTTGGACAAAACTCCTTGTCGAAAGCATCTAGACGTATTGTGGATGTAAAAACAAGTGATATATCGACAAAATAATTTTCGTGCACTATTATACAATTTCTACCACCATTAAAGACCCTTCTATCATCATCACATCTTTGGTCACAGTTTGCAGACTAACGATTTCAAATGGTTCAAATGGCTCTGAGCACTATGGGACTTAACATCTATGGTCATCAGTCCCCTAGAACTTAGAACTACTTAAACCTAACTAACCTAAGGACAGCACACAACGCCCAGCCATCACGAGGCAGAGAAAATCCCTGACCCCGCCGGGAATCGAACCCGGGAACCCGTGCGTGGGAAGCGAGAACGCTATCGCACGACCACGAGATGCGGGCGCGACTAACGATTTCTAAGATATCATATTTCAGTTGTCACCAGAATAACGAAGCTTCACCTTTAAATTTTCTAGCATAGTAGGATAATGGGAGACCGCTGTGGATGTGGAGGGGAATCAACTGTGGATTCCAAGAATTTACCAGATGTTAATGACATAAATACAAAGGTAAATACACAGGAATTTCATCCTCACTAATGGTGGAAGTTACTGCAATGTCTCATTCACTGTACTAAGAAATGATATTCTTCATGCTTAACTGTTAAAGGCCACTGTTTGCTTTTTATAATTAAAAAGTCGATAATTCTCAAGTAAGCTATAAATGAAGTATCCTGCCGGAAATTTGAACGACACACTTACAGTAAGAAAGATTTGTGGGTATAAATGTCTGCCGAAACCTATCTGATACGGGAAGATTGAACCAGGAGTTTTGAAAACATTGTTCAAAACATTTCTACAACAAATCTACAAGATGAGATTCGTAACCGAAATGGAGAAAGCACACGATGTTTGCGTCTGTCTTGAGTAGCGAGCGTTAAACTTGATCTAGAAACTACAGGCTTTGACGCATCCGTTTCTTCGTATAAATGTGGGTGGCCCTTTACTAGATAATGATGACAACAGATTGATTTAATAATTATTGTCAATGGGAATTAGTGAGTGTTAACGATAAATCCCTGGATGGAAATCACATTTACACCGGTCTGTCCTGCTGAACAGATTATATTTGCTATAATTAATGATATTGGCCTTCTATAAAACTCATTAATTAAAATATAAGTTATTATTTCTATAGATCGTAATGAATGTAATAATCAGCAATGAAGAAGAAACAGCTTTGCTAATTAATCTTGCTGTTGCAGCAAACAGTGATACGAAAAACCATCTAAAATGTTACTTCGTTTAGGAATTAAGTTGTTAGTATAAGGAACTTGATGAAGCGATGTAATGGGAAGAAAATAAGTTAGGAGAAAGTCTGGTTGTATATTCTGTTGTATATTCTGTGGGAAATGCAATTACAGAGTACACAGTATGAATACAGAATTTCATATGGACAGGCAGCAGATTCTTTCTTGTCCAGAAACACATTATATGATGGTGTGTCTTACCTCTGCAACAGATTCCTTACAACCACCATTCGGCACAATGTGAAAGTAGCCTGGTTGGGCATGATTCAGTTTCCTAAAGGTAAAGTGATTTAGCAGTAAAAACAGAAATTTGTGGATGAATTTTTGTATGTAGCCTCGTCGTTTGATTCCCAAATAATCAGTAATTATTTTTCCAAGGTACAACCATTAGTTGAGTACTAAATAATGCTTGAAGTTGTGGATATGCACAGGGCTATTAATTACATTGTTGACCTGGACGAGATAAGGAAATATCAACTTACTCGAGAATTTGTCGTTGGTCTTCGACAACACTTTAGGCGGATAGTTGTGGAACAAATTGTTTGCTCCCACTCTCTGCCCAATCTGAGCTCGAGTTCGGCATCTAATGACATTCTCTTCGATTTGGAAATTTCCCATTTCAATTTAAATTTAATCTTAGTCACTCTTTCACCTGATGTGAGTTTGTGGCAGGTAAGGCGGGCTCACATGTTTTCTAAAAACATTACGAAATACAAGTGTTTTTTTCATTTTATTTGTTTTTATGCGGACCGCCAAGATTGACTGTATAGTGGAATCTCTTCATCCCACAGAAGCATCCACTCACAGCGTCCGCTATTATATTGTACATTACGTGATCCAAAGTATCCGGACACCCCCAAAAACATACATTATTCATATTAGGTGCATTGTGCTGCCACCTACTGCCACCTGCTGCCAGTTACTCCACATGAGACCTCAGCAGTCATTAGAAATCGTGAGAGAGCAGAACTGGTGACTGCGTGTCACTTGTGTCATACATCCCGAGATCCACTGTTTCCGATGTGATAGTGAAGCAGAAGCGTCCAGAGACATGTACGGCACAAAATTGTACAGACCGACCTCGTCTGTTGGCTGACAGTGACCACCGACAGTGGAAGAGGGTCGTAATGTGTAATAGGCAGACATAAATCCAGACCATCACACAGAAATTTCAAACTGCATCAGGATCCACTGCAAGTACAGGGTAATTCAAAAAGAATACCACAACTTTAGGAATTTAAAACTCTGCAACGACAAAAGACAGAGCTACGCATTATCTGTCGGCGAATTAAGGGAGCTATAAAGTTTCATTTAGTTGTACATTTGTTCGCTTGAGGCGCTGTTGACTAGGCGTCAGCGTCAGTTGATGCTAAGATGGCGACCGCTCAACAGAAAGCTTTTTGTGTTATTGCGTACGGCAGAAGTGAATCGACGACAGTTGTTCAGAGTGCATTTCGAACGAAGTATGGTGTTAAACCTCCTGATAGGTGGTGTGTTAAACGTTATTATAAACACTTTACAGAGGATGGGTGTTCGTGCAAAGGGAAAAGTTCTGGACGGCCGAGAACGAGTGACGAAAATGTAGCACGCATCCAGCAAGCATTTGTTCGCAGCCCAGGAAAATCGACTCGCAGAGCTAGCAAAGAGCTGCAAATTCCACAATCAACTGTATGGAGAGTCCTACGAAAAAGGTTAGTTGTGAAACCTACCTGAACGTCAATTACCCGAGGCGATGGATCAGCCGCCAGGCAGCCCGTGACAGAGCACTTCATCACTGGCCTCCAAGAAGCCCTGATCTTACCCCCTGCGATTTTTTCTTATTGGGGTATGTTAAGGATATGGTGTTTCGTCCACCTCTCCCAGCCACCATTGATGATTTGAAACGAGAAATAACAGCAGCTATCCAAACTGTTACGCCTGATATGCTACAGAGAGTGTGGAACGAGTTGGAGTATTGATATGGCTCGAGTGTCTGGAGGGGGCCATATTGAACATCTCTGAACTTGTTTTTGAGTGAAAAAAAAACTTTTTAAATACTCTTTGTAATGATGTATAACAGAAGGTTATATTATGTTTCTTTCATTAAATACACATTTTTAAAGTTGTGGTATTCTTTTGGAATCACCCTGTACTATGACAGGCAGGAGTTGAGAGAACTTGGATTTCATGGTCGAGCGGCTGCTCGTAAGCCACACATCACTTCGGGAAATGTCAAACGACGCCTCGCTTGGTGTAAGAAGCGTTAGCATTGGACTATTGAACGTTGCGTAGAATGACGAATCGCTGTACAAATGTGGCGATCCGACGGCAGGGTGTAAGCAAGGCGAATGTCCGGTGCACGTCATCTGCCGGCATGTGTAGTGCCAACAATAAAATTCGGAGGCGTTGGTGTTATCGTGTGGTCATGTTTTTCATTAAGGGGGTTTGCACACATTGCTTTTTGCGTTGCACTATCAGAGCACAGGCCTATATCGGTGTTTTAAGCACCTTCTTGCTTCCCACTTGAAGAGCAGTTCGGGGGATGGCGATTACCTCTTTCAACACGATCGGGAACCTGTTCATAATGAACGGCGTGTGGCGGACTGGTTACACGACAGTAACATCCCTGTAATGGACTGGCCTTCACACAGTCCTGACCTGAATCCTATACAAACGCTTTGGGATATTTTGGAACGCCGTCTTCGTGCCAGGCCTCACCAGCCGACACCGATCCTCTCCACAGTGCAGCACTTCGTGAAGAATGGACTGCCACTGCCCAAGAAACCTTCCAGCACCTGATTGAAGGTATGCCTGCGAGATTGGATACTGTCATCACGGCTAAGGGTGGGCCAGCACCATATCGAATTCCAGCATTATCGATGGAGTTCGCCACGAGCTTGTAAGGTGTCCAGATACCTTTGATCACATATTGTATGTTATACAGCGCTACAGTTTACGTTTCCTAAGCTCCTTTGGTAGGGGAAAATGTTATACCTGTAGGATAATGTACCTATGAACACACTATGTTTATTGGTCGATATTTGCAGTCTAGTGACTAAGAACCACTGGAAGGAATGCGTACTTAAGGTCGCCATAAGTTGTTTGCTCAATTCTCCACAGTTTTCATTGTTGTGAGACATGAAGTAGTGTTTTGCCGAGAATTTGTAATTATTTTGCGTTTTTCATATTTGAATGCTGTATTACAGCTATTTGGAACATAGTGTTAATTCTTCGGGTACATAAATTTATGTCGAGTGAAATGCTGTATGCAGGTGTTGGGCAAAGGCATGGAAACACGGGTGAAATGCTTGCCTGAATATAAATGCGTATTAAAGCCAAGCATGCAGATTGTGCTGTCCCTCAGATGGTAACTGAGATTAATACCCAGTAAGACTAACATAGATGGCGCTTCAAACATAACAATTACAGTGAAGTCAGCACGTTTTATAATGGTCCCCTGGAAGTTATAAATGGCCTGACGTGGTTCTTAATAGGACGTGTGATCACCAATGACCGCGATGCAAACTATACAATCCACACCCATGTTGACCACAAGTTTGGAAAGCATTCTTTGTGGTACAGGCTTATATTCCTCCAGAGTCCTGATGACAACTGCTGGATAACTGATGGTGCATGTGGACGTGCTACTTTACGGCTCCACAAAGCAAGCCAAGTGTGCCCATTGAGAATTAAGTCGAAGGAACGGAGAGGACCTTCCAGACTCCGAATATCTTCACTCTCCTAGTGCCCGCCTACCTGCCCTGTTCGACTTGGTCGTTCATTGTCATCCATGTCACGGGCGACCCGAGTGCACCCCTGAGAAGAAGTGGGGAAGAAATGCAGTGCCATAATAACGTTAACCCGAGCGTGACACATGTTCAGAGATTTGGTAGTCAGTACGCCAATATAAAGTAATGCCTCCCTACACCACACAACCTGGAACTCAAAAACAAAAATGGCTACATTACGTCATTTCATTGGTGAATTCAGTCTCGACTTCAGATTAGGTCACGGGAGAACGTGAACCTACGGTCTTATAGTTTTTATTGATAGATAACTTCACGGGGATCTAGAAGGTAGGCACAGCCCTTGACCTTAACATTTCAGAGATGTAACTATTGCTGTCCAGATAACTTACATGTGAACCACACGTGATCGTCTTCTGTGCTTAATGGCGCCCCCTACCATTAGGCCAATTGCTGATCAGTCATAACGGCTACGAGTGCTATGCAATCTTTGTTCTTCCCAGAGCCTACACACTCCGATATATCCATTGTGGTGTTATACACAAAATATAGACTTGTCTGGAAAGATGACGTTGCACCTCTTCTGCGTCCAGTGAATCTGGGCACTCTAATATCGACACGCCTCCCTTTCCTTATGTACAGGCTGTACTTGGCACTGGTGCTATCTAGTTTGTTCGCTGGCTATAAATTCGGATCATCTAGACGTCCGAACACTTCTAGCCTTCTTGGAGTTTGTTGCATGCAGCACTCACAGAGCTGATGTTTGAAATGGCCTGCATTGTGTTTCAGAGCTGCGGTACAGTACTTGAATGTAAGCAATCGCGTAACTTGTAAGGGAAGTGACTTCTTTGAAGTTAATGAGCATCTCGTTAAGGCACTGGTATCATAGTACTGTACCTCATTCTTAATTCTAGCAAGGAAGACGAAGTGTGCGAGTAATTCACCTTTGTGACTTATATTGTGATGTAGTTCCGCTTTTTATTTCCATCAACGAATACTATTTTAGAATAAAGACGCTTGGAGGAGAGTGTAGCAAAACATGAGGTTCATAAATGAGTGCCCAAGACATGCTGTTAACTACATTACACGGTATCGTTATTCCTCGCTTTTGTTGAGGAAGTCATCTGCTTCAACTTCATTCGTGAAGACGAGAATTCCATACGATTATATGAGTAGACATGTGAAAGATAGTCTTTAAAATAACCAAATGGAGCTTACGCGCCCGGATAGCTGTTCGTGTTAAAGCGCCGTTTTCAGGATAGTACTTGATCGCAGGATTAACGACGAAGTCAGTGTGCTAGCCAGCCTGGATGTGGTTCTTATGCTGCTCCCCACACCACACTAGGTCAATAACGGGCTGGTATCCACCTCACATAAACAATGGGTGCTATGAAAAATAAAACTCACAGATTTTATTCACGAAATTACTGTTTGTATTTAAAAGAGCTTCACCTAAATTATACACATCTGAAATCGTTTTAATAGTGTTTTGAAACAGCAACTATAGCACGTTTTAGGATTTCGTTCAGTATAGCAGTACAGTACTCTTGGATGTCATCAACTGCATCGTAACGATGTCTTTTTATTGCAAACTTTAATGAAAGAAACACTCAGAGGTCTCCTGCGGCCCAACCGCGAATACGGTGGGTGACCCCGGACTGTGATCCATTTCCTGGCCAAAACCACGCATGCAGTCTTAACTTTTTGGGTTGAAACATCATCGTGGAGGAGCAACCAGGAACCTGTCTCTTGGTATTCTGCTCGAATTTCATGAATTCTCATCCACAATTGATGGAGGACTCATAAAACCTGATGCCGCCTCACTGCTCTACAGCTATTTTTCGTCAGGTGGTAGACATGAACTGTTACGTCCATAATCAGAACGCCTGCTGCCATGAAGAGCACTGTGACCTTCTATACGGTTGTTCTTGAAACTTCAAGAGTCGTAATGTCGCAACTAGCCACGAGATAGCATTATAGTTTGTAACTTCACAGAAGCAGTCCAAAGGACTTTAATCACTTTCTAGTGATTAACACCACTCGCAGATACATATACTGTGCCGTGGGTTATTAGGGTGCCGACACGAAGAGCATCAGGCCACGCATTAAGCTAATCATACCAAATCTTTCATAGCCTTGCTGACCCTGTGTGGATGCAGGACAAAGGCTAAAAAAAAAATTAGAAGAAGATAATAACAAAGTGAAACATACTCTGCAAAATATGACAGCAACTATTTCTTGATCTGTAGTTTCACTTATAGGCTCCGGTTTTTTCACCCATCTGAATCTTTATACACGATCTTCAGTTTATAATTTGACAAATAACCTTTTCTGTGTGAACTGCAGTTTAATATACCCGTTTGTTTCTTTTTCCTGTCCGAAGTACCAAACAAAACGATTATTGAACGTAAGAATATGAAATATACATAGACAAAATTAATAAATTAATAATATATTACCAAGAAATTGAAACATTGGTATAAGAACTAGAGAGAATATGTAAGGATATTATCAAATGTTTCCACTTTATACAATATTTATACAAGTTGTGTCCATAATCTGTCCACACTGATGACACTGCTTTGAAACAGTGACAGTTACAACCCTCCGCATGAATCCGGCCAACGGTGGCACTTCACCAGATGATTAGAAGGTTGCTCCACATTCAAATAGTGAGTCTCCGGCTTGCGCGATGCCTCATTTCCTGAATTTGTTCTTGGAGCTTGCAAAGTCTCAGCGTAGTCTGTGGACGGACTTCCACGTACAGTTTCCCACTTTGTGCGCACGTGTCAACTCTTCTCCATTTCTGATGTAAGGAAACATCTGTTCCTGTAGTTCATTTCTGGCTTTCTTTTTAGTCTGATTGAAGTGGAGGAGAAGACAGCCATCCTCTGTTCGCTTGCTGACACAGGCCCGCTCGAGTGAATGAGTTTGACGGTTTTTTCTTCTGGGATGGTAAGGTATAGGAAATAGTTTCGCTTTATTGTGTATTGGCTTGCAAAGGGACTTAGGCTCTCTGTGGGTCTTTGAGTCCTTTGAGGGTGTTAGGTAGTCGTACGAGTGATTGACATTAATTATTTACACCTGAGATATCGAATAACTGAACATTGCATTAAATTTGATGGTCCTGCGGGGATGCAAAGATTTCTCGAATAGCATGTATTTGTGCCACTGACATCGACAGGCCTGGCCTACATTCTCACGTTGGTGAACATTTCCCCGATACTCGCTAATTTGTGAAAAAGACGCGTTACCTGGCCTTTCATCTTCTCAGCAACGTATTTTTCCCCAGTTACCTGGTACATTTCTCACGTCCTGTCCCATCTTCGGGTGCCTAGGTCCCACTTCAAGCTCCTGTTTTGTACTGGTTGCAAACCGCGTATATTAGAGTCACATGTTCTTCCCCAAGGCGTCGAGCTGTACAGCAGGGAGCGTCGAACCGTTGCCCTACAAACTTTTAATTTCGTTGATGGGTTTAGATTCCTCCTCGTAAAAAAAGGCGTGAGTGCCCATATCATCTTCATAGTATTGTGAACATCGCGGACGCGGTCCTCAAAACCAACACGGTGGTGGTACACTTCTTCCTGACCGACTGTCCGTGACACTGGTGAGCGCAGCAAAAGGTTCGTGGTATGAGCAACCTGTCTTGCTGACTTATACGCCCTCTATACTGTGGTCCGGGGTATGCGAAGGCCTTTTGCAGGTCACGCTGCAAATTACGCAGTCGGAAGTCGTGAATTCGGAGGGACTGAGCTGGCAAACAACCCGACGGAGGCGTTTTGCCGCTTGTCGTCGGCGCTTGGTGGCTTTTGCGATACGCCGCATTCTGTACTGCTTGTACAATGCCAATATTATGTCGGTATCAGGATAGGAGACTCATATCTCTGTGGTTTATTAACTAAGGTTTCCCTCACAGCTGCATACAATATTTTTGTTAGTGACTAGTTACGAAAATTTTTGTTCACTCTTAAATCAATACTGCCTTTGTAGTATTTGACAGCATGTAACAGATTTTTCTTACAACAGGTCTATGGAAGAAACGTTATTAGACCATGTTATGGTCCCCTTTGCACATTCAGAAATCGATAGGCGTCTTTAGTTGTTTGTAATGTAGACGACTAGATCTGATATAAAAACAAGTATGCCACATATTCCATTGAAATTATCTTCTGTCAGATATTACAAATGCAGGTAAAAGCTTCGGAAAGAATTGAAATATTCGAAGCTAGTCACCAAGAAAAATACTGCACATGACAGAAACATGAATTAATAAATTACATACAATACACTTTCTGAACATTCCTGAAATGTTCATCCAGGTTAAGAACTGCTGTGTATCGAACCATATGTCACTAGATAATTTCCTCCAATATAAGAATGGGGTTAGGTCTTCCACAAATTCATATTCAGTGACTGTTACGATCGTCCAAACGATATCTCTTGCAGTACATTTATCATTCTCTCTCTGAAATTGCCTCGGAGTGCAGGATGAACACTGTGAGGCTTTGAATAAAATTTTGTAGCTCAACTTATCACGCACAAATGTACCAAGATGGAACCCTTTACTTAAGTTTCATATAAAGATCATTGATACACGCAGGTAGTTTCTCACTCGTGTAAGTTACAATTCAAATCCCATTCAGATCCGTTGCCATTTACCACTGCATACGAGAGTGTTGATCGGTTATGAATAAGCATCCTTCCAAATGCTGTTGCTATCTCGTTAATTGTATGGAACGTCAAATCCCATTCGTCACCAGGGACTTACTGACTGTTAGGCGCTGATTGTGCAGTATTGGTCATGAATACCTCATGAATGCGATTTGGGGAGGTCCAATACGACAAAACTGAGCAGAGATGGGACTGAAATCAGGGTGTGATTCACAGACGTTTAAGCCAATGCTTGCATCATCTCTAATTGTAGATACATCGAGCTGGATTCTAAATTACGTAACCAACAGTATGAACAATCATATTTACTTTCATATTATTCAGAGGTGTCTAACGTCTCATTTTATCAAACAGAGCTTGGCTTTTAACATTTAGTGGCGCAATGATAAGATAATGCACTAGGATTCGGTAGGGGCTCTCCAATTCGATCTTTTGAATGTCTCTTATGCTCCATCCCAGTCTTTTCTTGAGTCATCAGATACAGATATGAACCTGCCCTCCACTACTTTCTCTCCAGTGCCAACATATTCATTTTAAACTTGTACTTATAGCTAATACCTCCGATTATTTGTTGCCGGGCATGCCAGGTTAGCGTTTACCACGTAATCCTTTCCTCGTTGATGTTCTGCAGAAGTTCCACAATTCTTACCTTATCATAGCACTTAATTTCCAGCATTCTTCTGTAAACTAGAGCGGTAGAGTGGGACAAACTACTATTCTTTTGCTAAATGAAGTGGCAAGTTGTTTATTAGGATCGTATTTTGTTTGAGAAGACTGTTCCAAAAATATACACAGTGTGTTCTGTAGTCTTATAGGAGATTGTACTGGTGAATATTAAAGAAACATATCACATAAACCTTGATCAGCAGGCAAAGGACTCGTTAAAATAAGGAGAAATGTCTCCTATGGTAGCCATTTAGCTGTTGACACCGCAATGGTTACTCCATGTGATTTTTACACAATCTCACATATCATGAACTTACAGAATTGAGAAAAAAGTCACATGTGAACACACCCTTTACCCATCGGATTTGTTCACATGCACAAGACACGCGCCACTTTAAGAACTGGATGTTGTCTACGGAGTAGAATTAACAGGAATCCCAATAGATAGAAATCCAAACAATTAGATCATGGCGACGAATAGATTCAGATGGACGAAGATGCACACAATAAATGAGTCGTTCTAGATGCCCATCCACGAATATGATACGAAACCTTCGATTAACGGAGTTCGATAAGCCATAGTGCAATATCAAGTCCGCTTTTTTACTCATTAAGTTGCTTACGTCCCACGCTTCCGGGAAAATGTTCAAACAGTATGTAAGGGTGGCTGATCTAGATGAGAGCTGTAATTGCGGTATCTAAGAACAGTTAGAGGACAAAATGCAGAGATCAATACAAGTAATACGAAAAAGCAACGACCGCGAAATGTTCGTTTCAGCCGGAACTACGCGTATCTACCTTAAGAATTTGTGACATTTAAACACCCCCTGTATCAGTCCATATATGTAATGTACTGGGTGGCCATAAAAAGTCTGCAAAAGGTGAACACAGCCTAGCCTGCAGCAGTCTTACAGCCGCGAGGAGTGGCTGCGCTGTTTAGGGCCCCATGTCACGGATTAGGCGGTTCCTCCCGCCGGAGGTTCGAGTCTTCCCTCGGGCATGGGTGTGTGTGTTACTCTTAGCATAAGTTAGTTTAGGTAGTGTGTAAGGCTAGGGACCGATGACCTCACCAGTTTGGTCCCTTAGGAATTCGCACACATTTGAACATTTTTTTAACACTTTCACTAGATCCTCAGGCTGTTTCTGACCACCAGGTATCATAAAGAGCCTAAATGTTGTGGCCACGTAATTAATAGTACGTTGGTCTATGACTGGCACGAAATACAGCAGCGATTCCCAGTAGCGTAGATTCTACAAGAGGCCATGTTTCGTCATTCCCGTAAATTACGAACTGGTGATTTGTGGGCACAACTGGCGCCAGATAGCGCCCGCCCGTCCCCCCCCCCCACCCCCCCACCAATGCCGCCCAATACGATGTGCTTCTTCCGCTTCACATGTGATGAATTTGGTAGTCAAGACATCAACCTGAATTTACTGCAGTGATCCACAAACCAACGTAGCACCATTGCGGCATTGTGACGCCAGATATCTTTCTAGAAGATGCTATCCCCGTCGTGGAAGGCACCAAGCAAGAATGGAGGTAACTGGTCCTCAACAATGGTGACATAGTCGACAGATTGCTACCACAGTCACATGGATGCCCAGCTGGATGACCCCATTCGCACAATTCTGTCTTCCTCGGCCTACGATCCTGGCGTGGTGCATGTTTCGAGCAGCTGTACGTCTGGATGACGGAATATATAGACCAGGGCCGTCTATGAGACGTTGATATATCGACGTATCAGTTTATAGATGTAACGACATATAGACATACTCGGCACAAGAAAATCTATATAGATCGGCGACATCATTTTTTCCATATATATAAATATCGAAATCAAATTAGCTATGCTGAATTCCGATATTTTTATTTTATATTATATTCGTTTTAGAGCTTTCAGTACATATTTGAGGTCATCCTTTTGAGATTATAGTGGAACATAATTTTCCTTTCGCTGTGTGAAGACTCCATTTTGAGTTTTCGTTGCGTCCAATGTTTCTCTTTGACTGTGTGCAGCAAGTACATGTGGCACTACAGAAGAATTAATGATTTTGCTTTGGTGTAGTGCCATAGTCATAGTTATTGAAAGATATAACCGCCATTTGACCGTACAACACACCTTCGGCCTGTAACACTTGAAAATGGACTAAGGCTGAAATACAGACTGTGGAATAAAATCTGTTGTACAGTCAAGTGGCTGTTATATCCTTCAAAAAACAAAAGAAATCCACTTGGACGGCGGGGCGGGAGGGGAGTAGGGTGGCCATGTGAATGCAATAACTAGCTTTCCGATGTGAAGAAATTCAAGCGGCATTGTTAAAAAACAGTTGCTGAAAATGATGAAAGATTTGTCAAGATTGGTCTTTGCGGTGGGCAGTGACATGTGAGGGGAAATGTTGAGGTAATCGGCGCTTGGGGCTACTAACAGAGATTGTAATGTTTAGCTCAATCACGCAATTTTGTCACTATAGCTGCTAGGTCACTGGCGCTGATAGTCGACATGACGTGTTCCGGACAAATCCGATATGTCACGAAACGGGCGACCGACCCATCGTACACATTTTGCTGTGCCACTTACATACAGTTGCGATTGTTAGCAAAATGGTTAGCGCCAAGCGTGAAGGTGCATAGTTTTCTTACCAGTTCATGATATTAGGGGATAGACAGGCTGCTAGTTTGTTGATGTACAGAGTATCTAATAATAAATCAATATTTTAATATACAGCTGTAAAACCGGCAGTATCGGTAGATATGTCGATGTAACGATTCCTCCTCTCGATATATCTGGAGCCGATAATACCTTTTAAATATCGATATATAGAAATGGCGATATTTTTAGAAATATCAACAGTCCAAATTGACACTTCCATCGACGCATTGTAACAAGAAAACGTCAGAGTTTTCAGGTAAGGCTACAAATTCCCATGGATCCAACACTGACTGCAGTCGTAACTTCTGAAGACATTAGATCATCTCAGATACATGTTGGGGGCGTCTAATTTGTAGCCCCATGTTCAGCAACGTGGGGTGTACTCCGAATCACTTCTGCCTACTCCGGGACTCTACTCTGTCGTCAAATCTGCAACAGATTGACGCCTATCCCCCGTTAGAGATGTGGCAAACCTTCGACGTTCATGTTGTATGATAAGTGTGTCACCTCCCCATAGTTTCACTGTTGTTCAGCCTCTTACTATAGATGCTCGTGGCGGTACCATGCAAATACCTGATCATTTCTGCCGTTTCCGAGACGCTCATTCTGAGATGCCGCGCCATAGCGATCAATTCTTTGTCATCCTAAGCGGTAATCAATCAAGAATCATATGTTTCGGAAGGATCCCGAACGCCGATAATAATGTGTACTTTTCTGTAAAGGATCCATATTTGCTGCTATAGCTCATTTTATACAAGAGTTAACTTTATGATCATTTTTCCTATATCTTAATCATCAGTCCTCCGACTGGTTTGATGAGGCACACCACGTATTCTTCTCACGTGTCAACCTCTACATCTACATCTGCATCTACATTACTATTCTCCAAATAACAGTTAAGTGCATGGAAGAGGATACACCGAACCAGGTTCAAGCGATCTGCCTATTGTTCCACTTCCGAACAGCGTGTGCAAAAAACGAACAGCGCGTGATAGCCGCGCGGTCTAGGGCATTTTGCCACAGTTCGAGCGGCTCGTCCCGTCGAAGGTTCGAGCCCCCCCTCGGTCATGGGTGTGTGTGTGTGTGTGTTGTCCTTGCGCAAGTTAGTTTAAGTTACATTAAGTAGCGTGTAAGCCTAAGGGCCGATGACCTCAGGAGTTTGGTGTCATAAGAACTTTCCGTTAATCGTATGCACTGTGATCTTTCTGACCGGAAATCAGGAATCCAGTCGCACATTCAGACGATATTCTGTAAGCATGCAATTTGATCAGAAATCGCTCGTGAACGACGACGCCAAATGCCCTCTGGACGTCTAGAAATACGGAATCAAACTCAGGACTTCTCTCAATATCATTCATTGCTTCATGTGAATAAATAGCTGTTTGTGTTTCACAAGTTTCTGAATCCACGCTATTTGTCATTAAATCGTTGTCTTCGTTTGAATTCATAATGTTAAAAACACAGTACATGATCCAAAATCTTACTGAAAATCGACGTTCGTGATACGGGACTCCGGAGACAGACAGTAAAGCACATTAGTGAGAGATTATGTATAAAGCTTAAGGTTAAGAACTTATGTCAGAGACATGAATTCCTTTCAAAACAGGTTTACTTAAATCACCTGCAACTTAGTAACACGTTGAATCGTCAACAGTTTGATATAACAATGTGTTACTTCATTAATGTAGTAGATAATAAGATGCACACTTTGGTTAGCAGTCATGAAAAGAAAACCTGTAATTCAAAAAGTAGCCAACATATGGTATGTAGGACAGAGTATACCTATAGTAGCCATATTTTCTATGATAGAGTAGTTAATAGAACAGACATTGTTTTTAGTAATGATGAATTAAGTTTACTGATGAATTGTGATAAACACGCTCTAAATAGAGTGGTGTGGAATACAGATTTTACAATAATCTCAGGAGAGTTTGAAGGTGCACTCAACTATTGTAAAGCTGATAAGATGCAGCATAACTTCATTGCAGGGTCAGTTGTCAGATATGTTACTATGAGTAAGAGTATGAGTTAGAGTAGGAGACGTACTTATGAAGATTTAATTGTAGTCTTAATTCTAAATTGAAAGAGCATGAAGCCTTGACTGTGAAAGCTGATAAGGGGAAGATCCTGACAATATGAAGTATCGATGAATACAGTGATAACGATATTAAATATCGATGAACGTAGTGGTGAAGTTAAAGAGTTTTTCTAAAAACTACAACATGACTCCAATGAACAATTTTTTAAACAAGTCAAAAAAGGCACTTACAAAGACTTCTCTCTTGTTTGATGACAAAACCTGCAGTCCCTCGAAGTAATAATCAACGTTTTCTCTGATTAAGGGTACATAATAACATTCATAAACCAAATCATCCCATGACGTCTATTGTTAATTACATAGGCCATTCTGCTTACAGATTTTTCAGTAAGTTAAGTGTGTTTGAGGAACAAATCTCATTCAAGAATACTTACGACTTGGTCGAGAGAATTAAGGATGTTCGGATAAGTTACAGATGAATATCGCTTGACGTTGAAAATTGGTACACAAATTTCCCTGTAAATGATGTCATTTCTCTTATAAGTCTGAATTTTAAGTATAGACATATGTCCACTGCGGAGATTGATGATTCTTTTAAAATTCTTAGAAGTAGTTCTGCCATAAAATTACTTCTCCTTTAAAGGAGAGTCTTTCAAGCGGCTTGAAGGTTAGCAATGGGATGCTAGCTAATATTTTTATCAGTCATTTGAAAGCGAAATGGTTGGAGTAAAACAGGAATTAGCTGGTTTCATTATGTAAAATTACTGATATTTTGTAGATACACCGTTATTATTTAATGAAGAGAATGATGGTTAAAGAGAATTTTTGACGTATTCAACACTCTACATACCAAGATAATATTTATGTATGAAAGTGAAGTAAACAATATAATTAATTTCATGGGCATTAAATTAGTGAACAGTAATGTAAGTCTCAGATATGCAATTTATTGGAAGCCAGCAGTTACAGATGTCATTATCCCGTTTCATACTCTACGTTATGATAGATTTAAAACTTCTTTCTATTACGGATCAGTTCGCAAACTGTTAAAAGTTTTGTTGCAAGCTGACTGATAGGAAATGACTAACAGGAAATGACAAGCTTGCCCCCAAGAATCGGTGAGGAGTAGAACAAGTGGAAAACATAGACTATAAGAAGGGAGAGGTTATAACAATAAATAAAATCAATGTGACTTGAGGGAGCTATAGCGGGTTAATAATTGTAGGGGAACACTGATCTTGAAATATATCTTACAAATAATTCAGGACGTTGAGCGCATGTGCCACCATGTGTTCTTTTTGTTTAAGTTCTTTCTTGTGTACTGTGTTTTGATGAGGCACAGTTTAGCGTTCTAATATTGTGTAATGCATAATACCGGTGTTCACATCGTGATGAGCAATATTTTTTTTTTCCGTCCTTCACTCACAGCTCCAGCCGGTGTAGGCTTTGGTTATTCAGACTGAGGTTGTTGCCAATGGAATGGCCATCACTGTGTGGGCCCAAAAGTTGTGATTCACGAGACATCCAGAACGTCCCACATGTTATCCTATCGCTCGAGTACTGAGGCCGCCCCAGACATTGCCCACGGATGATTCCTCACCCATGGTCGGATGAGAGATTGTTTGAAGTATGTCATGCTGCGAATGGCCTGCACGGTTCGTCTGATGAATATATTTCAGGTTCTGTATGTGCCTAACAAAGATCCTGAGCCACATGCAGTCGTCCGTCCTCTTTCAGAGCGAGCTTCTCGGTTTGCGATATCTGGACGGTCAGAGAGGGTGAGATTTCTGGTAGCTGGGAGCGTCAGTGTTAGGCGATTAATGGGTCTCCATATGGGTATGGCTGTAAAGGACGAGAAGAAGTCCAGTTTGTCTACTGAGGGAACTCATGGATGTTTCCAGATGCTATGAACAGCACAGAGTACAAGCAGCTACAGATGGGGGCTCATGTCGGCACTAAAGAAATATCTTGTTTTTAATCAGACTAGATTCTCTATGGCTTAAGGCGGCTACCTCCAAAGTTAAAGACTAAAAGTCCTGCTTGCAAGTTGGAAAGTGAGCTCACCATCTGTACCATCGTCAGCAGCAACGACTATGGATCTTTGATACAGAGGCTCTCAATAAGAGCCTGAGACGTACTGTGTCCGTGTAAGTAACAGATTCCTCTGCTCGCGCCTTAGGATCGTGGGTTTTCACGTTCCACTTAACAGGTCAGGCGTCCACTACACACAGGAAGAGGCGGTGGAAGCTATCAGTGTTTAACGTCCCATCGACAATGAGGTCATTAGAAACGCAGCACATCCTCGGATTACGGGAACATGAGGAAGGAAATAGGGCGAGCCATTTTCAAAAGAACCATCCCAGCAATTGTCTGAAGCTATTTAGCGATATAACGGAAAACCTAAATTAGGATGGCTGGACGCCGTTTTGGACCGTCCAATGTGCGAACCACAGCGCCACCTCTCTCGTTTCCAATACATATAGGAAGTAGCTGGGCCTGTGGACTTTGCGGAGAGAACTGGATGGTTCTTTTGGTTAGGCGATCTTCGGAAATTACAGAATGGGTATCAGTCTTAATGTGTGCAGGGGCAACACAGGGTGAGGGTAGACCTAGCAACAATCGGTATTGCGGTGGTTAATTGTTAACTGTACACGGAAGGAACCAGAGCTCCATGTGGTAATATAATGCACAGAAACTGTAATGTTTGTAGGTACTGAAAAGTGACTAGATTCAGTAGAAATATTTGCAAAGGCCTAAGGTGCTAAGAAAGGGTATATGAAATACAGTTGATGGTGGAGTGTTTGTGTCGTTAGAATCAGTTTACCTAGTAAATTTGAAATGGTATTAGCATAGACAGAGATTATGATTGAAAATCGAAATAAATTAAGAATAGTGCCGACCTCCGACTCCGCTGATACAGTAGCTGAACAGTTCAAAGAAAACTTAAGTCAGATATCAAACAGACACCCCACTCATACAGTTGGTGGTGACTCTGATCTACCCCTGATATACACACGATTGAAGAGAATACAGATCTCGGCCTCAGCTGGGCACTGAATTAAATTCACTAGCGACAAGTGCAAAATTTTAGCCAGACCGGGATTCAAACCCGTAATTCCCGCTTTATAAGAGCAGTGGCCGTAAGTACTTCTGCTGACCGTACACCCTTCTCTTCTAACCGAAATGCTTAAAATGTCACGTACTTCACATGTAGCTTCCACTGTCTATTATCATCATCGCTTACTGATTTACCTAACTGCTGCTAGAGTTCATACAATGTGGATTCACACTGAAGTTATCGTTACCATGAAGGCAGTTACAACGTCAGTATAATTCCTAATATTCAAGGCACAAACCATAGTCTATGTGCGTAAGAAATTTCGAAAACAGTCAAGCAACACTTTATTCTTCGACTCAATTTGTTCTTTCAGCAAACAAAGTGGCCCTCTTTGGGAAAGGATATGCATTTTCAAATCTTCTATGCTGTCAATTGTACATCCCTTACCTATGAGGTGTAAAACTTTTGCTTTCTCATCTATACCGACAACAGTACGTTTCATTGTCTTTAAATGTTACAACTGTGTATGAATATTAAAGTATTACCTAATACAACACTGTTGACTCGAAGACTAACAATGTTCACATTAAGTTCTGTCTCAGACATATAATACACTGGTAGCGTATCTAACACGATGCTATCGTTTTGACCATTAACTGCTAGCTGTGACGAGCGTTCCTTTGCTCACTGGTAAGTAGACGAGCCGTTGTGGTGGCGAGGAGAAACGTTGGGTGGCATGGCTGCGCTATTATTCTCTTAGTGCGTGCGCCATGCAGTGATTACTCTTCTGTGGTTACGTTGCGAGGTGCTAATCTTGCTTTGGCATCACGTTCTTCAGAAAACATCTCAACCTCCATTTTAAGACTGCCATTTGTTTTGCCGTTCTTGTGCGGATTCGAATCAGTCGCCTTCTCCTTCGCATCTCCAATATGGGTGTCTTTTCAACAACAACAGCTTGGTGGGAAGCCGTTTCTCGGCCTTGGTACAAATTATGACTCGCCGCTTCAATCTATACAGGGAGTTACAAAAAGGTACTTCCAAACTTTCAGGAAACATTCCTCACACACAAAGAAAGAAAATATATTATGTGGACATGTGTCCGGAAACGCTTACTTTCCATGTTAGAGCTCATTTTATTACTTCTCTTCAAATCACATTAATCATGGAATGGAAACACACAGCAACAGAACGTACCTGCGTGACTTCAAACCTTTTGACACAGGAAATGTTCAAAATGTCCTCAGTTAGCGAGGATACATGCATCCACCCTCCGTCGCATGGAATCCCTGATGCGCTGATGCAACCCTGGAGCATGGCGTATTGTATCACAGCTGTCCACAATACGAGCACGAAGAGTCTGTACATTTGGTACCGGGGTTGCGTAGACCAGAGCTTTCAAATGCCCCCATAAATGAAAGTCAAGAGGGTTGACGTCAGGAGAGCGTGGAGGCCACGGAATTGGTCCGCCTCTGCCACTCCATGGGTCACCGAATCTGTTGTTGAGAAGCGTACGAACACTTCGACCGAGATGTGCAGGTGCTCCATCGTGCATGAACCACCTGTTGTGTCGTACTTGTAAAGGCACATGTTCTAGCAGCACATGTATTGTATCCCGTATGAAATCATGATAACGTGCTCCATTGAGCGTAGGTGGAAGAACATGTGGCCCAATCAAGACATCACCAACAATGCCTGCCCAAACGTTCACAGAAAATCTGTGTTGATGACGTGATTGCACAATTGCGTGCGGATCTCGTCAGCCCACACATGCTGATTGTGAAAATTTACAATTTGATCACGTTGGAATGAAGCCTCATCTGTAAAGAGAACATTTGCACTGACATTGTTGGATGAACCATTCGCAGAAGTGTACCCGTGGAGGCCAATCAGCTACTGATAGTGCCTGCACAATCTGTACATGGTACGGAAACAACTGGTTCTCCCGTAGCACTCTCCATACAGTGACGTGGTCAACGTTACCTTGTACACTAGCAACTTCTCTGACGCTGACATTAGGGTTGTCAATTGCACGAAGAATTGCCTCGTTTATTGCAGGTGTCCTCGTCGTTCTAGGTCTTGCCCAGTCGCGAGTCATAAGCTGGAATTTTCCGTGCTCCCTAAGACGCCGATCAATTGCTTCGAAAGTATTCCTGTCGGGTAACCTTCGTTCTTGAAATCTGTGTCGATATAAACGTACCGCGCCACGGCTATTGCCCCGTGCTAATCCATACATCAAATGAGCATCTGCCAACTCCGCATTTCTAAACATTGCACTG
This sequence comes from Schistocerca piceifrons, assembly GCF_021461385.2. Classification (NCBI taxonomy): domain Eukaryota; kingdom Metazoa; phylum Arthropoda; class Insecta; order Orthoptera; family Acrididae; genus Schistocerca; species Schistocerca piceifrons. The sequence goes on from NC_060140.1 coordinate 156,432,879, forward strand.
ACTGCAAAACCACGTTCGTGATGAACACTTACCTGTAGATGCTACGTACTGATGTGCTTGATGCTAGTACTGTAGAGCAATGAGTCGCATGTCAACACAAGCACCGAAGTCAACATTACCTTCCTTCAATTGGGCCAACTGGCGGTGAATCGAGGAAGTACAGTACATACTGACGAAACTAAAATGAGCTCTAACATGGAAATTAAAGCGTCTCCGGACACATGTCCACATAACATCTTTTCTATATTTGTGTGTGAGGAATCTTTCCTGAAAGTTTGGCCGTACCTTTTTGTAACACCCTGTATACATAAAAATAATAATAATGGCTAATAAACGTCACATATTTTGTATCTTATATGTACAATACTTTCACTCTCTTTTCCAGTGCCCACCTCTTAATCGTATTTGTTTCGTAAAACTTTATAATAACGTTCTTGCTCTCTTTTAAATTTGCGACAATTATTTAAGTTAATTTTTTAACGCAGAGAAGTGAACCATCATTAGGTATTGCTTCTGTTGAAGTAAGCACACAGTTTGCCAAATAATTCTGTTAGATGATAATGTGTAGCAGTTCCCTGGTCAAGACAGTGACGTCGCTATTTCAGATCTACCGAAACCCCATGGCGCCTATTTTGGTTATTCTGGCGGGTGGGGGGTTAGTATTAGTGTTACTGCTGTGGCATGCGACTTTAGATGTGTGCAAAGATAACGAGAACAGAGCACTGGCTATAATTTTTTCCCGATAGTTTTATTATGGTGTATGTTCTGATAACAGATATTTAGCTTAGCAGGAAGTATGGTCTTGGTTGCAAGGTGACAAAATATTATACTTATCCTCTGAAGAAATGAAAACAAACAGAATGTCAGCGCGAATTGCGCGATCCCAAAGGACAACAAAGTTGCTGAAGCTGAAGCATAGTGCAAGTGAATAGTGTTGTCGTGGTTGGGGTGAAGGTTTGTCCACAGCGGGTGTTTCCTGCTGACTCATGGGATAGGTTAAAGGCTGGGTGTGCCGCCTCAGTAAACTTCATCCCACTACTTCCTTTGCAACTGTCAATCCTACAGTAAAGAGAGACCTGAAATGCAGTTAACATTTGCAAAAGCACTAAAATTGGTGCACATGTGTACAGTGACAGTCGGTCTTTATTGAAACCAAATAAAGTTCCTTGACAGCAGCTCGTCAACGATGCCCCATGAGAATCGCGTTAAAACGAGTAGTTAGAGAGGGAGTCAGATAATTCCTAGCCTGTATGATAAACACTTGCTGAAAACTACATATTATATGGAAGATGGTGCTCCACCACATATGCTCCGCCACATATTGCTACACGTGTGGAAGATCTCTTCAGCCCATCTTTTGGTGGGGATCACGTGCTGAGCCGCTACTTCAGTCATGCTAGCCCTCCCATTTCTGCAGACTTCAATCCGTGTGACTATTGCCTGTGAGGTTACCTGAAATGGCAAGCCCACCGCGATCATCCGACCTCATTAGCGATGCTAAAACATACATTCGACAGCAATTCTGCACCAGACCTACTAATATACTGTACAGTTTTGTTCACAGTATTTTCCATCTCCTGCAGGTACTATTGGTGATCGACGTCCGAGAGATTGAGTATTTGTTATAAAGAACGTCATCTTTGATTTTGTATTGTATGAAGAGCCATCTCTTGATCAGTTTGTGCACTTTTTTTGCTTTCAATAAAACCCAATATCAGTACAAGAATTTTTGTCTGTTTTTAGCTCTCCACCTACATTATTCTGTCAATTTTCAAATGTAAATGAGCTCTTGGGTCACACCTGCATAATTCCCAATAGACATAAGTGTTTCTTCATTCATCATTTGGATTTAGCGTGTGGTTCTTTGGGGCAATCTTGTTATTTCCTAGCAGTCTACCTAATTAACATGATTCTAATTAAGAATCCAGGGCCTTCATATGGACTCCCTTATCTTCATATGTCTACTCGTCAGTTCCCTACTCTCCACCGCAGTGGCATTAGATGTGTGCTATCCATTATCCGTTTATTTGCTCTAGTGTTTCCAGTGTACTTCTTCTTTAAGGCTTAATGCTGACGCATTCGCTTTTAATCTCGACGAATGTTGTTCCGAGTTTTCTATATGCTAAATCAGTTCTTAGACTGACTATTCCATTTTCAATTGCTACTTTGACTTGTGATCTATACACTTCCTATTTAAATCATTCCTAAATGACTTAAATTGTTATATTCGTGTGTCTTCGTAATCATTTTTGTACTTTTTATTTTGTCGTTAAATTTCTTCTTTTGCCGAGATTTCATGGCAGTTGTCTTCCTTGTATGTGTATTTCTCCTTCTTCTGTTATTTACCTTTTTAGAGACGTGTAATTCTCTTCAACAGAGCTATCTACAGCCTTAGAGAACTTCATCTTTCCTCAGTAGTATAGTACACTACTTCGTTCGAAACTGACTCATCCAGACGGTCATCTTGAACTTCAGTTTTCTTCAGCGTCAAAACGAAATACGCCAGAGCACAGGCCTTGATGGCCGCTGGCTGACATAAATTCCGCCTCTTCGAGACCAGGGAGTGGAATTTATTTTGTGAAACGTAATACGCCGCTGTCAGCTGCTCCCCACCAGAAGTCCCACGGCTGCAGCTAATTGCTCGGGACAGGCATCGCAGCCGTACAGCCTGGCCACAGTCATCACCACAGCACGCAGCCAGCAGCCAGCAGCAGGCAGAGAGCACCCGCTGTCACACAGAGGGCTAATTGCGCCGCACTACCTTGCAGCAGCACGTACGGTGCCTGCCCAGCCCACAACCTGTCAGCGCGCCACGTCCCAGACGTCTGCACTCACGTCGCACAGAACCACCACCCTCTCGCCATCAGCGTCCCTAGGAGCATCTTCTGCCACTGTTGTAGCCTTTTGCAGGACTTTCTAGACTCATGCTTCTTCTTACTGGTTTCCTGTGGCTGTCCACGAATCCCTCCTATGTGCCAACCTGTTTATATTGTAGTATCACCTACGTCAAATTTACTGAGTTATTTGATAGATGCATTACACTTGCTGTATACCCGAGTAACACACCATAAGGCAAAAACAAAGAAAGAAAGAAAAAGAATACAGAAAAACTACGACCCACCACGTAGCAATTTCCGACTGGGATGGAAATCGGTAGATGTAACGTTCATGTACAGGCAAACAAGCGATTTCAAGTTCAGCAAAACTGTATCATTTATTCAAGAGAAAGACCTTGACAAACTGTGCACTTCAATAACAAGCTGGTCCACCTCTGGCCCTTAAGGAAGCAATTATTCTGCTTGGCATTGATTGACAGAGTTGTTGGATGCCCTCCTGAGGGATAACGTGCCAAATTATGTCCAACTGTCGTTTTAGAATGTCAGAATGTCGAACTCGTTGGAGGGCCGTGTTCGTAATGTTACAAATGTTCTCAAGGGAAGAGACCCGGCGACTTTCCTCACGAAATTGGGGTTTGGCAAGCACGAAGGCAAGCAGTAGAGGCTCCCATTGTATGCGGGTGGGCGTAATCTTGCTGAACTATATGCCCAGGATGGCTTGTCATGAAGGACAACAAAATTGGTCGTAGAATACCCTCGACGTACGGTTGTGCTGTAAGGGTGCCGTGTTTGACAACCAATGAGTCCTGCTCATTAAAATCTCCTGTCATCACCTGTTTCGGTCTCTTTCATCCGTCCATCCATCCATCTCTTACGAAATCTACCTAGTTCTCTCTAAGCAGTCGGCATATCCTCTCTACTTCGACCATCATCAGTTATTTTGCTCCCCAAATAGCAAAACTCCTTTGCTACTTTAAGTGCCTCATTTCCTAATCTAATTCCCTCAGCATCACCCGACTTAATTAGACTACATTCCATTATCCTTGTTTTGCTTCTGTTGATGTTCATCTTATATCCTCCTTTCAAGACACTGTCCATTTCATTCAACTGCTCTTCCAAGTCCTTTGCTGTCTCTGACAGAATTACAATGTCATCGGCGAACCTCAAAGTTTTTATTTCTTCTCCATGAATTTTAATACCTACTCCGAATTTTTCTTTTGTTTCCTTTACTGCTTGCTCAATATACAGATTGAACAATATCGGGGAGAGGCTACAACCCTGTCTTACTCCCTTTCCAACCACTGCTTCCCTTTCATGTCCCTCGACTCTTATAACTGCCATCTGGTTTCTGTACAAATTGTAAATAGCCTTTCGCTCCCTGTATTTTACCCCTGCCACCTTTAGAATTTGAAAGAGAGTATTCCAGTCAACATTGTCAAAAGCTTTCTCTAAGTCTACAAATGTTAGAAACGTAGATTTTCCTTTCCTTCATCTATCTTATAAGTTAAGTCGTAGGGTCAGTATTGCCACAGGTGTTCCAACATTTCTATTGAATACAAACTGATCTTCCCCGAGGTCAGCTTCGACGTCTCCAGTGTTAGTATTTTGCAGCCGTGACCGAGGAAACTGATAGTTCGGTAATTTTCACATCTGTCAACACCTGCTTTCTTTGGGATTGGAATTGTTATATTCTTCTTGAAGTCTGAGAGTATTTCGCCTGTCCCATACATCTTGCTCACCAGATGGTAGAGTTTGGTCAGGACTGGCTCTCCCAAGGCTGTCAGTAGATGTAATGGAACGTTGTCTATTCCCTGGGCCTTGTTTCGACTTAGGTCGCTCAGTGCTCTGTCAAACTGTTCACGCAGTATCATATCTCCCATTTCATCTTCATCTACATCCATTTCCATAATATTCTCCTCAAGTACATCGCCCTTGTATAAGCCCTCTATATACTCCTTCTACCTTTCTGCTCTCCCTTATTTGCTTAGAACTGAGTTTCCGTCTGAGCTCTTGATATTCATGCAGGTGGTTCTCTTTTCTCCACAGGTCTCTTTAATTTTCCTGTAGGGAGTATCTATCTTACTCCTAGTGATATATGCCTCTACATCCTGCTATTTGTCCTCTAGCCATCCCTGCTTTGCCATATTGCACTTCCTGTCGATCTCATTTTTGAGACGTTTGTATTTCTTTTTGCCTGCTTCATTTACTGCATTTTTGTATTTTCTCCTTTCATCAATCAAACTGAATATTTCTTCTGCTAGCCATGGATTCTTAATAGCCCTAGTCTTTTTACCTTGATACTCTGCTGCCTTAACTATTTAATCTCTCAAAGCTACCCATTCTTCATCTGCTGTATTTATTTCCCCATTCATGTGAATCGTTCCCTAATGTTCTCCCGGAAACTCTCTACAACCTGCGGGCCGCGGTGGTCTCGCGGTTAAGGCGCTCAGTCCGGAACCGCGCGATTGCTACGGTCGCAGGTTCGAATCCTGCCTCGGGCATGGATGTGTGTGATGTCCTTAGGTTAGTTAGGTTTAAGTAGTTCTAAGTTCTAGGGGACTGATGACCACGAAGGTAAGTCCCATAATACTCAGAGCCATTTCTACAACCTGAAAACGCGTTACTAAGCTAAATTCCCGACGTTTTTCAAATTTCTGTCTTAATACAAATATATTATCATTACACGAGCGTCTCTTTCTGAAACCTGATTGCTCTTCTGAGATTAATGCATCACCGATATTTTATATCCCCTGATTTAAATCCCGTCCCCGAGTGGCAGTGTTACATCCATATAAAAAATTCAGAACTCGTAAGTCTTTAAAGAATAAGCCGTACGATCGTCAAAGAAATCCTGCCAGGATAAGAAATGACACCCAAGGGCACCACTCCTGGTTGTCGTGCCATATGGCGGGCGACAGTCAGGTTGGTTTTCCTCCGCCGTCTGGGACGTCTCCAGACACGTGTTCGATGTGGAATCTCTTTAGCAGGAATATAAGTGTCTTCACTGATGAGTCTCGCTTCAAACCCTGGCACTATGGCCAGCGGCCCGACAACGAGGTGAGATAATATGCTACTTCTTTTCACAGTAGGACCCCTTTCGTTGCCATCCGCGGCATCTTTATAGCTGAGCTGTACGTCGAAGATGTCTGCGCGCCGTTTTCTTGCCCTTTACGAGAACCCGTTCTGGGCTTACATTTCAGCAACATGATGGCTATCCGCACACTGCGAGAGCCTCTACTGCTCTTCTTCGTACTTGACAAACCTGACCTTTGCCATGAAGATCACCAGTACTCTACGCAACTAAGAAAGCATTGTGGTCAGAACCCCTCGGGAATTTTGTGATCTAAAGCGCTAACTGATCAGAAACTGGCACGATATCTCATAGTCTAGGGGTAGCCTCTTTGACTATTACTCAAAATGTCCTCGGTCCCGGATTCGGCCTCCACTATTGCCTAAATTGTGAATAAAATTCGTCCGTAATGGCGGCCGAAGATATCCGGGATAAGATATCACCCTTAATCTGCCAATGGCCTTGTCAAAGGGGAGGAAAGCAGCGGACAGAGTTTCAGGACACCGTATAGCCCTTTCGGTGGGAAACTGCCCGGAAACGCGGAAGAACCACCAATAACAAACGGCATGAGGATGCGGCAGGCAGCGGAACCACTGAGTTGAAGAGACGTTATGTATATCCACAGGACATATGACCTGTAACTGAAAAAGTGTCATGATGATCTCTCCATTGGCAAAATATTTAGGACTAGTCCCCTGTTCGGATCTCCGGGAGGGGACTGCCAAGACGGAGATGACCATAAGAAGAAGATTTCACACCCAGTGAAAGAGTAACGTTCTACGAGTCGGGGCGTGGAATGTCAGAAGTTTGAACGTGGTAGGGAAGCTAGAAAATCTGCAACTTTAAATACGTAGGCTCAATCTAGATATAGTGGGTGTAGGTGAACTGAAATGGAAGAAGAAGTATTTCTTTGGCTGACGAGTGTAGGTTAATAGAACAGAAAATGATACAACGGGATTAGGATTAATTATAAGTAGGAAGGGAGAGCAGAGACTGACTTACTGTGAACAGTTCAGTGATAGGGTTGTTCTCATCATCTCATCATAATCAACAGCAAAAGAACACCGCCAACGAGATTCCAGGTATACATGGCGACGTCGCAAGCCGACGATGAAGTGATAGAGAAGGTGCACGACGATAGAGAACGTCTAACCGTCGTGAGGGACTGGAGTGAGTTTTAGGGAAACGAGTAGAAGAAAGGGTTACTGAAAAATATGTGCCTGGTACTAGGAACGAGAGAGAGAAACACTAACTGAGTTCTGCAATAACCTTCACATAATAGTAGCGAATACTCTGTTCAAGAAACAGTTCGAGTCTCGGTCCGGCACACAGTTTTAATCTGCCAGGAAGTTTCATATCAGCGCACACTCCGCTGTAGAGTGAAAATTTCGTTCTAGAAACTGTTAAAGAATCACAAGCGGAATCCCTTGTATAAGGCCGGGATATATGGACGACTTGAGTTGTATCACCTTATGGTCAGACAGAGATTTCGAAAGCCGTTAGTGGACTGTAAGCCATACTCTGGAGCAGATATAGACACGACTCACATTTTAGTAATGGTGAAGAGTCGGCTGAAATTGAACAGGCTGCTCAGGAAGAATGAATGCGCAAAAATATGACATATGGAAATACTAAGGAATGAAGACATATGCTAGAAATTCTTTTAGACTGTAAATATTGCGACAAGGAACACTTCACTTGGCAGTTCCGTTGAATAGGAATGAACATTTCTGTAAATGTCAGTCACAGAATTTTGAAAGAAAAGCATTGGTGCAGAGAGAGTAACTGTGAACAAACCATGGGTAACAAAAGAAAAATTTCCGCTGTTGTATCAAAGAAGGAAGTATAAAAATTCAGGAACACAGAAGAACAAGAAACTTAGGATTGAGATTAATAACAAATACAAGGAATATGAGGTAAAAAGGTTACATGAAAAATGTGAATAAACCGAAAAGGAAATGACTGTCAGAAGGACTGCTTCAGAATACAGAACGGTCAAAGAAGATTGAGTGAAATTAAAAGAAAGTGTAGTAACATTTAGAGTGCCATATGAATTCCACTGTTAAATGCGTAGGAGACTGCGGTTAGGTGGAAAGATTTCGTCGAAGGTCTGTACAAGGGCGAAGACTTGTGTGAAGACGTGGTAGAAAAGGGAACAGGAGACTATGTTGAAGACTAAAGGGATCCAGTGCTACAATCAGAATTTGGATCATAGGAAGATGGAATAAGACAGAAGGCATACATAAAATTCCATCAAAAGTTCTAAAATCAATAGGAGAGATGCCAACAGAACGATTCGCCTTGATGTGGAAAATGTATTAGCCTGGCGACATACCATTTGACTTTCGGAGAAACATTATCCATACAATTACGTAATTGCAAGAGCTGACAAGTGAGGAAACTACCGCACAATCAGCAAAGAAGCTCATGCATCCAAGTTGCTGACAAGGATAATATACAGAAGGGTGGAGAAAAAAATTGAGAATATGTTGGATGACGATCAGTTCAACTTTCGGAAAGCTAAAGTCACCGGAGAGGCAAGTCTGACGTGGTTGATAATGGAACCAAGATGAAAGAAAACTCAAGACACGTTCATAGGGTTTCTAGAAAAGCATTCGACAGTGTCAAATAGTGCGAAATTCTGAGAAAGACAACGGATAAGCTACAGGGAAACGTGGGTAATGGATAATATATGCAAGAACCAAGAGGAACAATAAAACTCGAAAACCAAACAACGAGAGATATAAAACAAAGGATCAAGAGTAGGATTAAAAGTCAGGGTGAAAGGATATCGCTGATGAGATTCGGTGATGACATTGCTAATATCAGTGAAAGTGAAGAGGAAATGCACGAAGCGTTGAATGGAGTGAACAGTCTAAGTCGAAGAAGGATGTTATGAGACGTAGTAGAAATGAGAACAGCGAGAAAATTATCGTCAGTATTGATGATTACGACGCAGATGAAGTTAAGGAACCATGCTTGTTAAGCAGCATAATAACCGACGATGAACAGATCAGGAAGTACTTCAAAAGCCGGCTAGCCATAGTAAAAAGGGGCCAAGAGAGGTCTAATGGCATGAAACATTGGGGTTAACTTCAAGAAGAAATTTCTGAGATTGTACATGAAACGTGGCTTGTTGAAAAATCAGAAGGAAGAGGAGCATTTCAAATTTGGTGTTACAAAAGAATATTGAAGATAAGGCGGACTAATAAGCTAGGGAATGAGGATGTTCTCCAGAGAATCGAAGAGGAAAAGAATATGTGGAAAACACAACAAAATGGGGCAGGGATAGTTTTACATCTGTCAAGACATCATGGAACAACCTCCATGGTACTAGAGGAAGCCGTAGAGGGCGAGGACTGTAGAGGAAGACAGAGACTTGAATACATCCAGCAAATAATACCAGTCTGACTTAAAAAAGAAACTCAGGAGACAACCCACAACTTAGTTAATCAACTCCAAGCCAAATAAGTGCTTGCATAAGGGCCTGAGGTGGACCAAAGCGCTCTTCTCTTGCTCAGTTTGTGCAGCTCTTTCCCTTGAATAAATCATTTTTTTTCCAAAATTTAATCATTTGTTTGCCTCTACACGTCCATTAGATCTGCTGATTACTGTCCCCTTCGGGCAATTTCTTTGTGAAGAGTATTTTTTTTGTCTTAAAGTGTATTTACCTCTATAATATTCTATAATACCAAGAAAATTGTTCTCAGATACCTTTACCTATGTCGTACCATTTTTCCCATTATTCTTGTCAGTAATTTCCTTGTTTTTCGTTCTTCGCCGATTTTTCGGAGAACCACCACATTCCTTATCTTATAAGTCCACCCATCTTACAGCTTCCTTCTATATTGTGACATCTTAAACGCCTTGCTTACCTTTCTCTCCGATTACCCCACAGCCCATGATTCCCTGTTATACAGTACCCTTACAAAAGAGCATTTTTATAATTTTCTTCGAAATTACGGACTGTAATAGGTACTAGTAGACTTCATTTGACGAGCAATACCGAATTTGCTTGTGCTATTCTGCTTTTTCCCTCCTTTCTTGGATCTTCTGTCGCGTGTTACTGAAACTTGCCTATTGTTTCAGCTATCTTCCGACTTAGTACGACAGTTTCATAATTTCGGCTAGTGATGGTATTCCTCGCTCCATGATGATCGATGTCGGTATATCGTTGTTTGTTAGATTTGTCCTTATGTGGAAAACGATACCTTTTGAGCTTTTTATCCTGCCTGTCGCCAGAAGGTGTCGGGGGGGGGGGGGGGGCGGGAGCAGGAGGGGGTGGGAGGTGGGAAGGGTTGCATATCAGGTGTTTACTGGTCAGAATTGCGTGTCGGAAGAAGCAGCAATACGGCTATTCGTCACAAGCCAAATAATGGCCTGGTAGTGTGGTTGCAACTAAAAAACATCAGGTATTAGTTATAGTTTTAGGGTTGATCTGGGTGGCCATTTACGATTTCTCAGGAGAATTTATGATATACAGAAAGTTTATTCAGGTCGCTTCTTTGCTCTCGCCACAGCACGCTGGTGTGAGGCGAATGGATTGTTCGTTCATTCTCGTCCAGTATGTGCAACTTCTCCAGTGACTTAAAATCAATGGGCATTATTTATTATGTGAGGTCTAATCACGGAATAAGCGAAGTGATACGTTGTGGCCTAATTTAATTTCTTAATGAGAGTTTATTTTGAGGTTCTTTCATACACGAACTCAAGTCAGGGGACCCTTGTTATTAATATTTATACGTAAATGAAATATGACTTTCATGAACTGGCACAGAATGTTTTCACGTTATATAAAGTGATCTGTGGGTGATCAGAAATCTTTGTAAGGGCGTTATACAGAGAGTTAATTGCAACAATTGGCTCAAATATAACTGAAGCTCGACATAAATCATAAGAAGTACTTTCCATCATATTCGTACTTTCAATAAACAGATTTTATTGGAAATGTTTTATTTATAGCCAGGTTGACCCTGTTTAATCTTATATTGCGTTAAGTAGTATTAAGTGCTTGTATGCAAAACCAGTACTCTACGTACGGTATCTGAGTTTTACTGAGTAAATTGGCTAAGTTAAGCAAGTAACTAACTAGGCACCGAAGCTTATATATGTGGGGCGTCCAACAAAGAATGCAACACTTCCCTTTCTCGGCCAATTTCAGTTGAAAAAATGCTATGTTCGTTATGGGACAACGTCGATTATTCCCTCTTCGGCTCCCATAATTTCATGAAGTTCCGATAATTGGTGCCGCTGTGTGTAGCCTTCGAAACGGCATCTGTAACAGTGGTGCATTCCAAACAGAGTGGTGAGACTGAGTTTCCCTTGGTTGTATACCAGAGAATCGCAGATATTTATAGGGGCCTGCAGAGTGCCCACAGAGAGAGGGTAGCGAACAAAAGCATGTGGAGTCGTTGGGCGAAGCGTCTGTCGTAATCGCTACAAGATCGTGCAAACCTGTTCAATCTCTCGGGTACCAGCTTGCGTCACACTGCTGTGACTCCTGAAATGTTGGAGCCTATGGCCCCTCTCATTCGAGAGGACCGATGGACCAGAATCAAACACTTAATTGCACGAATGGAGTCTTTGTTGTTGGTAGTACTGTCACACCCGTTCACCAGCTGGGGTGTTAAAAGGCGTGTGCTTGCTGTGTTTCTTGCTGCCCAACAGAAGACCATGAAGAGCAACGTAGAAACTTTCACAACAGTCTGAGTGTACGATTATTCTGTGCCTTGGAAGGAAAGTGCCTCGTAACTGATAGGAAATAAGAAGCATCCAAAAGCCTTTAAGCCAGTACTTATCATTAAAATGGGCAGAATAATAAAGAAGTAAAATCGGAGACGTGTATTTTGAGTAAAACCTGAAATAGTTTCTTCTGGACACTTCCTGCCATATTAAAATTATAGACATTGGTATTCCGGAAGAACAGATATATATTTTGTCATTATATTTTATCTTTCACTAGTGATAGGCGAAATGTCAAACGTTAATACGTTTATCCCCATCAAATATAATAAAGCTGTACCTCCTTGTGATCCATAGATGGTCTGTAGCCGACAGTAGACACATTTGGTTTCATAACTGACAGTTTCCATATCATATTAATGGGAACTTTGAAATAACTTTTGAAATATGGATCCAGCTAAGAAGGTAAGTATATATGGTGCTAGGCTTGTAAATTTTCCTTGATAACAGAATGGTGACTCTAGTTGATTTTAATGTCATGTCACAACTACAGTTTTGAATTAAATAACTGTTGTAGATAGCTAAGTCAAAGCACCTGATAGATTGTAACGATAGCAGGCCTAACATATATATATGAAGACAAATAATTTCATCTGACCTAAAACTATTAAGATTGTAGTTTTATGATTTTTCTGCTACTGTGAAGTATTCAATATTCCAATCTAATATAATCAACGGTTTGGCCACGCAGCCGTAACCTTATCCATGAGATAAACTACTTTCTGCATGAGTTGTACAGCTCTGGGCATTGTGGTTCTAAAGGTTTCGTAGAACTCTTGACGTTATTCTACAAAATTTTCTTTGTTCATGAAGTTTTGCTGGTCTGTCGTGAGCACGGAGAGTGCTTATATGAGATTTCCGTGCTAGTAGATGGTGACTAACATAGGAAGAAGTCTAGCTTCAGAACAAAATGTTCTCCTGGTTATAATCGCCAAAAAATGGACGTAGATTCTGCATAATGTCTATGACGCGAATATATCGACATTGTCTGATGAGGTCGTTACTTTATTTGCTGTTCAAAAAAGTGAATGTTACCATATCTGTAATTTTTCGAAAAAAAATTATGAGACAAATGGAAAATTCCGTCATTCTATGTTCTGAACGAAGTATTAGGCTCTTCATTATGGTCCCCCCATACCGGCGGCCAGGTTTAGGATCTGTTCCTTGACTTCCGATAGAAATCGCAACATCTCCACACTGGAACCTAATGAATAAAATTCGAGTGTACGAAATATTGGGCCAGCTTCATAGCGCAAGAGCTACTAATTTGGATATAGCAGGTCGTTAATGGCTAGAAACCTTGAGACAAAACATTAATTTCGTGTATAGCACAAGCGAGTGTTACTGAACTATTACTGTTCAGAATACACGGAAACTACGTATTAGATCATGTTGGATGCTGTGGGAAACTATTCGTAGATAATGAATACAGAATACAGTAAAATCGTAACATCAGAGCTCTGTAGAGAACTCCATGCTCTGAACGTGAGAACAAGTCTTACGCAGATATCTCTCCAGCGATTGTAGCGAAAGCTTAATACCTGCAGACGGTCGATACGCCCTGGAGAGATTGGCAGTTCACTCTCAACACAAGCTAATGCGTGCACAAATAGGTGCAAAGATCCATATTGGTTATCATACTACAGTCGATCAATCACTGAAGCAGTCGAACACGTTGAATGTCTCACAGTAGTCATACGGGGTGATATGAAGTTGAATGACCACAGTACTCACTAAATACTTATTGAAGACTGAGTTTAACAGAAAGAATCTTCATGTAGTATGGTCCATCCACATAGAATTTAGCTTACAGGTCTTTAGTTACCATGCAGGATTGATACATGAAATAATGAAGAACCAAAGCGTGAATTAAACAGGGAGACAGTCATTGTAGTCCAATATCAGGCACTACATTGGATGTGTTGTGAAGTAGTATGTGCTTCACTACTAACATCCAGACGTCCCTAGGAGAGTCGGCCAAGATGTAGCATCATCCTAGGTCTACCTCGTGTAAAGTAAAAGAAGGTAAAAAATATTGTAGTTCTTACGGTGGCTAACCAACACTCTTCCATTCCACGCTACAGTTGTAATAGAGTAGGGGAGAAGCGACAGCAGTTCACGTTCTACACCCCAGCTCACGCATTATGGTGGGTTGCAGAGTATACAGGGTGTTACAAAAAATTATGGCCAAACTTTCAGGAAACATGCCCCACACACAGATAAAGAAAAGATGTTATGTGGACATGTGTCCGGAAACGCTTACTTTCCATGTTATAGCTCATTTTAGTTTCTTCTGCCTATGCTACATGGAGCACGTTATCATGATTTCATACGGGATACTCTACCTGTGCTGCTAGTACATGTGCCTTTACAAATACGACACAGCATGTCGTTCATGCACGATGGAGCTCCTGCACATTTCAGTCGAAGTGTTCGTACGCTTCACAACAGATTCGGTGACCGGTGGATTGGTAGAGACGGACCAATTCAATGGCCTCCACGCTCTCCTGACCTCAACCCTCTTGACTTTCATTTATGGGGGCATTTGAAAGCTCTTGTCTACGCAACCCCAGTACCAAATGTAGAGACGCTTCGTGCTCGTATTGTGGACGGCTGTGATACAATACGCTATTCTCCAGGACTGCATCAGCGCATCAGGGATTCCATTCGACAGAGGGTGGATGCATGTATCCTCGCTAACTGTGGACATTTTGAACATTTCCTGTAACAAACTGTTTGCAGTCACGCTGGGACGTTCTGTTGCTGTGTGTTCCATGATTAATGTGATTTGAAGAGATGCAATAAAATGAGCTCTAACGTGGAACGTAAGCGTTTCCGGACACATGTCGACCTAACATATTTTCTTTCTTCGTGTGTGAGGAATGTTTCCTGAAAGTTTATCCGTACCTTTTTGTAACACCCTGTATACACAGACGTATTTATATTCACATAGTAAACATCAAATTCGAAGAGCTACAACCATGTATAATTTAATTTCTCGTGTGATAGTCAGCGAACTGTGCCTGCGATACCCAAAGTATTTGGGCATCCTTAAATTTCAAGTACACCTAATACATTGCTGTTGATATAACAATTGACATGTTACGAGTATGTTGTAAGAAAACTTTCTTGCAGACGTCGGCCTTGCCGGAAAATGAGTGCTCTTTTACAGCGGGGTGTGGTTCAGGCCGTTTGTGATCGTTACGCCCACCCACCACCGCCTACCCCTACCCGCCGCCGGGTAGGCACGCTGGAGCGCAGCGAGGCGACTGCAGCGCCGCCGACTCCCTCGACCGTCAAACAAAAGGCACGAGAGGCCACTGAACCAGATGAGCGGAACGCAACTTTTTTCGGAGTTCCTTCCAATTGCTGCGCGAAATTCTTGGAGTGTGAAACAACCTGATTTTCATCCCTGGGAAGTGGAAATAAAGAACAAAGGCGAGATTTAAACTTTTTTAAGCCCCATTGCCTTTAAAGAAAGGAGTCCTGAGTTGGAGTTACCGATGTAACTCTCTGGAGGGTATGCCGAGAGCGTGCCAAACACGTAGCTCTTATCTGTCTCCTAGCAAAGAGGAGCGGAACGACATTATCACTGCGACAGTCCCATACACGACAAGCGCATCGAATCACAGGACCTTGGTGATATAGCTTAGAGGCACAGAAAAAACTTACGTACTAGATAACACACCGAAAACCAACGCGCCCGGTGCTTCTGTCATTTGATAACTCTGTTTTACGTTAATTAGAAATAGCTGAAGGCATATTTTTGTGTATAATTCGTCTCCTAATGCTGCTGACATCATCAGATAGGGCCTTAAACATCCCTTCGATGGCCTAATGCTCTAACCATACCACTATTACAGAATTTCACCGTTTCATAACACTCCAGATCGATTTATATAAATTGACGCTGTTTATTCCATTGCTGGGAGGATTTTATTTCATTTCATTACATACTACAAACACCTATGGAGTATAATCGTATTGTTAAATACAGAGCTAAAAACTTCAACAGCCAGGACCGCTGATTATAGTTTTATTTTTGATGACTTGTTTCTGTAAATCTAAGTAGCTATTTTCTTTCTGTAAAGTATATGGGTCTCACATTAGAGTCTTTATATTTGCTGAAACAGATCACATAAAATATTATAATTAGTGGTATTGGTTGTTGAAGGTTTTACTTCTATATTTCGCATAACTTCTATATTTCCCCCTTTGAGTAATGTCGAGAATAAGTAATTCGATTCGATTCATCATGTAACGTCTTTTTTACAGGTAGATGCAATGGCAACGATATTACCTAGTTATCAAAACTAGAAATCTAACTAATAGTGAAACAGTCATTCAAACTATCCTTCTCAACCAATATACTATCGAATATAGAAACAACGTAATGTGAATGTCTCATGCGTATGAGCAAAAAATGTTTTTGGCCATGAACAGAACTACATGAGATTAAACTAGAAATGTACTGAAAAATATAATATGTACGAGAGACTGCCTAACAGAGGCATATGTGACGAAAATAACACATAGCTCCCACGTGTACTGTGCACTGTTGTGCAACTTCGCAGTAGATTAAAACCTTGTACCGGACTGGAAACAAGACCATGAAACTTTGTTTTCTGCTGGCATTGCTCCCAGCAACAGGGTAGTCTCGGTGAGACTCATAACCCACCCCCACAGCTTCATGTCTACCACTACGTCTGTACTATTTTCCAAATTTGGCAAGACCTCTTTTCTTACGTTGCTGGGATAATATATCCGGAAGAATTGATAACCCAAATAACTGGCTTAACAACACCACCGGCGTTTGTTTCTCGACGGTATACCTCACTGTCCTTTGAGCACCAGTGGTTCCCGCCTGCGTCCGGAATTTCATTTTTTCTTAGTCAGTATTGGTTTTTCCGTCCTAAGCTTACTGCAGTTTATTTAAAGAGAATTTCACAGCAGACACTGGTTTTTCCGTCCTAAGCTTACTGCAGTTTATTTAAAGAGAATTTCACAGCAGACACGCTTGGATTTTATTTATAAAGCATCTTCCGTGGTCACTGGTGTTTTGTTACATGTCCTCCAAACCACTGCTTCATCACTCCTTGTTACGGTTGATGCCGGAAGACTTAATTTCAAGTTTACATTTGGTAGTTTTTGCCATTCCGCAGTACTTCTTGGGCAGGATTTGGGTTATTATAATTTCACCTCACTTTAGTTAAATCGATCTGAAGTTATTTGTATTTCTCGTTCTGCAAAATGTTACAGTTCGACACAAGAAGGGAAGAAGCAATAATTTGGATATGATGTAAAGAAACACTCAGCAACCACAGAAGACGAGCCCGCCGCTGTGGCCGAGCGGTTCTAGGCGCTTCAGTCCAAAACCACGTTGCTACTACGGTCGCAGGTTCGAATCCTGCATCGGGCATGGATGTGTGCGATGTCCTTAGGTTAGTTAGGTTTAAGTAGTTCTAAGTCTAGGGGACTGATGACCTTAGATGTTAAGGCCCATAGTGCTTAGAGCCATTTGAACCATTTTTGAACAGAAGACGCTTTACAAATGAAAGTGAAACGCATCCGTTATAAAATTCTCTTTTAATTAAATTGCAGTACGCTTAAGGCGGAAAACAAATAACAAAACAATGGTTCAAACGGCTCTGAGCACTATGGGACTTAACGTCTGAGGTCATCAGTCCCCAAGAACTTAGAACTACTTAAACCTAACTAATCTAAGGACATTACACCCATCCATGCCCGAAGCAGGATTTGAACCTGCGACCGTCGCGGTCGCGCGGTTCCAGACTGTAGCGCCTAGGACCGCTCGGCCACCCTGGCCGCCGCCGATAATAATTGATTATAACAGCTGCTGCCGTAGACGGCCATGCAAACTAACATATTTATTAATTCTGCTTTGAAGTACCATTGCCTTTCGCAAGAAATCACAGATGTTATTGCAACACAGAGACATCAAGTGGTACACGAATATACTGCGTTGTACCAGTCTCATCCTGCATTCAAAACAACAGTCTGCGCGGAGATCGTGCTACATGATTGTAGAAGACTGTGACATGTATTTTTTTACAGCCATCATGATAGTGCATGTTAATATATCTAAAGCAATTGTAAAGCACATTTCAATCGGCACTAATTATTTCATCAGTGATTTGGAAATGACACCACTGCGAAAGTAATTATTTTTTATACAAATGTAATAACCGTGGGCCCACTTCTGTTGTTCAGGATTACGGAGCGAGGAGGCGCAATGATTAGCACACTGGCCTCGCTTTCGGGAGGACGACGGTTCACACCCGCGTCCAGCCATCCTGATTTAGGTTTCCCGTGACTCCGTAAATCGCTTCAGGCGTCTATGAAAGCACAAGGCCGATTTACCCCTACATCTTTCCCTGATCCGAGATTGTGTTCCGTCTCTAATGACCACGTTATCGACGGGACATTAGACACTATTCTCCTCCTCCTCTTTCTTTTTTTTTTAAGATGATATGTTTCATGGGCGTTATGAGTCCATGGCAGTTTAGAGATGTGGGATTTTGGCTGGGAAAAATGCGAAACCACTTTTAACCACATCAGATGAAATGATTGGTGGATGAATCTATATGTCACTGTGGTCGAAACTGGAACCATCCCTTAAAAAAATTGTTGTCCTCGTTTTTCCAGTTTCTTCTTATATTCCTTGCTTACTATGGTAATAAAGGTTAGGTCACCCCATGAAACTACGTTCTCATAAATTTTCTGTTCATGAAGGTTTTTCTGCTTATACAAAGTTTCTTGATTAAAACAGTCTTTGATCGGAAACATCCAAACATGTTGATACTCAAGATTCAAGCAAAAATACGATGAGATAGTTTCCCACTTTCCTATCAATAAATCTAACATTTTCAACGACTTTAGCTGATATGATGACATCTTTCCAAAACGTACCCTACACACTGTTACTTTCAGATTGCATTTAATGGGTTATTGTACACTGCGCAATGGATCACATTTTCGAAACCCCATAATAGTCTCCTATTTCGAGGCAGAAGTTTGAAATTAGACTTTCCACTGTAACGATTCAAACGAAGTGCGTCCTGTGAGGTAATCCTAGGTCCCAGCACTCTTCAAACAGCAAGCTATCGACACATGCTGAAAAAGGGCACAGCTCAGAAGTTCGTGAGATGTTAATGGTGCCAAAATGCAATGGAATTTCACCTCAGTTCAGTCCAACACCAGCGTGTTGCCTTGTCACACGGTGGGAACGTGGACACCCCCTCCCCTTACCCACGCAGCAACCCTTGTTTAGATGTCTCAGCGATGGAGGTCAGAACCACGTCGCCAAACATTGAAATTGTGCGATTTTGTTATGGCTGGCCGACAAAAACATTTCAACAACCACCATAGAATCGATAAACTTGATAAACTTTTACGCTGCTGACAACCTCGGACCTTTCAGTTCTGCTGCAACGACATTGTGGGTCTGCAACATCACTGGACGTGATCGAACCTCCTCGAGTACGGCACGACCGCACTTATGCTCCGGTGTAAACGATGGAACCGTTAGCGATCTTACAAAACCATTCGACGCAATTGTAACGTGGATACAAGGCCGAAAAAGGTGCTTTCCTTTTCACAGTCCACCTTGCTGTTCACGTCTCCAGGACAGAAATGATGTCGCAGGGAACGCCGCTTTTGCACCATTGTAGGGGCTGTTTGATTGCACCCTTGAGCAAATTGAAAACCTCTACGTATCGATGAGAAACAATTAGGAGGTTTCGTGAAAGTGACTGGAGCGCTTCGATCCAGAACCATGCGGCTGCTATGGTCGTGCGTTCGAATCCTGCCTCGGGCATGGATGTGTGTGATGTCCTTAGGTTAGGTTTACGTAGTTCTAAGTCCAGGGAACTGATGACCTCAGATGTTAAGTCCCATAGTGCTTAGCGCCATTTTTTTTTTAACTGGATGTTTCCTTTGGTTCCTCAGTACAGTTGGATTCACGGAAGGGTGTGGCGTAATGTTTAACAGAATTATATTTAACAGAATACTAACTTTTGTATAGAGGAGCGGAGACCAAACTGTGTTCGGCCCTCCAGACTGAAAATTTCTGTGGTATTCTGAATAACGGGATGTTCTATAATATAACGTCATATGGGAATTCATTCCTCATGCATATCTACCTCCATTGCTCGATGTTTACAATGACTCCGTCGTAGGCGATCTGTTACATGGTAAACCATTCCGTCCTTCTATTTACATTCTTTTGGTTGGCCAGTTGGAAGCACCTTTATTTTTTGTTCGTGCAGTGCAGAATCTTACAATTATCCACATTGCGAGATAGTCAGTAACCTAGGTAGGTATTCTTTGGAGAGATAACTTGATCTGTTATTTCATATGGAATAAATTTTTCTATCAGATAATTTTATCAACTATGAAAAGTTTGAGATGATTGTTGATATTGTTTGCCAAAGAAAACACGAATAATCATGGTCCTGTTACACTTCTCTTCTTTCCTCCGAGAATTACTGCCGTGGCTGTTGATGAATTTCCTGCCGACATAATGTGATACGTTCTACCTGCCAGGATATGTTAAAAAAAGTGACAACTATTATCCTGGTTCGATATCCAGTAACAACGTATTCCCTTTAGTACACGTCACGGAATTTAAGATGTTATGTATGGATAGTGCGATCTGGGATTAACATGTTCGATGTTTTCGGAATTCACGCTAGTTCCATGGAAGAGGTCACTTTGTTAAAATTATGTGAGCATGAACTCAGAATAGGTTCTAGAAATTTGTTCGAAATAGGGGTAGATAATTTGAGAAAATAAAGCCAACTCTTACATGACGTTGAGACCTGTTCTTTTCCCATTATCTGGTAGGATTCCCAGTTTACTTCAGAACAAGAGAGTTTTGGTTCAAATGGCTATGAGCACTATGGGACTTCACATCTGAGGTCATCAGTCCCCTAGAACTTTGAACTACTTAAACCTAAGCAACCAAAGAACATCACCCACATCCATGCCCGAAGCAGGATTCGAACCTGCGACCGTAGCTGTCGCGCGATTCCAGGCTGAAACGCCTAGACCCGCTCGGCCACACCTGCCGGCAGAGAGTTTTTGTTTACAGATGATTACAAAGCAATAGGGATATCATGTAAAACAAACAAACAAACGAAGATAAGTAATGAACAATATGCAGATTTCCCTTTTTTTTATTGCAACAAATCCGGCACAATGCAGATCTTTAAGTTATGTGGTGAAAGCATGCTTAAACCGTCACCCGTTTGTGGGTCTTACTATCACTTTTCTTGAACTGGGGACCTAGAAACGACGGAGTGGCTTCGTCCCCGCCGTAGCCCTCAGTGGTTCACAACCCCACAACAGGCTACGGCAGTCTACTCACCCCACCGTCACCCCACACCGAACTCTGAGTTATTGTGTGGTTCGGCCCCCAGTGAACTACCCAGGAACGTCTCACACCAGACGAATGTAACCCCCAAATGTTTCCGTGGTAGGGTAATTACGTGTACGCGTACGTGGAGACAGTATTTGCTCAGCAATCAACAACATGATGTAACTGAGGTGGAATAAGGGGAACCAGCCCACATTCACCGAGGCAGATGGAAAACCATCCACAGACTAGTCGGCACACCGGACCTCGACACTAATCCGCCAGGCGGATTCGTGTTGGGGACCGGCACGCCTTCCCACCCGGAAAGCAGTGCTTTAGACCGCACGGCAAACCGGGCGGACTAACTATCCCTAACAGGAGTTCTTTTCTTCCTGTCACACTTCTACTGAATCTGAGATTGGGGGAGGTGATGCGAGGAAAGGTGGAGCCGAGTGTTTCGAACTTGTGATTTCGACTCGCAAGAAGCCTTGCTGCGGTGGAGATGACCACTCTGTTTCCGCGGGAACCGAAACAGTGTAAGCGCTGGCTAACCGGTAGGAGGAGTTGACAAAGTGAAAGTCCAGTTGTAGAACCTTGCCGGATTCTGCTGTGAATACGGAGCGATTGCTTCTTTTATGCTCTTGTCCACTACCGAATGACAGCATTAAGTTATATGAGGTGGATTGATATTGCTTAGCGCGGGGATACTCTGTTAAACGGACCTCCATTGAAAAAGTTCCCAAGTACATCGACAGTATTTCAGAAAGACACGAAACACTGCAAAAGATTCGTGCTACCGCGTCTACCCCAGGAGAGTGCCTCTATGTTGCCCCGAACGTTGATCTTTAAATAGAAAGCCAAACTCAACAGTGATCACATTACAGGAAGAATCGTGGGTGGCACTCAAAGTTTCAATCTATGAGCGTCTCTTTCATGTTAATAGCTCGAAATAACGACGTTGTTTCTGTAGTTAAAGAAGCTACTACTCCAAATTATTGGGAGTAATTGGGAGTATAGCTGATTTTCTATCTCTGTACATGGCAGAGTCTCGTTTCATGGTGATTACATTTTTAAATCTATATACCTTATGATGTAGAGCAGTATCTAAACTTCTGAACAAAACATCCTGTTCAGTCTGCACTGAGTTCAGAAACTTACGTGCTGTGATCCAAAAGAAGGACCGCGGAGGTAACGGCATATAGACTCCCCTATTATGAGAAAAATAACAAAATATGTTATTTCATGTCGAATAAATTTTCCTCACTAATGATTTTATCAATTATTATAAGTTTGAGATGGTAGTTGATATTGTTCGTTAAGTATACAACGAGTAATAAGTACCCTGTTACACTCCCTTCCTTCCTACGAAGCATCACTTCCGTGCCTGTTGAAGTTCAACATCGAACATTTCCTTGAAAAGTGCTGCAAACTATTCAAAGGTAAGTAGTTAACATAACATCCGGAGCCATGTGTTTCAGATTCGAAATGTCAAGTTTTCGCTTGTCATCGGCAACGAGATCAATATACAGCAATCGCAAGTTCGTATTGGAGAAAGATGGGGAACGTAGTCGGAAGTATACATTTCAAACGAACCATCCGGGTATTTGATTTAAGGTAATTAATGAAATATCGGAATATCTAAATCTGATAGACCTGACGAAAACGTCACCCACTGACTTCCTGACAATGAGGCCACCGTTGCACTATCTCACCCAGCGTTTGTAATACGATTTAGTTTGTAAATAAACGAGTGAATCCTTTCATAACATGGCAAGTAGACGAAGGTCACATTATATTGCAGAGTATATATAGTAGTTTGACGTTGAGCTAATCTCATCTACTTTCAAGCTTCGTAATACCTCATGGTGGTGCAGCTTCCGACTCTAAGACAGCCAGTTCGGATTCCGAGAATGGAAGAAATTTTCATGGCCAAAAGTTGAGGCTCACTGCGACGAGAGGAGCCGGCACACACTTCGAGACTGATTGTACCTCAGTGTCATAGTTTTAATCACAGATCTCATATTAGTTGCCCATGGAGTATGGACATGAAATACTCGGAATGGTCAGAAGAAAAAGCTGTATTGTGTGTGAACACAAGACTGATGATGAACATTTCAGCACGGCAAGGCCTATAAATGTTTAGGGGAGATACTAACACGTTGTATGAAGCAGGACGATGGCGTAAACCACTACTCGCGAAGGTGAATTGAAGACTGAGATTTGCGGGCAGTGTAGTGTATATGTGAATTAAATCCCACGCTAGATGCTAGTGCGAACAATTACAGAATAATGTTCCAGTGTTACTAATCTTTATCAAATTTGCATGACAACAGATATTCAACAAATTCAGAGACGCTCTAATAGAATCGTAATAGGTCAGTATGGCACGTACTCAATTACAATAGCAACGATCGGACAACTTAAATGGGAATGTTTAGAAAAAGGACGGCGTAGTTCAAACGAAATGGGTCCGCTACATTTAGTGAACCTTTATTCAAAGATGTCGGTGCTTGCGATTATCACATCAGCAACATATACCTCGAGCAGGCTGTTTTAGAAAATAGTAAGAAAGTTTAGGTGATGTACAGAGGCATATAACAAATAGAAAGTAAAATATCGCTCTCCCAGTTCTCGAAAAGAATTTTAAAAAATTAACTAACGTTGCTGGTACAATATAGGTTCCGATATTGACTGAACAGAGGTTTGTGGAATATTTATGTATTTCTAGATCATTCTCTTGCACAGGAATTTTAATGTTTGTAGCCGGCATGGTGCTGAACACTTGTGTTAAAGGAGACTAATCTGATAACAGATTCGGCTTTGTGTCTGTCGCCAATATGTGGAAACTGTGTATTTAGTATTTTACTTTATGATAGTTTTAGATATAAAAGAGATCAAATGTTGATCGAATCTAGTCACAAAAAAATAATTGTGCAACCGAGATGCCGGATAGTGGGTCCGACATTTGGCCTGGTACAGATGGTAGATTACTTACCTTAAGAGATGAACAGATAGGCCAGTGATTTCTGTTTCTACCTCGATTCTAATATGTAATAAAATAGTATATAATAAATGTTATTACTAATAGTATGGTTTCTTGTTCTTACTTCACGACTGAGTACACAATTCTGGTTTTTCTGGAACTTACGTTCACAAAATATGTAGTTATAGTCCAGTCTACAATCAGAAACCACAGTAATGTGAATACAACACTCTAACGCTGCTTGTCCATTTCAGGTGTAGTATCCTAATGAGTATTTTCGTATGTATATGAGGAGCTACTTACGGAACCTCATAGGTTAATACAACAATTATCTCTAATACTTTTCCGCCTATTGTACATAGTAGAAACTAGGTATTCAGTATTTTACTTATCGTACTTTTAGATTTTAAGGCGATCAAATGTTGAACGACTCTTGTCACAATAAAAATAAATGTGATATTGAGATGGTGAAAATAAGTATAAACATGAAAATAACAGCTACATTGACATCTGTACCTTACTCAACCAGCAAGCTAATGATCTGTGGCAGAAAGTACCTTTTGTACCATAACTGAGTTGTCTAACGCTGTTCCCCTCGAGAATAGCGCGTGGGAAGGATGATTGTTGGTCAGCCTCTGGACTGGCTGTAATTTTTCGAATTTTCTCCTCATGGTCATTACGCGAGACGTTTGTGGTAGGAAGTAATATGTTGTACGACTCTTCACGTGAAGTGCACTCTCCAAATTTCAGTAGTACGTCTCTCCCTGACGCACAATTCCTCTCTAGCAACTTCTACCTGTGGAAATCGTCGAGCATCTCGCTAACGCTCTCATGCCGAGTTAACGATCCCGTGACGAAACGCGCCACTCTTCGTTAAATCTTCTGTATCTCTGGTAGGGTGCTAGATAAATGAACGATACTCAAGAAGGTGTCGAACATGTGCTAAGAAGCCACTTCCTTCACTGGTGACTTACATTTCCTTAAGATTCTTGCTAAAAATCTGAGTCTGACAGCTGCTTTTCCAACTATTTGGTTTATGTGTTCATTCCACTTTAGGTCGCTGTGGATAGTTCCTCCTAGATGTTGTACGACGCACACTATTGCCAGCGGTTTGTCATTAATAGCGTAGAACTTTTACTTGCATTCAGGTTCAACTGCCACAGCCTGCAGCATTCATCAATTCTCTGGCGGTCATTCTGTAAATGTTTACTACCTCCTGGCGTTGCTTCTTGTTTTAGAGACTACCACATCATCTGTGAACAACCTTAGAGAACATCTGACGCTTCCTACGGATCATTTAATGCGTATTGTAAACAGTAACGCACCTATCACACTTCCTTTGGGTACTCTGGAAAATCTGATATAACGTGTCGTCAATTAAACCCTTACAATACATACTATTCCCCCTTATTTCTATTTAAAACTATTTTAATAATGTGTGTATTTAATATAGTTGGGCTGATAAAGCATACACTAAAATCTCTCTCCAATCAGAATGAATGTTAACATAGAAAGCACGTTGCGTTTTTCAGTCTGTGGTGTAAAGACCACGCTTGCCAAAATCTCACAGTACAGAGACTGACGACATAATAGGCATTGCTCACGTTGTGTAGCCAGTGGACGACTGAGAACAGTATTTAGTCAAAAATCATTACGAAATTTAGTGGTCGTACAAGTGGCTAACGGAAAACGGAGATTTCGAGACTTATTTTTTAAAATAAAGGGTTATTAACATTTCAGTAGGGTATTTTTAAGTATGCCCTTTCAACCGTGATATAGTAAAACTAACTGTACACATTTACTGCAAAACGGACGTTGGTTCGGAATTTTATATCGGTTGAAATCAGTTTTGTTCTCCAAACTAAGTACAGCGCTGTAGCGCCTGTGAAAAACAAATGTTTATACAGACGATTTCTAAAGTACTACGAATAAAGCACTATTTAGTAATTAATATTTCTCATGTCTGCCTAAACGATAATTTCCGAAATATTCTTGGTATCTATGGATATTAATGGTAGATAAATCAGACGTTGACCGTCTATGTACGTCAGTCTTCTCACAGCACCATTAGCTATTATAACAATACTACCAATGCGGTGAATTACGAACCATCAAGACTGCTGAATTACTTATGGGACTTTGCTGAAGCAAAATGTGTGATGTAAAGTATTCTAACGTCATCCAGCACGTTCACAGTTTATTTCTCTGAGCGGCAGTATCTGTAATATCTACCCCCGTACCTCCTGGTAAGAGCTAGTTCACCTCCAATGCGTGGTGTGCGTAGCAGGTCACAGATGGCAGCACTGTAAACCTAGTCCGTTGTTCGCCGCCGCCGTTCGTCAATTAAAGCCTCTGACGTAGGACGTCGCGTTAATAGCGCTAATTCCGTCGTTAAGGTATGGTTTTAACTCAGCGGTAATATAACTGTTACGAGTTTCTCTTATTTAAAGTCGTCTGTAAATTAATTATCATTTAATTCAATAACATGTCCGTTTGCAAACGGTGGGTGTGATTGCATTTCAAAGGAATCGATGAAGATTCATTGATTACATTCCTCTTTAGAGCTAATGACTGGGAAGTCTCTCAGTAATTCATGATAAAGAAAGTCATTAGTGATATACGAGAGAAACGTCCATGAATTTCTCTTTCTGTTGGAGTTACAATAATACTACCGCATGTACAGTTGTTAATGGTTGAAGTAGGTAGTGCCACCCGTCCAGGATTTTTTAAGAACAAGTAACAGGTTTCACTTAATTGTTATTTTTTTCCTTACATATAATAATGCGCAGTCTCAAGCAATTTTAGATACACTTGAAGACTCCAAAAGTTCTGTGACACATACTGCCAATCAGCATAGACAGAACCCTCTAATTAGACCACAAAATGTTCCTGCGAAACATAAACAGGAAAAATGACATATGCAAAGTTTGAGTTTGCTTCAGTGACAATGTGAAATTTTATGTCGTCATCTGCAACGAAGATAGCAAATGAGTCACTATGAACGTAAAGAATCATGGAACACCTAAGGACGTCCTGTGATAAGTATCTGAAATTTCAGTCATCAAAGTTCTATGTGTTATAGCCGAAGATTACTTGCTTTTGCAATAGAATGAAGTGAATCAGTTCTACAGAGTTTCATTCCAAGTGATAACATTTTGAGATAAAGTGCCCCTCTCTTCAGTTATCTGTAAATTACCGCTATTAGTTCACGATTCAATCGTACATGATGGAGGTGAAACGTCCTACCACTAACGTAAAGCATATAACGGAACATTACAGTAACATCGTGAAATTTGAAAGACTATTTGTGTAATCTAAGAGTAGAACACGGTGTTAAAATGGCACACCGATTTAATTTCATGATTAATTAAAGATATCGAAACACAGATTTCGTCGTAACACACCTGGAGGAACTAATTTCGTTAATGGCTAACACAGTACACTCATGCATTTACACTGACAACATCGTTATTGCAAATGCAATCGTACTGTAATCTCATAGCATAGGCAAGAACAGAATAGGGATTGAGAGTACAATGGAAAAAGGTGAAAGCAATGAGAAATAGCAGGAATGAGATCAGCGAGAAACTTAACATTAGAATGATGACGAAGTTACAGAATTCTCCTTCCCATGTAAAGTAACCCATTACGAACACAGTAACGAGGACATAAAAATGAGAGTAGTTAATGGCAAAATGGGCATCTGGTAATATTAATATGAAGAATAATTTAATGAGAATATACTTTTGGAGCACAGTATTGTAAGGTACCAAAACGTGGACCGCGGGATGACTGGAATAGAAGAGAACAGAAGAATCTGTGGTGTGGTGCTACAGAACAATGATGAAAATTATTTCGGATGGTACGGTAGGTAAGACTTGAGGAGGTTTTCTCCGAATTTGGCGTGGAAAGGTATGGAAAACAATGAAAAGAAAAAAAGGACAAGATGGTATAACATCTGTTAAGACACCATTGAATTACTTCCATGTACCAGAAGGAGCCGCTGACGTGAGTCTGTCAAACCTTCCTCTGTCACATGTAACAAACGCAATGGCAGATTCCTATTGGCCTGCTTAAGCTATGGAACATTTCTCATATACTTTATAAACTTTCAACGTATCCTTTAACATGTAATTTATCACTGCACTCATCTGTCCAAGGGTTTTCGATGCTGAAAAGACAGAACATCTGTTCTCCTTCGTACGTCATTTGTCGGAAACGTCGTTTTCATATCTTGAATCTTTCATGTACTAAGAGGGGTGTATTGTCGTATGTGATTCACTGTATATCAAAGGATATTACAGAAAGTTTATTTCGCCTATACCCAAGGATATTACCGAAAGTTTATTTCGCCTGATTCTTCAGTATACTTCTCCAACAGAATTTGCACACGAAGTGGTAAAGGAATATAATCTTGTAGTCTAAAATACCCTAACTGACTCATCCTTTAAATGCTACAAAGTAATTTATCGATACATAGAGGATAAGTATTCTTAAGAATATTTACTAGTGTATGTAATACAGTTTATGGATTCAACGGACGAAGTTTTGAGTGGTGAGGTCCTTCAATCATCTTCGGTTGTGCAACGTGACACCTTGAGAGACTTGCATATTTGGTTATACTTAGTATGCTACATCACTCTAGCAGAAATTAACTTAATAATGAGTGGTGGCTGCATATAATCGTAACCCTTATGAATACAATGAAGTTGCCTTATTTTTTGGATTCGTTTGTGACATCCATAAAATCGTCAACCGTGATGCAACAAATTGCCTCTTACGACAAACTGGTGCCATAATGAGTCTTACGACCTTTGCTGAAATAAGCCTAACAGACTTTAGCATTGTTGACTTTGGTAGGTGTTAGTGTTTATTACGATGGGAGTAGTGACTGTGAGCTGATATCCATACAGGTAATGTTGCGCATTAACTATTGGTATTTTATACTACACGATTCAGGAATGCTAAATTTTATGATTCCAAACGATCATTTGTTAACACAAGCGACCTACCTCTAAATCAGTGTTATTTTAATTTCGTTACTTAAGGAACGTACTAACACGATCAATAGAACATGAGCTGTTTGTGGTAATACAAAACCTTTACTTTTAAAAATTCCCTGTCATAATAGAAACTGTTTAATAATAAAAGTTTGCTAGTTTGCACGTTTGTTGTGGCGTAGGTGCTTCCTTCATAATAATCGTTTCACAACAGCATCATAAACAGATTGGCTGCATACTTACAGAACAAATAGTCGCCAGCCACTTACTATCGAACAGTAACGAAGCCTGTGAATGAAGAATAGTTCCAGATTTTATTTGGAGGTGAACTTCAGGTATCCCCTTGAGAATGAATTAAACTATTTGTCTGTATTTATGTGACACCAATTAAAAATCATAAAAATATATTGCAGAATTTCTACAGTAAGAAGATTATAAAAGAAGACCATTATTAACGAAATTTTATATGTATATAGTTAACGTCCAAAATTATATATATATACACACACACACTCACACACACACACACACACACACACACACATATATATATATATATATATATATATATATATATATATATATATATATATATATATATATATCTGTGTGTGTGTGTGTAATTCATTTTGGAAGTTCACTACACACATATTAACATATAATTAAGCTTTAAGTATTAGTTTTTTTTTCTGTACTGATTGTAGGAGAAAGGTTAAAATTTAGTGGCAGGCCTGGGCTTAGAACCTGGAAACATATGAATACCCTTTCTGCTCGAACTCATGGACTGTATCTGTCACCGACGACCACTCTCTCCTTTTACAACGCAAGAGCCTCTAGAAACAATAAAAGGAAAGGACAGCAGCCCAGGACAAATTGAGGTTTAGTGTGGTTCACTATCCGTCCTCGGATGTTAAAGCGTCAGTTATCGAATCCCACTTTGGTGCACAGGTCAGACTGATCACGTACAATCTCAGCACACGGAACTGTCAATGGATTCGAGTAATAATATTTCGAAAAACAGCCCTCAACATCGATAGATATCGACACATAAATGGTAACGTGCCCCAGTGTTATAGCTCTGTGGGATTATTCAATACAGGTTAGTCATGCGCAAATAAGAGTAGATTTTTAGTCATGTAACGTCACTTCACGAAATCCTACAGGTTTAACACACCAGGCAGCTTCAATCACTATATTAGATAATCAGGTCCATATAATTTTCTCAATGTTTTGACTGTGTACAATAGCTTGTGCACCAGTGACACACAACTTATTGTCGAAAACCATAAAACACTTTGTAATATGAGGGTAATGATGAAAATGCTACTAGCACACTGTGTGGCAAAAGGTTTTGCTTTTCCTGTTATCTCTTTCGAAATGGGTCTTAGATATTCACAGAAGTAAAAGCAGTTAATGCTACGGATGAAAATGCTACTAGCACACTGTGTGGCAAAAGGTTTTGCTTTTCCTGTTATCTTTTTCGAAATGGGTCTTAGATATTCACAGAAGTAAAAGCAATTAATGCTACGGATGAAGTTTTAAACTTAAAATCATTTTCAGCGTAGTCAAATAGAGTAAATATAAAATATTAAATGAAGATATACTGGGAAGAGCACGCCAATGTAGAAGGCTATGGACGACCCTCACGGCAAGAAATGAAATCTGAGGAACGGTGTTTAATCGAAGCATAGTCAAGTAGGTCCCAGAAGATAGTAGATAGGGCAATTTGTAGGGGCAGATAATCAGTAAAATACAAAAATTAGAATTTCGGGTTGTGATGGTGTAGTAGTTACATAAAGCAGGGACAAAGAGGACAGCTGTACAGCAGGAAAAATGAGAAAAATTGTATAAATGGCATATCAACCATTTAGTGTAATTGTTGAAGTATAATCCAATGCTCGAATATTCAGGAGAAGCTAATGAAGAACCATCAGGTATGATTTACAATTTCATACACACAGCCTTATTCACGAATACCATATCTCAATAATCATTCGTCATATGTGATAGAATTTGAGCTAATCTTCTCGATCATTGAAGGCTACGATCGCTTATTTGCCTGCATACTCGTTCGCTTCAAATACCTTCCATAGCTCATGTCCTACCAGCAAAATTTGTCGACGTTTTTTGGAATAACGCACAGCCTATAGACGAAGTGATTGCGATAGGTGAATGCTTCACATGCTGTGTTCTTAAAGAACACATACAGTAGTGCAGTCATAATAATTGTTAGATTCTCATGTACACATTACAGGCTATGTTAATTTCTGCCACACATATCAATCTCAGTTATGAGCACATCACAAAATTTTATTAGCAGAAGTGAGTTACGAGTATGTTCGAAATAAGGAAGTAACAAGAATGAATACTTATTCAGACACATTGCCTAACAACAGCAATAGCATTTTAAAAGAGCTTCTTTAATTAATGAGTACATATCAGCACACAGGATTCAAGTGTTTAAAGTAGCAATAGGTACCAAATAAGATAATCCGCAAACTTGTCTGCAGGCTTATAATCAATCTAAAGACTTTGTATGTTGGAAACTGATTTCTATTTAAGGAAAAATTTGAATTCGAAAAAGTGTCCACGGCGTTTACACACCCATGCATCGGAAATGTGCAAACAGTTTTGGATATATACGAAAGATTTTCTTGTTAATGCTAATTTCAGCAGGCAGCTCATATATCCAGAAAGTAATATTTTTATCTGAATCTGTAAACAATAACATATTATGTACCAAATATAATGTGTCCAAGTATGAATGCAATGGCCATCATCAGCTAAAAGAATTGTAGTCAAGAGACGTCTATTCTGTTTAATATTTTGTTTAACCACACATTTATTCTGCACCTAAAATGACGATAAGATTTCACATTCTATGATTTCATATTAATGCAAACATCCAACATGCTAGAGTAATTACAGGAAGCAATATTTGTTAATTAATACATTGGAGAAATAGTCAAAGTGTCAAAGTTCACTTTTATTTACTTAACGATTAGTTTTGGCTCGGGATCCGTTTTCAAATCACTCAGGTAGTCAAAATGCTGTTTCCCAAATATAAGAAACATGTCAAGATAACAAACATATACATACAAAATTGGAATTTAGTAGTTACAGAGCATACAACAATGCTCTGCTTTGTAAATGCTCATTTGCACTTTTATGTGTACGTGTTTGTTTTCTTGACATGGCTGTTATATTTTGGGAAATATGATTTTGACTGTCTGGATGACTAGAAAGGGGGTTTGAACTGAAGCTAGCATCATGTAAATAAGTGAAATTTTCAAATTCGGCTTTCTTCTGTTGCATTTATATCAATGATTAACGTTACTCACATGTAAATGAGACTAATGGCAACTAATGGGAACTAATGGCAAAACAATTTGATATATTAATAATTCACTGTATTATAACTGACAATGAATCAATGTAGAAGTGTCCTGGAGCTTTCAAACACAAAGTGAGTCGCTGAAGACAATCAGGAAATAAATGTCAATTAGATATGTAACTACCTACACTATTAGTTATGATTAGTGATCACCAATCCATTAGTCACTAGAAAATCATTTAGGGAATTCTCATTACTAGGTATGAGTACTCAACAAATAAGATACGAATATCTCATGCTCTACTTGGTGGCGAATGCAGCTGAAGTGAAATCATAATGCAGTTTTACGAATTGAATAATAGGTAGTTCTGATAATATTGGAACAGAATTTGATCGTAAGGATGTATTAGTCATTATGATTTTTCCTTTACTTTTCATTATTTTTTTGGACAGTATTCCTACATTCAGGACTTATTGGCATGTAGGAGCCTCTAAATGAAAGCGCTCTCGCCATTTAACTGTTCATTTATTTCTTTATTTATAAAGGATTTTTGACTGCTCATTTCTTTCCTTTATCCTAAAAGAAATTAAAATCTGGACAGCGAACCATAAGACATACAGTCTTGCTGAATATTACAGAGCACTGATAATGAGGAATCAGATATTCACATTTGATTATTACAAGAAACTTTGCTTGATTTTACAAAAAATAGCAACATACTTTTAGTACAGCATATAATGTGTCATTTCTCTTAAGTGGAATACTGTTAATTAACGAAGTAAATATTCCACAAACTTTGAATTTGTCAGTCTAACTTGTAAGTGTTTATATTCATATTTGTATCTCTAGAATCATTTATTCTATGTATGGAAACTTTGGATCTGCACTAAACTTCGGTGTTGAATTTAAAGGACATAAAAATGATGTGATATGTTTATTTACTTGTTAGGAACCCAAAATTGCAGCGGGCAGAGAGTACACATGAGTAAATTATTCCCACATACGTGGACAGAAGCATTCTTCAAATTCATTTCCTAAGAAACTCAATAGCTTTATGAAAGTCCCTCATCGTCAGCGATAAACTGCTAAAGTCCATGATGTACTACTAATTGTTTCTTATGAGTAATGGTAGCAAATGATGATCACTTTTCTTCACAAATATTCAGCCTAGCGAGAACGACATAGTCAGCTCACATTGAAATAATAAGCATTGTTTCGGAAAAAACAAAAGTGTTGAGTTAACTGGATGAGAGTCGTAAATAAATTCACTCATAAGAGCATTTAGTCTAACGTTATGATACCAGTAAATGAAATTCTGAATTTACGAAATTATGTTTACCTATTTACCTTAAATGCTGCACCAAGAGTTTCCTTGTCAACCGGAATTCAGTTCAAAAAACACTGACTGTCATTACTGTTGCGTACGCTTTAAGATTCGATCTTATAGAAGAAAATGGCAATTTAAATATGAACAGTGAGGGTGCTAAATTCCAGCAAGAGTTCTCCCTCCACCACACACATCAGCACTTAGGGTTTTAGAAATGTGGCAAATCAGCTGCAAAATCCCATTTGTTCATGTTGAGGGTAACGTAAGTTAACACACAACAACAGTGAATATAGGTCGAGGTGATGTAACAACGAATGACAGTTTACTTGTTCTCCACGAACACCAGACTCAGAATACGTCGGCGCGGCAAATGTGCGACGGGACAACGGTGAACAGCGCAAGGCGAGGGGCGCGTGGCACGCGGGACTGCCTACCCAGCCGTCCGACAGGGGCACCGGCGGCGGACTGAGCGCTCACCGGCTGCGAGGACCCCACGTGCCACGCCTCCACAGCACGGCGCCGGCGCACGGGCAGGGCAGGGCAGAAGATGCTTCGGCTGCCACAGGCCGCGTCTCTCAAAAAGTCTTACGACACCTCACGCAATCAGAACTTTCGTGTAACGTCGAAGAACTAATTCGCTCTCTTGGAATACCATCTACCTTCTACTTCACATGGCATGCATACGAGGCCCCACTAATAACGTAGAATTCCTAATTCACAATTCCTGTCGATATATTTATGTTGCGGTCGTTTGTTGATAAATCAGTTTTGGCAGTTCCGCACCATGCAAGAGGGTACACTGCATCTTTAAATATCAATAAAAACCAATCTGGCATATTTTTCGATGACGTGGCAAGGTTCTTTCCATCACTGCAGTTCCTGACACCCTTCATCATTATTTCAGCGGATTGTGTCGTTACTCCCAGCGAGTCAGACAACCAATTACGACATGTCTCACCAGTCAAACTAACGTATGCTGATGACTACTTATACAGATAAGTGAATCCATCTAAATTATACTTGTGTTTCACACAAACCACTGGTTCTTATCGCGTAGAATACGTGGCGCTGCGTTGGAAACATAAAAATAATGACTAGAAAAATGCCAAAATGAAAAGTAATGGAATGATGTTGCCATGTATGCTGTAGGACTCAGAGGACGCAAAAACTGAAATGGCTTTTGTCAAGACAAAGTATTACGAAAATTATTTATGTTTCTTGATCAATAATTTCATTAACTTTAGTAATTAAAGTTTGACTTTTGAGTAAATCTTGTTATCAGAATTTACTAATTTTCTGTCTGGCTTTGACCGGAATATATAAATTGCTTGAAAGGTCTTTTTCTAATGTGAAAAATAAAATGAGCATTGATCTGATATCAGGCACTGACAGCCCAACCAAACGATTAAACCAGAGTGTATGGGGAACATAGCTCTGGACAGAGTTATTCTGTAAACTTCGGAGTGTTTTTTGCCCCACGAAGCACGAAGTACAAATACCCGTTTAGACATGTCTGAAAAACAATCACGATGTTAATTTCCAGTATTCTCGGTGATCAGGATTTGCCCTTTTTTCTGCTCTTCTACATGACGAATATGCTGTAGACGTTTCCATTTTCGATGATGATAGCGGTGCGCGTATATGTTCCTGGTTTAACGAAAACTCAGGCTCAGTATCGCACCAGGGATGACCGCACAAGTCTAACATCTTAATAACCCAGAAAATGTCAGGGGCCTCTTGTAACAACAGAAGAAATGTAGCTGTAATTTTCTAAATGTCATTAAGATCTGCCAGTGTGTATGGCATACTTGAATAAGGGCGGCACTGTTCCACGGTTTTTTCACGTTATCTTATGGCGATATCTAGTTTGCCCATTATCACTTACCCAGGGTCACACACGTAGAATTAAAGAACATAATGAAACTTTTTACATCGATGAACTGTGTTCAGTGACTTCTACTTCTTTGTGGCAAAAATAAGGAACAGAGTAAAAGATAAAATTTTCCATAATATCCTACATGCTTTGGAACTAACTATATTCGTCCTCCTTAAAACTACTGGAATTCAGACATCTCCGTTATTTTCTGTCCTAGAAAAAAGCCAATGATAATCAATGCTCTGACCAGATTCTCACTGGTTTGATGTGGTCCGACACAGTTTCCTATCCAGCATTAATGATTAGATCTCAGAGTATGAGTCGCACCCTACGTACTAAATTATATGTTGAATGTGTTCCAAGCTATATCTTCCCCTACAGGTTTCATCATCTACAGCGGTTCCTAGGGCCCTTTAGGTCATTCCGTGATTTTTAACGCATGACCTGTCGTACTGCCTCTTCTTCTTGTCAGTGTTTTCCATATGTTCCATTCTTTGTTGATTCTGCCCAAAATATTCTGTAGCATCACATCTCAAACATTTCGATTCTCTTCAGTTCCTGCTTTCCCACCGTCCATGAGTCACTAACACACATTGTTGAGCCACAGACGTAAATTATCAGAACAATCGTCCTCAAATTAAGGCCTATGCTTGATAACTGTAGACTTCTCTTGCCAAGGAATTCCCTATTTGGCTGTGCTAGTCGGCTTTTTATATCCTCCTTGTTTCGTCCGTAGTGACTTACTTTGCTTCCAAGGCAGAAGAATTACTTCGTCTGCTACGTAATCTCCAATTTTGATGGTAAGTTCCTCATTATCTTCATTTTTGCTACTTCTTATCACTTATTTTTCTGATTAATTGTCGCGGATACTGCTCGCTGCATCCGAGACGTTTGGTAAGTCACATCTTAGACCCAGGTCATACTAAATGTCGAGCTCACCAGGCAGTCCAGCATTTGTTTCCATGGTATGGGTTTGGGGTCTACGCGTATCCTCAGCTGGAGACTGGTAAGCGCCACCTATACTCCGTAAATTAATGTTCTGCATATGATCCAGCGACCATCATACGTTACTGTGGTGGCATGATGTGTCTCACAGGGAAAGAAAATATCGTCCACCTGATCGCGAAGATGGTACAAACATATAGAATTAAAACTAAAAAATCCTGTATCTCAAACTGAGATGCCGGCTGGTGAGATTCATGTTTGCTGAGGCGGACCAATCGTTAGCGGAGAACGTCTGAGGAAAGTGCCGCACTTCAGTTGAATAAGGTCTACACCGGTAAATGGGATTCTATATGTCAGGGTCCTTATTTCCCTCGCTGCTTGTGGGACAGATAACACTCGATCTGATCTCATAGCGGAACAGGTGTACCAGTGGAGGGTATCAGCTGCCAATCTAACAAAAGCGCTCATGTAGCCATTACTCCTGGTTATGGGTTATAAGTACTTCGCCGAAATGTGATATTGACAAAGTATAAAATTATAAATCCCTTTTAGCTGCATCCTGTTGCTTCAAATTTACAGTTCCGAACCAGCAACGAACCTCCGGAAAGCTGAATTCCTCGAGAAAGAGGGAATCTAAACTGAGCCACACAACGCCTTTAACTTCAGCAAGGGCGTTCTGCCATGCATAAATCTGGTAGAAACTCCGAAAGAGGAACTGAAAGCTGTATGGTCCATAGAAGTTATGCTTGTAATGCAAAATACAAAGAAACAGGAAGAGGTGATCTATTACAATCAGACTCCTTTGTCATTTCATAGCGCGAACATTCCATAGCTTGTCAAGCCCGGCGGATTTGTGTCGAGGTCCGGTGAGCCGGCCGGTCTGTTGATGGTTTTTAAACGGTTTTCCATCTGCCTTGGCAAATGCGGTCTGGTTCCCCTCATTCCGCTTCAGCTACGCTAAGTCGGCGATTGCTGCGCAAACAAGTTCTCCACGTACTCGTACACCACCATTACTCTACCATGCAAACACAGGGGTTACACTCGTCTGGTGTGAGACGTTCCCTGGGGGGTCAAACGAGGGCCGAACCGCACAATAACCCTGGTTTCGGTGTGGGACGGAGAAGGGGTGAAGTGGACTGCTGTATTCGTTCTGGGGTTGCGGACGACTGCGGCTGCGGCGGGGACAGAGCCTCTCTTTCGTTTATAGGTCCCCGGTTAACATAACATAACATCTGTTCAACGTATTTAGCTCTGAAGGAAGCTGTAGACTAACGATCTGACAGGTCTTATAGATGAAATCCACCATACACCTCTTCTACGGGCTGTGCCCAAAATGTATCATGGAGCTCGAATTCTATTGGCCCTAAGTGTCGAGTTTTGGAAAGCCCCATGGTGTCTCCGGAACTCTGCATCCTCAACGCGGACAACAAGACACATTTCCCCGGTACAGCTGGGTCGTTCTGAGACATCGACCCCTCTCTCTGATCTCTGACCCTCATAGACTTCATTCAGTGGGATGCAACTGATGACCTTCAATCCACTGACCTGTTCCCACTGTGGATTCACCGACTGGACGGAGCATTACTTGAACTGAAGCCGCCGAAATAGACCATCAGTAGAACTAACTATACGCTATTCAGCCAGCTGGTTGCATCTAAACTGATGGATCACGTCACAGCATAGACAGCATATACGATCAACAGAACAAATTTTACGCTGTTCATCCAATTGGCTGTGTCTATAAAGCGAGGCAGCATCGAGAAATAGATGAATTGCATAACACAGGCTACCTACCATGTCATTGACATACTCAACAAGGAGTCCTCAAGTCATCCTCGTAGGCAACGTGTATCTTGGTGACCCGATAAGAGCTGCTCAGCAATCTGAGTCAAGTGCGTGGCCTTGCATATGTGTAACTGCCGCCCAGTTGCCATTCGATTGGCAACAGCCAAAGCTCAATGCATAATCAAGGAGAGCAAGAAAATATCATTGCAAGACTTCCTGATTTTTCTAAGCCACTCAACTTGTTTCACAAATGTATGGGAAGCCATTAGGAAGAATTCCAGTAAATGCATTTGGTTAGCGATGATGAAACGAAAGTATCTCCAAATAACTTCCTGGCAATGGCAGAATATTTTGCGATGACTACTGCCAGTGGCAGTCGTGATTTAGTATTCCGTCGTTATCGTGCCGCCATGGAGAGGGGAGAACTGGACTTCAGGTTCGAATCCTGCCTCGGGCATGGATGTGTGTGATGTCCTTAGGTTAGTTAGGTGAAAGTAGTTCTAAGTTCTAGGGGACTGATGACCTTAGAAGTTAAGTCCCATAGTGCTCAGAGCCATTTGAACCATTTGGACTTCAGGTCCTACAATTTGGAATCCCAGAACTGTCCATTCCCTATGTGGGAGATGGATTCGGTACTGTCCAAGGCCTGTGAGACTAAGCCCAGTCACGATCCGATACAGCATCCTGCAGGGTTTCAAAACGGCGTTCAACATAGTGATCTTTTGTGGAGAGGGGCAATTTTGATAAATCTCCTCAAGGCCGGAAAATACCAACAGTGTTCCAATATTACCGAAGCGTCAACTAACGATCAGTGTGTATAAGACCTCGGAAGGAACGGTCGTCATCTTGTCTGTATATTAGAGAGCAGGCAGCTCCTTAATCGCTCCCAGTGTGGATTCAGTAAATGTCCATCAGGTTGAAAAGTTGAACCAGCTAGAGGCGGCAATCTATCAGACTTTTCCACATTAATAACATTGCATGAGTATATTCTATGACATCAGCAAGGCAGGCGACAGCACATGGACACATAGTATTCTACAGCAGCTCCACCAATGAGGCTTCCGTGGCCACCTCTCCGTCTCCTTCGTCTTTCTTATCTAAGCACTTTTTTTAAGTTAACGAGTTGAAGTCGTATAGAAGTTCTAGCAACGTTCTTGTGGAAGATTTTACGGTTTGCTGGTATTCTTCGTAATCTGCAGTATACCGCGATGGTGTTGAAACAGTGGGCTGAAAAGGCGGGTTTTACACCTCCTGCAGATAAATGTGTCTGTTTAAATTAATCTTTCTCGTCGTAGTTTCAATTTACCTGACATGCGAATGAAGGACATCATTCTCGCTTTTAAAGGTTCTGTGAGGTATTTGGGCCTCATTTTTCATTCTAAACTGTCGTGGTTAACAGACCCGTAGGCATGAGCGGAGGAGGCACCGAATATCTCAAAGAGCTTTAGCTGTAGAGAGCAGAGAGAGCATGTTTGCCACAATTGTACAGAGTTATAGCGAGATCTCGGTTGATCTGTAGGAGCGAGACCTTTGTCCCTGAAGATCATGGACGCTATTAACTATGAGACGATGGGCTGGGCAGAGGTGCTTATACAACAGCCCCATATCCAGAGTCA
The DNA here is from genome assembly GCF_021461385.2 of Schistocerca piceifrons. Lineage (NCBI taxonomy): Eukaryota > Metazoa > Arthropoda > Insecta > Orthoptera > Acrididae > Schistocerca > Schistocerca piceifrons. The sequence continues at coordinate 156,472,771 of NC_060140.1, forward strand.
GTGCTCAGACTAGAAAACTACTACTTACCACTGGGCGCCAACTCCCAATAGTGCATGAAGTATGTAAGATCCTCGCTGCTCAAAATTCACCAAGAGTCATACTGTTGCTTGTCAAGCAACGAATACGCGTTTCCCTCAGTCGTCCTTTCTGGAATCTGTGTGAAGCATGGGCTCGATTCACAGGGTGTGGCGCAAGTACAGGATCAAATCCAAAGTTTTACCGACTGACATCCTAATTACTGCAGAGGCCCAGATTTAGTGCAAAAACCAAAGATGTGCATTCCGTTTTATGTTTTCACTGCGATAAGGTTGAGAGTTTCAAATGAGGGCCAAATATATGTGATTGTATTTACGGATCAGACACAACAGGGATATTCTGTTAGCTGTTCTCTTGCCTACCCTCACAGAGCCTTCTAGACTCAGTTGCCTCCGTACTTCTTTGCCTTCGCTAACGAGGTATTCGCTATACTGTGGGCACTGGAACTGATACCTGAGGTGTCTTTCTACGGGTACCAGAGCACATGGGTACAAACTGAATTGCGGATTTCACAGTCAAGGAGCTGTATCGCGATCGTTTACTGCGCTGTCCTCTTGCATTCTGTCTGCTCATTGATGGGGTACAGAATCATAGGCTGACGAGAAGGCGAGCCAGTGGCAGTGACAGATAACAAATTACATCTGGTAAAGTGCACGACTTGGCCATGAGGCATCTCCTTCCAGCCATTCAGATGGGCTGAGGTCGTTCTCACTCGTCTTCGATGAGAGCACAGCCCTAAACCACAAACAGTTGGTTTCTCTCTCAACCTATATTCTGAACTATTGTTCTGTTCCACAAATCATACTGTTTCTTCCATTACACTAAGGATGAAACGTCACTAGGGAATCATATCATTAATATCCTTCCACTCAGAATATTAGTCCCACTCTTCAACCTTTCGCTTATTTCCAAATTGCGTCTTTGGTGTATAGATTCAACAGCAGGGGCGAAAGATGGCATCCCTATCTTACACTCTTTTAATTTCGAACACTTCATTCGAGGTGTTCTAATCTTGTAGTTCCTTCTTGATTTTTTTATGTATAGTATATTAGCGTTCTATCCTGCAGCTTACTCCTTATTTTCACATAATTTAGAACGTCTTTCAAAATTACACGTTGTTAATTCTTTTATCTAGGTCGACAAGCCCTATAGCGAAGCTTTATTTTTCTGACTTCTGTTATCAAACACAACATCAGAACTGCCTCTCTGGTACATTTCCCCTTTCTAAAGCCAAACTAATCATCATCTATCCAGTCCTCAATTTTCTATTCCATTCTTCCATATATTGATCTTGTCGTCAGCTTGCATGCATGGGCTGTTAAACTGATTGGGCGACAATACTTACACTATCTGCCCTTACGCTCATCAGAATTGGGTTGATGATATTTTTCCATTCTCATGAATTCTGTACAACAACTTTAAGAATCGTTTGGTTGCCACTCCTCCCCAATGATTTCAGAAATGATGGAATAATATTTATGCCTTTTGCCCTATTTCTAATTCAAGCGTTATAGAACTACTTTAATTTACTTTAATTCTGATAATAAACTGGGTCACCTATGTCTTCCATGTGGATTCAGATTTCTTCTTGTTTAATAGTTTCCCCCCCTCCCCCCCAATGAATAATCGATATTTCCATTGGTGGGGAGGCTTGCGTGCCTCAGCGAAACAGATAGCCGTACTGTAGGTACAATCACAACGGAGAGGCCAGACAAACGTGTGTTCCTGATGAGGGGCATCAGATTTTCAGTAGCTGCAGGGCAATAGTCTCGATGATTGAGTGATCTGGCCTTGTAACACTAACCAAAACGGTCTTACTATGCTGGTACTGCGAACAGCTGAAAGCAAGGGGAAACTACAGCCGTAATTTTTTCCGAGGGCATGCAGCTTTATTGTATCGTTGAATGATGATGGCGTTCTCAAGGGTAAAATATTCCGGAGGTAAAATAGTCCCCCATTCGGATCTCCAGGCGGGGACTACTCAAGAGGACATCGTTATCAGGAGAAAGACAACTGTCGTTCTACGGATCGCACCTTGGCATGTCAGATCCCTTAATCGGGCAGGTAGATTAGAAAATATAAAAAGGGAAATGGGTAGGTGATAGTTAGATATAGTGGGAATTAGTGAAGTTCGTTGGCAGGCTGAACAAGACTTATGGTCAGGTGAATAAGGGTTATAAATACAAAATCAAATAGAGGAAATGCTGCAGTAGGTTTATTAATGAATAGAAAAATAGGAGTGCGGGTAAGCTACTACGAACAGCATAGTGAACGCATTATTGTGGCCAAGAGAGACACGAAGCCCACGCCTACTACAGTAGTATAATTTTATATGCCAACTAGCTCTGCAGATGACGAAGAGATCGATTAAATGTATGATGACTTAAAGAAATTATTCAGGTAGTGAAGGGAGACGAAAATTTAATAGTCACGGGTGACTGGAATTCAACAGGAGGAAAAGGAAGAGAAGGAAACGTAGTAGGCGAATATGGGCATGGAAATGAAAGAGGAAGCCGCCTGGTAGAATTTTGCACAGAGCATAACTTAATCACAGCTAACACTTGGTTCAAGAATCATAAATGATGGTTGTATACATGGAAGAAGCCTGGAGATATTGGAAGTTTTAAGATTATATAATGATAAGACAGAGGTATAGGAACCAGGTTTTAAATTGTAAGACTTTTTCAGGGGCAGATGTGGACTCCGACCGCATTCTGTTGGTTATGAACTCCAGATTAAAACTGAAGAAACAGCAAAAGGTGGGAATTTATGGAGATGTGACCTGGATAAACTGACTAAACCAGAGGTTTTAGAATATTTCATGGAGAGCATAAGGGAACATTTGGCAGGAATGGGGGAAAGAAATGCAGTAGTAGCAGAATGGGAAGCTTTGACAGTGAAATACACTCCTGGAAATGGAAAAAAGAACACATTGACACCGGTGTGTCAGACCCACCATACTTGCTCCGGACACTGCGAGAGGGCTGTACAAGCAATGATCACACGCACGGCACAGCGGACACACCAGGAACCGCGGTGTTGGCCGTCGAATGGCGCTAGCTGCGCAGCATTTGTGCACCGCCGCCGTCAGTGTCAGCCAGTTTGCCGTGGAATACGGAGCTCCATCGCAGTCTTTAACACTGGTAGCATGCCGCGACAGCGTGGACGTGAACCGTATGTGCAGTTGACGGACTTTGAGCGAGGGCGTATAGTGGGCATGCGGGAGGCCGGGTGGACGTACCGCCGAATTGCTCAACACGTGGGGCGTGAGGTCTCCACAGTACATCGATGTTGTCGCCAGTGGTCGGCGGAAGGTGCACGTGCCCGTCGACCTGGGACCGGACCGCAGTGACGCACGGATGCACGCCAAGACCGTAGGATCCTACGCAGTGCCGTAGGGGACCGCACCGCCACTTCCCAGCAAATTAGGGACACTGTTGCTCCTGGGGTATCGGCGAGGACCATTCGCAACCGTCTCCATGAAGCTGGGCTACGGTCCCGCACACTGTTAGGCCGTCTTCCGCTCACGCCCCAACATCGTGCAGCCCGCCTCCAGTGGCGTCGCGACAGGCGTGAATGGAGGGACGAATGGAGACGTGTCGTCTTCAGCGATGAGAGTCGCTTCTGCCTTGGTGCCAATGATGGTCGTATGCGTGTTTGGCGCCGTGCAGGTGAGCGCCACAATCAGGACTGCATACGACCGAGGCACACAGGGCCAACACCCGACATCATGGTGTGGGGAGCGATCTCCTACACTGGCCGTACACCACTGGTGATCGTCGAGGGGACACTGAATAGTGCACGGTACATCCAAACCGTCATCGAACCCATCGTTCTACCATTCCTAGACCGGCAAGGGAACTTGCTGTTCCAACAGGACAATGCACGTCCGCATGTATCCCGTGCCACCCAACGTGCTCTAGAAGGTGTAAGTCAACTACCCTGGCCAGCAAGATCTCCGGATCTGTCCCCCATTGAGCATGTTTGGGACTGGATGAAGCGTCGTCTCACGCGGTCTGCACGTCCAGCACGAACGCTGGTCCAACTGAGGCGTCAGGTGGAAATGGCATGGCAAGCCGTTCCACAGGACTACATCCAGCATCTCTACGATCGTCTCCATGGGAGAATAGCAGCCTGCATTGCTGCGAAAGGTGGATATACACTGTACCAGTGCCGACATTGTGCATGCTCTGTTGCCTGTGTCTATGTGCCTGTGGTTCTGTCAGTGTGATCATGTGATGTATCTGACCCCAGGAATGTGTCAATAAAGTTTCTCCTTCCTGGGACAATGAATTCACGGTGTTCTTATTTCAATTTCCAGGAGTGTAGTAAGGGCAGCAGAGGATCAAGTAGGGAAAAAGACGAGGGCTAGTAGAAATCCTTGTGTAACAGAAGATATATTTAATTGACGAAAGGAGAAAATATAAATGTGCTGCAAATGAAGCAGGCGAAAAGGTATACAAACCTCTCAAAAATTAGACCCACAGGAAGTGCAAATTGGCTAAGCAGGGTTGCTAGAGGACACATCCAACGATGTAGAGGCATATCTCACTAGGGGTAAGATAGATACTGCCTACAGGAAATTAAAGAGACCTTCGATGAAAAGTGAACCACTTGTGTGAATACCAAGAGCGCAGATGGAAATCCAGTTCTAAGCAAAGAGGGGAAAGCCGAAAGGTGGAAGAAGTATATTGAGGGTCTATACAAGGGCAGTATTATCGAAATGGAAGAGGATGTAGATGAAAATGAAATGGGAGGTATGATACTGCGTGAGGTGTTTGACAGAGCACTGAGCTACCTAAGTCGAAACAAGGCCCAGGGAGTAGATAACGTTCCATTAGATCTAGTGACAGCCTTGGGAGAGCCAGTGCTGACAAAACTCTACTATCTGGTGAGCAAGATGTATGAGACAGGCTAAATACTCTCAGACTTGAAGAAGAATATAACAATTCCAATCCATAGAAAGCAGGTGTTGACCGATGTGAAAATTACCTAACTATCAGTTTAATAAGTCACGGCTGCAAAATACTAATGCGAATTCCTCACAGACGAATGGAAAAACTGATCGAAGCCGACATCGGGGAAGATCAGTTTGGATTCCGTAGAAATGTTGGAATACGTGAGGCAATACTGACCTTACGACTTACCTCAGACGATAGATTAAGGCAAACCTATGTTTCTAGCATTTGTAGACTTAGACAAAGCTTTTCACAATGTTCACTGGAATACTCTCTTTCAAATTCTGAAGGTGGCAGGTGTAAAATACAGGGAGCGAAAGGCTATTTACAATTTGTACAGAAACCAGAAAGCAGTTCTAAGAGTCGAGGGACATGAAAGAAAGGCAGTGATTGGGAAGGGAGTTTAACTGGGTTGTAGCCTATCCCCGATGTTATTCAATCTGTGTATTCAGCAAACAGCAACGGAAACAAAAGAAAAAAATCGTAGTAGGTATCAAAATCCATGGAGAAGAAATAAAAACTTTGAGATTCGCCGATGACATTGTAATTCTGTCAGAGACAGCAAAGGACCTGGCAGAGCAGTTGAACGGAATGGACAGTGTCTTGAAAAGAGGATATAACATGAACATCAACAAAAGCTAAACGAGGATAATAGGATGTAGTCGAATTAAGTCGGGCGATGCTGAGCGAATTAGATTAGGAAATGAGACACTTAAAGTAGTTAAGGAGTTTTGCTATTTGGGGAGCTAAATAACTGTTCATGGTCGAAGTAGAGAGGATTAGACTGGCAATGGCAAGGAAAGCGTTTCTGAAGAAGAGAAATTTGTTAACATCGAGTATAGTTTTAAGTGTTAGGAAGTCGTTTCTGGAAGTATTTTTGTGGCGTGTAGCCATGTATGGAAGTGAAACGTGGACGATAAATAGTTTGGACAAGAAGAGAATAGAAGCTTTCGAAATGTGGTGCTACAGAAGAATGCTGAAGATAGGATGAGAAGATCACATAACTAATGAGGAGGTATTGACCAGAACTTGGGAGAAGAGAAATTTTTGGCACAACTTGACTAGAAGAAGGGATCGGTTGGTAGGACATGTTCTGAGGCATCAACAGATCCCCAATTTAGTATTGGAGGGCAGCGTGGAGGGTAAAAATCGCAGAGGGAGACCAAGAGATGAATACAGTAAGCCCATTCAGAAGGATGTAGGTTGCTGTAGATACTGGGAGATGAAGAAGATTGCACAGTATAGAGTAGCATGAAGAGCTGCATCAAACCAGTATCTGAATTCAAGGCGACAACAACAACAATAGCATTAGATAACTCCTCCTCGTCATAAAGTCCTTCACTGCACTATTTCCTTCTACCCGGTCTCTGTTCTGCTTTTTAAACACTATTTCTCCTGGTACTCAACGACATTTTCTTTCAATTTCAGCGAAATTTATTTTGCCTTTTTCTGAATGACGAGTCAGTCCTCCTGGTGATCATTTGTGCATCGATTTCTTCAAATCTTTCCTATAGTTATGTCGCTTTAGTTTCCCTGTGTTTCCTATTGATTCCAATCCTATACATTTCTATCTATTCACGACTTCCTCTGAACTTTTTCGTGCTTCTATCGTGGATCAACGGAAGCGTCTCTTCTGTCATCCGAGATCTTGTCGGAGGTACCTTCCTTGAAGTATGTTTCTGTATTAAACATCAGGAACTGCCCATTTTGGAGTAATTTATGCCTCTTCAACGGAACTGACTACTTTGGTGTACTGTATTGCACTATCACATCGGTATAGAATTTCAAATGTCTTTCATCATTCCTGTTATACTTCAGTACCCCTCTACCATCCAGAATGATTCTTCTGGACGATTCTCTTCAACTTAAATCTACTCTGCATTGTTACTAGATTGTAATCTGACTTCCTTCCTGCTCCAGGGACGCTGGTCAATCCCATATCACATATCGGAACCTTTGTCAGGCCATGATTTAATCCAACAGGAATTTCCAAGTGTCCCTGGGCCTTTCTAAAGCGTACTTCTTCCTCATGAGACTGTTGAACGGAGTATTTGCTAATATCAGCTGAAATTTATCCCAGAGTTCAGTCTTCCACCTCTCGCGTTCCTGCTACCAAGCCCATTTTCTCCAGCAACTCTTTCTACTGCTCCTTCCCCTACAACCACATTCACGTCCATAGTGATTACTAGAATTTCACAACCCTTTACATACCAAAATTACCCCTGCCATATCTCCGTTCATCTTCTGCTGGCGTCGTTGACATGTATACCTGAACTCTTGCTGTTGACATTGGTTTGCTCTCGAATATAATGGGAAAACACTGCCACAGAATTGTTCAGAGTAACTATCTTCCTGCTCTACTTTCTTAGTCATAACGAGTGCTATTACAGTTATATTATTTTCTGCTGCTGTCGCTATTGCCCATATATAAGTCTAACCAGAAATCCTTATCTTGTTTCTGTTCCACTTCACTAGTCCCGCTACATCTAGTTTGAGAGTTTCTCAAGGGCACCCACACTCTTGGGCAAGGGAAAGAGGCGCTCTTCATACAGATCTGAGGGTAGGGGCACATGTAGCGTAGTCAGAAACTTTCCTTTCAAGGAAATGATCGTTAAATCAGTATTACACAGGTTTTCAACAAAGCGACTGCGGGAAGTTTCTATGGCTACTTCCAAAACATTAAAAAATACTGAATGCCGACAGGTCTAGATTCCCCTTACAAGCTAATGTTTCGGCTATCATGGGCCTTGCATTTCACTTTTCAGATTCTCTGTCTTTCCTTCATAATTCAAACATCCAATGTTCCATGCTGCGACTCGTTGAACATTCCATCTTCTTCTCATTGGCACTTTCCCCCTGCCCCCTCTCCCTCTCAATTGTCCGTCCCAGAGGTCAGAGATGTAATTAATATGGAATATTTTGCCAGTGGGGAGACAATCTGGACACTTTATCGATTACATGCCGCATGTCACATGGATACAAACCAGATGTCTTTAATGCAATAATTTTCATTGCCATCGGCATCCTCATGTCATTGGACATTACTGATTTTTTCGCCGCTTAGGGCAGGTTTCGCACCCCAAGGCCAAGGGAGTGGCTTAACTTATTTCCGTTCATGCTCTATCATTGGCAAGGATGTTGACAGAACGAGGGTGACCTGTCATGCCCGCTGTTGCTGATAATTTTTATTCAAAATCTGAGTAGTTGCTTGATCCGAACCCATCACCTAATGAATACCACTAGACATGTGATCGTCTATCCGAATTGTTAGTCTACTAATCTTGCACGCTGAGATGATTTTACTGATGGTGATTTATATAGAAAGGATGTACTTATGCCCCCTCCCCTGGTCTATTTGTGTTTGTGTGTGCGTTTATGTGTCATAGTGTGAAGCAATATCAACGAAACATAGTACACTTTTGGCTTTCTGACTGAATCAAAAATATTGTAAACGTGGACTACTTCTACGTCATCTAGAGAAGAACTAGGGGTGGAGAAAGGACGACTTCAAAAATAACGGATATTAATGTTATATATGTAGAATGGATTCTGTAAGCTGACTTTTGATAAAGCTGATGGAATTTAAAACTGTCATGTTTTCAATTTTCCTTGCTCTGAAGGATAACTTTAGTGTTACTCCTGGAATGGGAACCGAAAGCCTCTTTCCTGACAATGTTTTATTTCAATATCTGGATTTCTTCGAAAAATGTAATTTATATCGTATGTACTTGTTAAATTGTACTTGCAAAATATGGTGCACTACCTTCACACACCTACTTTTTCCCTATACAGATCGCAAATGAAACTTTTTCAGGGTTTATTAATGTATCGATAGGAAATACACAGTAGCAATCAGATCAACCTTTGTTGATAACTTCGCAAGGAAGGTTAATCTTTAAAGATCCGGCTACAGTAAAGTCATTAACGGTTGAGTACGACCTCGGATTATGGAAGGAGCCACGCCTGAATTTGTTTTACGCGACTTGGAGAAATCACGGGAAATCTAAATGTCGGTGGTCGGACTGGGATTTCTACCTTCATCCTCTCGCATGTAAGTCCAGGAATTAACTATTGCGCCACCTTCCTCGGTTTGCAGTTTCAGACGTTGTAGGAGTCGCAGTAGCAGTGGTAGTAGTAGTTGTATTACTAGTTTTATTCATCCGTAGATCGATATTACGCCAGTGGCTTTGCTGCGGTGGTAACACCAGCATCCATTAGCTCACCGAAGTTAAACACTGTTGGGCTTGGCTAGCGCTTGGATGGGTCACCGTCTGGGTCTGCCGAAGCTGTTGGCAAGCGGGTAGCACTCAGCTTTTGTGAAGACAATTGTAGACCTTCTTGACTGAGAAGTAGCAGCACTGATCACGAAAACTGTAAACGCCCGGGAGAGAGGTGAGCTGACCATATGGGCCGGTCGATACCGTTGGGCCTTCAAGGCCTTTTCTGGCAGTGTTTGTTTGCTTTACAATCATTCTTGCATGGGTATTGGACATGTTTTGGCAATAAAATTTAAGGACAACGGACATAACATAATTCATATGTACACAAGGTTACATACCTATAGTTTAGATTTGACAAGGAGGTGTAGTAGTCGGCCGTGATCAACTGCACAAATTTTAAATCAGGATAACCGGATGAAGAATTGAAACTCCACATTTCCAAAGACCTGTCTGTTTAAAAAAGTGCTTATCCCAGTATTCAATACTGCAAAGAAATTATTTATAATTGTAAAAAGGCTATAGCTCGACTGTACGTTCACTTCTCACTCCCAGTCACTGGTCACTCTCCACGCACTGTACACATATTATTTCACAGTGTTACATTACAGACACCATGAGCTAACATCAAAACAACAGTGAACACGCTTGGTTTCCATTTTGTGTTCAGCGAAATTGCATTGGCTAGCCTCTAAACGAGTCAGCATCCTTCTGGAATGAGTGAGACGTTGAGGTCAGAAAGAGGGTAAGGAGTTGTAAATAGATGTTTCATACATTTGGGAGTAAGATTTTCCATAAAACGAAGTAAATAAAACAAAAGAAAAAGAGAGAGAAAAATTTTGTGCCGAAGTGTCAAATGATAAATGGATGTTTTAATAATTTACTAGTTCTGCATTTTGTACCAAATTACTGTATTACTTAAGTATTCCTTCATTGTGTAGGTCATCTAAGTTCGTTCTAGTGATCTCTTTAATCTCCTTGGTCAATTTATTGTACAGGTCTGTTTCTTCTCAGAGAATGCTGGTTTGAGTTTTATGTTTATTCCTTCTCGGTAGATGTACCTTCAGTCTGGTTCTTGTTTCATCATTATCGACAGAGCTACCTGAGTTCTAATTATTACTGTTATTTTTGATGTGTACAACTCACTGATGAATTTAATCAAACGATTTAGCAAAAATTACTAGAGTTTAGAACAAGTATTAATGATTAGCCTTCCTAATATGTTTTTGTTAATGGTCTTATGGCTATTTTATACAGTTTGGAAACTGTGTTCATATTTACTCGGAGAACAATTTCGTAGCAGATAACTGACTGACGTTTATAACACTTCAGAACATCACAATGGATGCGTTTATGTTCCATAGGACCTATTCTAACGAATAACGATATTTAAAATTCATGTTGGTCCTTTGCTGTACGACACTGATATGTTTGTGATTATCTGAAGATACAAAAATTAACGGACTATTAGCTACGAAAATACTTTCAGACGTGTACAGAGCTATGTGGGCCTTCTGAAACAAAGGTCTCCGAATTTTTTATGTGGAAACTGTAAGGCTTCTTAAATAAAACAAACGTTTTTAACATTCTACATCTTTTTCGTTCATGATTACATACTTATTTTTGAACATAAATTCACTGTCGAAAGCATTAGCCCAAACGGGAGATCAGTTTGTTGATACCATGACTGTAGAGTGTTTGACTTATTTGACGCAACCAAAACATAACGTCTGCATGCACCGCATCATCGATAAGAAACTGTAGTCTTCGAAGGAGTTCATTAAGTTGGGAATGATATGAAATTCGGATGGGATAAGTTGGGGATGTGTGGACGGCGACCGATAACAGTGAACACAAGGCCTAAGTCTGTTGCAGATATCACAGTGCTCATGTGTGATCTGGCTCTGTCATTATCAATGAGTGGGTGCTCCACGTATGGACAAACTTTTCGAATTCGAAACTAGATTTCAGCATGCGGTTTCTAACGCATCGACATAGTTACGTTACACACCACCGTGTCACAAGCTAAAACTAGGTGTTCTCCAGCAGCAGGGGACTGGAAGTATGTATAGATGAAGAACAAAGACGTAAAATATCAATAACGTTTGTTTTGTCAAAAATGCTTCAAGAATTTTTTCACAACAAATTTGGAGGCATTACTCTTCAAAAAGCGCTCTCACTTTTGGACTTACATGGGAGCATACACTTTATAACAGGTAAAACGTGATATCAGTCTACGTCTATTTCTCGGTACTCCTTAAACTTCTGTATTCATTCTGTGTAACCGATATGGTATCTACACTTCTATCCTTTCCATAATATATTTACTCCGCTTGCGGTTTGCCATGTATCGAATGACGGGCCACTACAAATACAGTTGACGGCAAGACACTGCCGATAACAAACAAAAGTGTGTCGATGGCATATTATTACATTGGTGAACATGTTTAACTTGTTACATGGTTTATACATGGTGATTCGGTGATATCTCTACAGTCTTTCAGGGTCGATGTCTAGATGTGTCAATTTAAGACAAAGGACCCTGGTCTGGAAATGCCGGATTTAAAAATTATAAACGAAAACCATTCTGCCTTCTCTGATAGTGAACCTTTTCTAACGTAAGCTCTTTGCTTTCCATATACTGAGACTGGTAGTATGGACCACAACTAGAAAAAAATGTCAATTATAAATTGCCTCTGAAGTGAATATCTTAAGAGTTATGACCACTTGTTCATCTTTGCTACAATTCTCTTCTCGTGAACAAGTGCTCATATCTCTAAAGGTATGCATTCTATTGATCATGATATCTAGATATTTTTTTCTTAGTTTCGTTCAGACTACCTCCTCCCAAAATATGGAACGCAAAGAGCTTGCAGAAGAAGTGGTTCACTATGAGAAGTATCAGAACGATCTTAGCTAATAAATGTCGACTCGGTCGTTTCGGGACCAAAGTTCCTTGCCTCATACTGATAGCTTTAACGTTCTCCATCATCGTTGAAAGGTTTTAAAATCATCACGTAATCACCGTATATATCTATGGGAAGCGCTGAAAAACAATGCGAAATCTCATGAAGTCCAATGGAAGACTCAGTTTTGAAGGGATGATTTTGGGAGACTACAGTGCAACTGTTCATGTATACGGATAAGAAAGGCAAGTAAGACATAATCGAGATCACACTAATTGTGTTTTAGTGCTTATGTATCATGCCACACTGAGCTGGCTTCGAAGTATTGTAATAGATTCGGATCATCTCATCCAAGGATTACACAAAGATTTTACAAGGAACCTAAATGCATGCCTAAATACATGGGAGAAAACTGATATCATAGTTGTGAAACTGTGGTTGGTAAATTCACTGAACTGGTATTCGAGGACGGTTGTTGCTCAAATGGCTCTAACCTGTATGGGACTTAACATCTGAAGTCTTCAGTCCCCTAGACATAGAACTACTTAAATGTAACTAACCTAAGGACATCACACACAACCATGCCCGAGGCAGGATTCGAACCTGCGACCGTAGCAGCGGCGCGGTTCCGGACTGAAGTGCCTAGAACCGCTCGGCCACAGTGGCCGGCTGGAGGGTTGTGCATATTTGTTTAATGGTTATATCGCCTCCTGACCATGAATAGAATTCAATGTTCTGTTACGTAGAGGAAATGTAAAAGTGAACAGTCGTTATTGTTTACCTCTGTTTTCTTAATGGAATGTATCGAAATAAGTCTAATAGTTCTATAAAATACTCTCCACTATGCAATGTACCGTGGCGTGGGGTGCGTGTGTGTAGCAGTAAATGTAGAGAGCTTAGTGCTGGTCTAGAAGTATTCAACGTTCTGCTCGGAAGGAATACAAAACACTTGCTGGAAAGAGCACTGTCGTTATTTCGAAAACTCTTGCTTGGAGGAAGGGCGAATTTTGTTGTAACAAAATATTATAAGTTAGTATTATTATTCACACGTTGACGAAATTCTGAGTGGAAGGTACAGGATATACTACACGTTCAGTAAGTCAGTAGGATGGGAAAGCTGCTAGTTTTTAGGAACCATTAGCATAGAGTCGTAATTTGATTTTTGACTCTATATTCTTCAGTAAACGCGTCGAATGTTTAAAGAATGGAATTCCCATGTTTAAAACAGCTTCAAACGTTTGTTTACTTTACAAATGGGTCAATGTGAAATACGTGACGTTAATTTTGTAAGAGATAAAAGTTCAGTTAGTTAGTATTCGCATTATGAAACACTGCATGAATATAGTATGGTTAATTTACGCTCCATTTTAAGCCAAACAAGTTTTTCACGGACCTCAATGTTTATGATGGCACATATTTTGTACCAAGTGTCGTACAATGATAAGTTTTGCTAGAAAATTCTGAGATACATGTAGGCACTGTCTGCAAAGTTTGTTTCCAACAGATTTAGTAGTTAAGAAGTAATAAATTAAAGCATCACTTCAGATTTTGAAGTTAAGCTGCTCGCTATTTAAGGTGAACATAGTTTTCCAGCTATCTAAATGTCTTTTACGTCGTATCTGCTGAACTATGTGGCATACAGTGATATGATTTTGTAGGTAGACTAAATTGTATCTGTGGATACTGTCTACAAACTGCGTTGTAAATAGAATAGGTAGTAAATAAGTAAGAAATTAAAACGTCATGTTTGGTGCTAAAGGGTTACCATGTGAACAAAGAAAACGTAATAAGCGATAAACTTTTCTCCTTTCGTCATTTTGTGATAGGGAGAAGAAGGGTGTATCAGTGAGAAAAAAAGATTATGTGTTAAGTTCGATGGAAGTCGCAAATAGCTCTGTCTCCAATACTTGACGAATAAAGCCTGGGTACTTGCGCGCCATCAACTATCCAGCTTCATGACAAACTCAAACTTTCTCACATAATAACTCTTAATTAGGAGATTATGACAGCATTTTAGATATCTTAATTCGCTCAAAAACTACGTGAAATTCTGAAAATAAAATTTTTGCTGCTGTGCCGCTAGAGGTAGTCATAGGCTGAATTGATCTATTAGTGGTTTCTGCCCCTTGCAAAAACGATTTTTAAGTGAACAATCTTTAAATATTTATTGGAAAATTGAAATAGAACATTTGAGAAAATGTTAGGACAGTCACACTTGACAGAACAAGAACTAGGTCACCATTAAATAACAAATCAGTCTGTAGTAAAATAATAGAAGATGCTACCAAATCAACTAGAAACGGGAGAAATAATTAGTAACCTTTACAATAGACGATATGTGATATCTCAGTGGTGCTTTTCCATTAACATCCACAGTAATAATTTACTCAGTACTTCACTTCAAGCTTAAATAAATCATTTGCGAAAGACGATAGAAGAGCAGCATTTGTATCCGTCTTCGCAAGGAATTTGCAAAAGATACCAACACAATAGAAGGAACTTAATCATACACGCTACGGTTAAATATTTCCTAATAACTTCACAAATGTGTCAGTAATTTTGAACAGCTGTGCTACGAGCAAATTCTACTTCTAGCTTTAAAATTAAACATGCAGGAACATTCAGATGGACCACAGGGGTAAAAGCGCAAGCACTCAAGACGTTTATGAATACAGCTGATGCCCTAGAAAACTTTCCGCAAAATTCAGGTGAAGCCTGGGAGCTAAATAACGAGCTGGTTGCTTATAGCAAACTCGACTTACACCTCAAATGACATGTAACCTAAACGGGGCCAAATGAACCGGCAATAGGCAAACTTCGATATTGCATGTCGATAACTCAGACACGTGAACACAAATCAGACCTCGAATGCTTATCAGATTTTGTGCTAGACGCATCGAATATTAGGTTCACCTGCCATCTGAGCTCAATTTTTATTTACGATATGGTGAATGACGAAGCGGTGGATTACCAAAGGCAGACAGGAATGAAAAACGTAACAATGAATACAAGTTTAAGTCAAAAGTTACTTATTAGTACGTCAGTAGAAGACAATGTCAGCATAACTGAAAAATTAAGGAAAGGTGAAGGCTAAATTAACAGACGGTAACAAGTTTCCATGTAACGCATCGTGGATATTATACTTACTAGGATTTCAGTACTAGTTCATATAACGCTGGCGACGGTAGCCGCGAGTGTCCTCGCCCTAACGAACTGATTTAGAGAAACCTAAAAAAAATGGAGGTCTGTACTGTAACTGAAACACGCTCTTTTGCAACTCGCAACTACATGTTGACACGGTGAAAACTGCGGTAACGACGGAGTTTCTGTGGACCGCCCGCCGCGCGACGCTCAGATGTGTGCAGATGAAAAAGACCTACTTGAACAGTCCACCAGCGCCCCACCACGACTTTCTCCAGGGATCGCCGTCTTGCTGTGCGTGGAGCTACGCACGCCAAAGTGGCCGCCTCTTTCGCTAGGATTCACAGTAGACAAATGTAACCGGTCGTCTGCCTTTTTAAACTCCCACACCCCGAGCTCCGCCCCAGAACTCAAAAGACTCACAGTGAGAATAAGTCATAATATGATGACAGTTGTACTATAACATCTAATAGTTGATTGTATATTTTAACAGCTGGTAAGCACCACAATCAACAATGTTGGTGAATCTGAGAATCAGGTGACTAAAAAGTATGCATTTAAATATTTGTCCAGTAAATAGCGTAAATTAGAGACGTGTTCTATTCACTTATTAATGTTTCTAGTGTTCTGCGCAACCTCGTGCAACTATAGGCACAACAAAACCACGGTTGTTAGCAAGCACGTTAGTTGTATTCAGGGTTCCAATAAATTACATTATTCCCCACCATTTAGCCTAAAAAACTCTGTTTGGCAACATAACTTTCGTTCACTGCAACGGACTTACGCACTTTACTCAGAGGGCCCGTATGCCTCCTGGTACCATTCAACTGGTGGTACGGAAGCTGCCTACCCATCATCCACGTACTGTTGCTTCGTGGAGTAAATCTGTCATTGGTTCAAACAGTATGAAGTCGGAAGATGCGAGTACCAGGCTGTGGAGTAGGCAGACTTGTGTAAGACATTGGTTTGTCATGGAGAATTTCATTTGCATCTCTGCGGCGTTGAGCGAGGTGATGTCGTTAACTGTTTCCTGAGGGTAGCGCAATACACCTCAGAGAGGACATAAGACACAATAACCCCTTCAGATTCGCATAAAACCATTGCCATGGCTTTCTCAGCTGAGGGTGTGTCTAAACTTTTTTCTTTGGAGGGGAAGTGATGAATTGCCGCTTATTCTGGTTCGATTTAATGGAGCTATATTTCATTGACTGTGAATATGTTCGACAGTAAATTGTCATCATGAGCCTCATAACGTGCAGGAAATTCCTCAAAGATGGTCCTTCTTTGCTCTTTATGGTCTCTTATTAGGTGGCAAGTTACTGAGGTGACACACACCTTTTAATACGCCAACTGGTGAACGAGTGTTTTAGTACTTCCAACAGAGACGTCCAGTTGTGCAGTCGAGTGATTGAATGAAGTAGTGCGTAAGCCTAGGGACCGATGACCTCAGCAGTTTGGTCCCATAGTCCTTACCACAAAATTCCCATTTCCATCCTTCCCAAAAATGAAGAAGATTTTGTGGACTGGCAAGACAGCCAATCCACTAGGACGGGAGGCCGAAGGGCACGCGTTTAAGCTGAAGCAGGATGGCGTGAGGTCTGGAACAGGACAAGGTCTTTATAGTAGCAAAAATAGTACGTAGCTTCTGGAATACTTAACTTTAATCCACAATTGGTGAACATCGGTCTGACGGTACATGCATCACAAAATAAATAGGAATTGATAATGGCGCCTTGCTAGGTCGTAATAAATGACGTAGCTGAAGGCTATGCTAACTATCGTCTCGGCACATGAGAGGGTAATTTATCAGTGAACCATCGCTAGCTAAGTCGGCTGTACAACTGGGGCGAGTGCTAGGAAGTCTCTCTAGACCTGCCGTGGGGCGGCGCTCGGTCTGCAATCACTGACAGTGGCGACACGCGGGTACGACGTATACTTACGCACCGCGGCCGATTTAAAGGCTACCACCTAGCAAGCGTGGTGTCTGGCGGTGACACCACAGAAGAATTCCAGCACCTGGTGAACGAAATAAACAGTGTAATGAGAAAGAGAACAAGGATTAAGAATTAACCGATAAAAAGACAAAAGTAATAAGAAGCGGCAGAAATGAGAATAGGGAGTAACTTCACATCAGAATCTGTGATAGTGAAAATAGGGGAAGCGGGGAGGCAACGAAGTCTGAAAAGCAGTAGAGCAAAGAGGGCATTTTTGGGCATGAGAAGTCTACCGAACGAAACAAACTTTTCAATTTGAGGAAGAATTTTCAAGAGAACGTGTAACTCTGGCTCAGCGTTGTACAGTAGTTTATCATGAACGGTGGGAAAAGGGAAGTATCGTTCTAGATGTGATGCTAGAGAAGAAAATTGAAAATTAAATGAACTAAAAAGATAAGGTTGTCCACAGAATCGGCGAAGAAACGAAATTATGGTGATACTGACAATAGGAAGTGACAGAATGATACAGGCGAGGGAAGACACCACGGAATAGCTTCCATGGTTCTAGAGCTAGTTGTAAGGGGTAAGATCTGTAGGAGAGGAGATAGGAGAAGGGGGAATTGAAGACGCGGGTTGCAAGTTGTATTCTGAGATGAAGAGGGCCGCATTACCCTGCGCCGCATCCAAATTGCTGTTGGTAACGTGTTGGAACTGCTGGCTAGAGGATACTCTGCATCTGAGTTCTTCCTGCACTCCTCGCAGGCAGCAGCTGGTGATTGAACTATTCTGTAATCATTATTTGGTCACTTTTGCAGCTGTAGTTCAAATCACGTTGTATACGTGATTCAGTCAATCTAAAAGCTGTTGCTCGAATATTTTGTGAGCATTATATATTATGTCGCTTTGGACAATGTGGTCGATTATTCAGTTACTATACGAAATTAAAACGCAGTTAGAGTAGCGTTATTTAATGCTGCGGCGTTTACGTTTCTGCCAGAGGACGGACGTTGTTGAAAGTCTAATCTGAAAGTTCATGGTTAAAGACGCGGCACTATGATGAATTGTTTCATTAATAAAACTGTATTTTTATGGTGTGTTCAGATGAACTGCCGTAATAAAGCTGTATTTTTATGCTATATTCAGATGAACTGCTGTTTCCTGTAATTAGAAAGAAAATGTTTCGTTCATAATGCTAACGTGTTAATAGTTTTAGTTGGCTTGTAAGTGTTTAAACTTTTTATGGGGTTTCAGTGATAAAGTATTCACATATTATTATAACGGAGTACAAGTGAAACAGCCTCCATCTAAATATTTGTATTTGCTACGTGTAACACTGACTGAGAGTAATTTTGCTTGCTCTGAACAGGCAATGAAGTGTCCACGCTATTAAAAAGAAATGTAATAAAGCAGTCATTGTATTTTAAAATGTCACACTCTCAGAAATAATATAAGAACGATGGTAATCTATATCTGTCATTTATCTTCAGCGATATACAGGGTGGTCCACTTAAACGTTTCTGCGGAAATATCTCTGCAACAAAAATAGATATCGGAAAGCGACTTTCACCGGCATGAATGTAAGACAAGGGCTCATGAAAGTAAATAATATGGCAAATTCAACAAGAACTTATATTTTTCTAAATGGACATCCCGTATTATTTCATACGCAATCAGTAACATGAAAACTCACAGGAACAATGGCGTTGGTCGCAGTACGTCAGTTACATCCCGAGAAACTGCTAAGCGAAGTTAACGCTTGAAATAAACGAAACGAAGAAGTATTGCAAATCTCGAGATGCGGGCGTGCTTCTCACGAAGGCCAAAGCATTGATATGTGGGCGTCACACTCGTATCTTGGGATGTGCAATAGCGCTGCGTTTCAGTTACTTCAAATCTCTGGGGAAGTAAATGATGTATTACGATGCTACCAACGACATTCATTTTGTGATTTTCCATGTTATTGATTGTGTAACAAATAGTACAGGGTGTTTGTTAAAAAAAAAGAAACGTAATTTTGTGCTGGAACTTACTTTAGCTTACGTTTTAGAATATCTCATAGGATAAATTTTTGTGGGCCCCTGCTTTACGCTCATTCCCAAGAAATTAGTTTTTCAACATCTACAGTTTTCCATAGATATTTGCACCGAAATGTTTAACTGAGCCATTCTGTATAATCAAGCATGACCGTGGTCAAGTCACACAACAATCAGGATACGCTACGACACTGCAAAGGCTCGATCTAGGTATATCAGGGGTCATTAAGTGAAATTGAAAGAAGACAAGAATTTTTGGTCAGATGAATATAGTGTAACATCAACAACAGCGGGAAATGGTATAACGGCAGTAGGATTCGCTATGAATAGGAAAGAAGGGCAGAGAGTGTGTTACTGTGAACAGTTCAGTGATAGGGTTAATCTTATCATAATCGACAGCAGACAATAACCGACAACTATAGTTCAGGTACGCATACCTACGTCGCAAGCTGAAGATAAAGAGAATTGAAACCAGTGTCTTCATCGACTACTGAAGCCGGACGCTTTGTCACCATCGTGTTTGTAAATCCAAACTCAACGATAATGGTGATCTGGATAGTTTTAGCCGTAAATTTCGTATTCAAACGTGTGTAATGGACTACTGGTACCTAGTACGTGTATACTGCAAGCACATGTTTCGAATTTGTAACTGAAAACATGACTGTGACCAAGTCTTATGATTCAGTAGTCGGTGTAGTCACTGCTTTCTATAATGTAATCTGAAGATGGTCATTTAACAGTTCGAACCTAGTACTCCTTTTATCCTTCCTACCGACCTCTACAAATGAAACGTTTTCATAAAGAAGACTACAGCACTATATTTATCCTTTCATTCTCCCTCCTTTGCCCTGAGGTTACATCGTGGCACTTTTTACCTTACAACTTGCGTAGTCCGAAGGTGACACCTGTCAGCAATACAAGTGATTAAATCACGGGACAGTGGTCATCAAGCTAAACAGATTACAAATTTGGCTCAGTGTCGTATTGAGATGTCAATGATACATTGAAGTACTGGGAATGGAGATACTCTTTGGCGGAAAATTCATGCTGACACATCTCTAACGAACTATTGGTTTATTGACAGTTCTCTGATTTATCGGACGGACATCACAGCACATTAGCCACACTAGGAAATTTCACAGCAGTACCACGTGACATCGTCGCTAGTGGTGACAGTGGTCTACATTCGGCAAGAAAGAGAGTCCATAAGTTTATTTAAGTTGTTCATATGGTGTTGAAGCCACACATTGATAATTAGGTTTACCCTATGTTTCACCTACTGTTTCAAGTATTCCGGAAGCGTTCGTATGTGTTTACGTTACAGTGAGTTAGCGAACCAGTCGAGACGAGATGGTGTCTGTGTATACGTAAGACCACGAACACATACGTGTAGCTTTTTGAGCTCGGCTTTGGTCATATGGAGAAAAAGAGAAGCGTCCGTAGGAAATTCATCATAAAAAAAGAGAGAGAGAATACCTGATCACCGACAGTACTGAAATAAACATCGTGCATCCTGGTTAATGTTGATTGAAAGAACGGGCCTATTACTTGGTACAACAAATACTACTTAAACATCACAGAACCGTCTCCGACATGAGCTACAGCATCCGCCCTGCCAGTTTAACGGAGAATGAGTCTTCGGTCATTAGACATCATGCATCATTTGGAAACATGGGGTCCCTGGTTGGATTCCCGGCGTGATCGGGAATTTTCTCCGCTCGGGGACTGGGTATCTGTGCTGTCCTCATCATCTCATCATCTTTTGGAAAGTACCAATATAGAAAATGGAGAGATTTGGAACTTGTACGGGGGCTGATGACCACGATGTTGAGCGCCACACAGATGAACATCATCATCATGGCAGATTAAAACTTTATGCCGGACCGAGACTCGAACTCATGAACTTTGCGTATCGCTGGCAAGTCTTCTACCCAAGCACGACTCACGCCCCGTCCTCACAGCTTTACTTCAGCCAGAACCTCGTCTCCTGCATTCCAAACTTTACAGAAGCTCTCCTACGAACCTTGCAGAACTAGCACTCCTGGAAGAAAGGAATTTGCGGAGACATGGCTTAGCCACAGCCTGGGGGATGTTCCCAGAATGAGATTTTCACTATGAGAACCCCCCAGGCTGTGGCTAAGCCATGTCTCCGCAATTTCCTTTCTTCCACGAGTGCTAGTTCTGCAAGGTTCGGAGGAGAGCTTCTGTAAAGTTTGGAATGCAGGAGACGAGGTACTGGCGGAAATAAAGGTGTGAGGACGGCGCGTTGAGTCGTGAATGGGTAGAGCACTTTCCCACGAAAGGCAAAGACCCGAGCTCGAGCCTCGGTCCGGCACACAGTTTCAATCAGTCAGGAAGTTTCGTATCAGCGCACACTCCGCTGCAGAGTGAAAATATCGATATGGTATCATTATCATTATCATTTGGAAAAAGGCCTAATCGAGGCTCGTTGGACGACCTACCCGTCCCTTGTCACGTACTGTAAGTATTCTGCGTTGAACACATATTATTTTGTACATCACTGTGAACAACGGCCCACCGCGTAGTCGTCAACTCTAAGAAGTCCAACGTTTACACAGAAAATGGTTGAGGTGGTCGTACAAACTCTGATAGCAGCTATTCCTACTGTCCCCGATTGTCACTGACAGTAGACAGTCGTCTCCAGTTCCTATTGTTTAAATTTCTTTTCGATCACTTTTCGTATTGTGTGTTACGTAAGAGCGCTTAGAGGCTTGCGATAAACCGAGGCTGTAGGCGTAAGTCGGATAACCATCGCCTACAACGATTGTCAGCTTTTACGTCGAAGTTTAAAAATAGCACTGAGAATTGTGGGACTTAACATCTGAGGTCATCAGTCACCTAGAAATTAAAACTACTAACTAACTGCTAACGACTAACTACTAACTAACCTAAGGACATCACACACATCCATGCCCGAGGCAGAATTCGAACCTGCGACCGTAGCAGTCACGCGGTTCTGGACTGAAGCGCCTAGAACCGCTCGGCCACCGCGGCGGCATCGACGCTTATGACAAGAAAAATATACAGAGGAGGTTTAGCTTTAGAAAATGTAATTAGATGTCGTCCTAACGTTGTGCTTTATAAGTGAGGGAATAAAAATTATGACAACTTCATAGAAAACTTCATAGAAAAAAATTGTTTTCTCGCTCATATCGGTTATATTTTTCGGATCTGTTTCATCTCTTGCTTTTACAAACGGGTGGTACGTGGCGGATCAGTGCTGAATATGTTCACTGCGCGGTTTTTTCTCTTCTTGTTTTTTTTCATTTTCCTGTATTCTACCATGAGCAACTATCAATGCTCCTGAATGGTGGACGGATAGTGTAGGCTAAGCTCGTCCTCTAAAATCATTTGTTTCTATTTTATTACTGAGGTGCACGCATTTGTTTTTAATTTCCAATAGTATTACATAATGGTACCGTTAATTTCTGTAACGTAGTTGGCGCTACATTTACAACACACCTCTTTCTACGTTACAACATAGTCGTTCTGGTGTGTTTCATGTAAATAGATAGGATGTGTGACAACAGCGCTGATTATGTCCGGTGACAATTGTTTTCCTGTTTAGTGTCATGTAATTGTCAACTGGTCTGTGCGTACCCGTCTGGCAGGAAATGTTTATAAACACATGGTGTGCGCTAAGGAAGAAAATCTTTTCGTTCTGCTTTAGCAGCCAGCAGCATATTTGTTTAATGGTCGTTTGAGCTGTACAGTGATACTGTATACTTTTCGTTACCTACTTAGTGTCATATACTTATTAAAACCTCCTTCGTCGTTGTATTATACTGAACTGCAGCCCGCGAATAGACAGTGTGCCAAATAGCGCTGTTTAAATCCCAAGAAATTCCGTAGCATGGAATAATGCACTCACAATTTCGCTGTAGATTTGTATGAGTGCGGTGAGAACATTTATAAGAAGGTCTATCGTTCGGCTGTATTTATTTTAATGGTAGATTGCATCATACAATGGTACTGTATAATTTTTGTCACATAGATATATGTTTAAAGAAGCCTCTTCCCTCGATAAAAATTCTGTTACATAATATTTAAGCTCAATCAACCGCTCTTTGATATCCATTTGTAGTATACTGCGTTGGAAGGACTTTGCACCGTTAATTAAAAAGAATATTTCAACTAAAGTCATGTGAACTGAGGTGCATCAGCGACATGTGCAGCGCCAGAGTGCAGGCACGTCCCTCGTCGCTGTATAACAGTATAACTCTTTTCCTTAACGTGTTCATAGTGTTCATAGTACTCACAATTTGTAACTTAATGACGGAGCTCGTATGATTATCCCATCTGTATACGTAATGATACTGCATCTACGCTGATACGGAAATGTTGTCCTCTTTGCTTAAATGATATCAAATTTTGTATTTGTGTAAAATGGAAATCTTTGCTACCTTCGCATACTTATTCTTAGTTCTGAATAAGTTCAGTGTTGACTGTTACTAACAACCTGACAGATTAACATCATTAGCCCGTGATTGGATCTGTATTAAGATAAATATTCTTCGGATCACTGGAATGTCTAATTGTCACTAAGTCGAATCTTGTAAATCTGGTGCCAAGTAGGCATAAGAGAGACTTAGTAATTTATGACAAAATATGAGTACATTACATTTAACAACAGTGTGTTCTACCTAACCCAACACCAAATTATGCTATTATGTTAGCATCGTTTGAGTTATGGTGCAAGTGTGGAGCGGAACTGATCTTGATCAATAGTCTGCTGACTGTTTGTCGGTTGGGTTGCCGTCGGATTGAGAATGGTTGGCCCGGCTGCCTGACACACCTAACCGAGCGTTCGCGTTTGAATTCCAGGCCAACACTCGAACATCTGAGCGCCCTTATGTGTACTGCCATTTTTTAAAAATTTGTTCTTGTTGTTTCTACTTGTATGTCTCCTAGCCGATTTTCTTTTCTTTTAAATTAAGGTTGTTGTCCGCGTATTTAAAAATATGGTTGAGTTAAATGGTTTAGACTGCAATTCCGTAATCTTGTAAACTTAGGGGCATACTGAGTGGGGAGGGAGGCTCATGATCTCCATTTGTAGCTTCGTAATGGATTAACCAACTTTGATTCCATAACAAACTGCCTTCTACCAATACACCAATAAGATCGCATGGTGGCCTGTACTGCAACGAGTTTGTTGGATTGTATCTGAAATGCACTGAAGGCGACTACGCATAGCTGAATTCTGGATATGCAAGAGTAGTGAAAACTAACAGTATTACGACTGATAGTTCTGTGCCTCTTCCACCTTAGTAACGAATCGTCATCCATGCTAATTCATTTCATTTGGCAAAAGTCTTCCGATAGAGTAAGAGAGAATGTAGCGAAAACAGAAAGCAGGCACAAATCGAAGCTTAATAAATCAGCTATGAAACAGAAGAAGGGAGTGGAGGTTATACAGGGTGAAAAGTATTTAAACCAACAGATTCTGGGAGGTTTTAGGGGACATCAAAACAAATACTTTTCCCTAATGTCATTTTTTCCTAAGAGGATTATTTAAACCGATGGAGGCCGTATTACGCTCTTCAGTTAGAGGCCGTATTACGATCTTCAGCTGTTAGAGGGCGTATTACGCTCTTCAGTTGTAGGCAACTACTGTCCACCTGTGTAGTAATGCATTTACTAATGGAGGGATACACCTGGAGTGATTACACTGATATGGTGGTGCGTACTACGTAGCGCACCACAACGAAGGTGCTGCACAGCGGGTTTTTTAAACAACAATATCCTAATCGCTGTATCCCGCATAATACGACCTTCGCTGCTGTGTACCAACGTCTGCGTTAGATCGGGTCATTCAGCAGATTACCTGGACAGGGACACCGTCCTAAGGTAAGAACGCTGCAATTTGAGGAAGTTGTCTTGCAGCATGTGGCACGGGATCCTTCAATCAGCACTCGTACAATTGCACGTAACATGGGGATGAATCAGACGAATGTAAGAACAGTCCTTCGAGAGCAATTGTTACGTCCAATTCACTTACAGCGTGTCCACAACCTAGAACCAGTTGATTATCCACCCAGAGCACAGTTTTCGCAGTGGATCCTGGAACAGTGTGAAATGCATTCTACATTTCCATTGTGTTGTTTACCGATGAAGCAACGTTCGGGCGTGATGGAGTCTTCAACATGCACAATTCGCATGTTTGGAGCGAGGATAACCTACATTTTTTGAAAATCTACTGTAATTGAAATTGGGTTGTGTCAATGTGTGGTCTCTTGATCATAAAAAAAATGAAAAAGTGCTTGTTGGTTAAATAATTTGCCGCCAGAGAAATCTTCTACCGGTTTAAATACTCCTCGTAGGAAAAATTGACATTAGGGAAAAATATTTGTTTTGATGTCCCCTACAACCTCCCAGAGTTTGTCGGTTTAAATACTTTGCACCCTCTAGGAAATAAAAAAATCACCCTCTCTATTATATACCGGTTGATGTGACAGTTATTGAATTTAGTGGGAAAAGTACTATTTTATTACTTTACCTCACAGTTTTTAGCGAAAATTATTGCTGAGGTAACTGTCGGTTCTTAGGTTATCTGTGAAACAGCCAAAACCAGTAAAGTAGAAGTAGATGAGATTCAGCCGTGCGTGGCACGGCACGGGTTCGGGCCACTTCTTATTTAACGACCTGTTTTTACCGTACTGCCGGCTCGTTATGTTAATTTTCAATTACTGGTGTCACTGAGTATGATGCCATGCCGGCCTGTTTGAGCGGCAGCGACAGCGCTTATCGATATAGGCCCTGCAGTATAATCTTTGCTGGACTGCAGTCATTTCTGGTCTCGTGTGTCGTCCAACGGGTTGGAACGCGCCAACAGTGCAGTTTGGACCGGGCAATGAAGAGAGTTTGAACGCACCATCAGTGGAGTTCGGACCTGTATGTCGGACAACTGGGAGGCGGCAGAAGTTCGGTCGGGTTGGAGCGGCAGTGAGGTTCGGACAGCCATGAATCGCCTGACCGTTGCCGGCACACATGGCTTCAGAGGGGACGGTCTTGGTTGATCGTCGGTTGGTCGTCTTACCGGACGACTTGTATTGCTGTATTGCTCGCAGATGGCTTATGGGTCGGCGGTGTGGATCTCAAATCGTGGTTCGTCCTTGTGACTGCACAGTCACTGCTTTAGCATTGGTTGCGTTCTTCGTGCGTTTGTGAAATTGTGTGTAGCCTGTGATGTCGAGTGCCCAGTTATTTTAGTGCTGTCTCCTTGCTGATGTGTAGCAGTTGGTCGGGTGGCGCAGTCGCGTCGTAGCACCAGTAGGGCCTGCAGCGTCACGGAGGCGCGTATAGCCGTCACTCACCGATGATTGCCGACACACATGATTTGAGTGGGGGACGTCTTTGGTGATCGTCGGTCTGTCGTCCTGTCGCACGACGTGTATTTGACCGGCGATTGCTTATGAGTTGGCTGTGTGTGCTGACTCGTGATTCGCCCTTGTTATTGCACAGTCACTGCCGCCAGCATCGACTAGTTCACCGAGCAAGTGTTCGTGAAGCTGAGAAGTTTATGTGGTTGTGACGGACAAGTGATTCAAATGTTGTCGGCGAACTGACTCTGAATTGGTTGGTTGACTTGGAGTAGCAACGAAGGACAGGATAGCCATCACTCGACGGACGATTGTCGATACATTTGAGTGGTAACGACCTTGTTTAGCCGTTTCGTCGGTCGTCTGATTAGACGACGTGTATTTGGGTGGTGCACCGCTTATGGTTTGTCTGAGGTCCCGTTATTGTTGTTGTTCCAGTCTCCGCTGTTAGCATCGTTTGAGTTTTGGTGCAAGTGTGGAGCGGAACTGATCTTGATCATTGGTCTGTTCACTGTTTGTCGATTGGGTTGCCGTCGGATTGAGAATGGTTGGCCCGGCTGCCTGTCTTACCTAACCGAACGTTAGCGTTTGAATTCCAGGCCGACCCTCGGGCATCTGAGCACCCTTGGGTATAGTGCATTTTTTAAAATTTGTTCTTGTTGTTTGTACTTGTATAGATTCTAGCCGATTTATTTTTTTTAAATTTAGGTTATTTTGCTCTTAAGGCGTAATATTCTTTGGGCCTTCAGCCGAATTTAAAGAACTGTTTCACGTAAGACCTTTGACATTATAAACGTTTTAATGTTGTTGGTTTTTAAGTGTTTAGACCTTCAACCGATTTGAATTTAACTTTGCTCTTGAAGTGTCTGATTCTGCGGGCCTGCAGCCTAACTAAGGAACTGTTTTAAGATAAGGCTTTGCCTTTCTAAATTTCTGTTTTGCTTGAGATTTGCCTAATTAAGAACTGTTTTACTTAATGGCTTGTGTTTTTCTTTTAATAATATTTTTGATGTAGTTTAGCTTTATTTCTTGGGCTTTCAGCCGATTTTGAATTCAAATTCTTTGCTCTGGAAATCTAAGATTCTTTGGGCCTTCAGCCTTAATAAAGAACTGTTGTAGGATATGGATTGCCCTTTAAATTCCTGATTATGCTCGCGTTTTAAGATATTGGCCTTCAGCCGATTTAAATTGAAGTAGCTTTCAGCCGGTAATTAAGTCCCAAAGATTAGGACCGTGTGTTTAAAAAATATATTTTTTGGGCTCTTGTAAATTTTTGTTCAAATAATAAAGTAGTATGTTCCAGTGAATCTGACAGCCTGTTATTCTGGCCCCATTCCACAATGCAGACTCCTGTCATGTCCTGCGGTTGTAGCACGGTGCCTCAGAGATGTTGGTTAAAATTCGTAGAGCACTACCTGGGAAACTCGAAGACAGCAAAAGTGATCCTGACAGGTGGGTTTTAAATAAGTTAAATAAGACATTAGGAAAATGAGAAGCTATAATCACAAAGGCTGATAAGGGCAAGACAGCTGTGCTAATATACGATGCAGATTACGTAGGTAGACACAGGAATTTTTTGAGGAGGAGGGCGAAAACATTACAAAAAAAAATCCAACTAAAATAATTCAATGAATTATGAAAGAAAAGAAAATAGTCCCCACTTTCTCTTTAATGCGTGAACAGATGCAGCAAAAATGATTAAATGCAAACTCCTTCAGTTACGCTCTCTATTCCCTATAGTTACGCTCAGCTGTGAACAATGTGACGTCATCCACACATAAAATGAACAGGACTCTAGATCTAAATTTGAAAGCAGTGTACAAATGTTCAAATGTGTGTGAAATCTTATGGGACTTAACTGCTAAGGTCATCAGTCCCTAAGCTTACACACTACTTAACCTAAATTACCCTAAGGACAAACACACACACCCATGCCCGAGGGAGGACTCGAACCTCCGCCAGGATCAGCCGCACAGTCCATGACTGGCAGCGCCTTAGACCGCGCGGCTAATCCTGCGCGGCAAGCAGTGTACACTTTGAAAGAATGCTGTGCAGTAAAACGTAGCATAGATGTGGAAACTAAATTAAGGATGTGCGCATTCATGATGTAGCCTCTCTAGCATTCGTGGATATACAAATATTATACACAAAAGTTTCTGTTTTAGAAACTAATGACAATATTAGACGTAATTTACTGAAGTGTAGTAACGTTAGCAACCACTAAAGAAATTAAGCTGACAGAGCTATTGGAATACACGGTTTCTTGGAGAGTTTTTCGATTTAACGATAAAGTATACTGCCAAAAATGCAACCTCGGTATGGAGAACTGTCTAACTGGAGCGACGTCAGATGTTTTTGCAAACCACTTGGAATGTAGCCTCTTTGAAAAATTTCCACAAGTTAAAGAGAAAGTCGTCATTTACACTCCTGGAAATGGAAAATAGAACACATTGACAGCGGTGTGTCAGACCCACCATACTTGCTCCGGACACTGCGAGAGGGCTGTACAAGCAATGATCACACGCACGGCACAGCGAACACACCAGGAACCGCGGTGTTGGCCGTCGAATGGCGCTAGCTGCGCAGCATTTGTGCACCGCCGCCGTCAGTGTCAGCCAGTTTGCCGTGGCATACGGAGCTCCATCGCAGTCTTTAACACTGGTAGCATGCCGCGACAGCGTGGACGTGAACCGTATGTGCAGTTGACGGACTTTGAGCGAGGGCGTATAGTGGGCATGCGGGAGGCCGGGTGGACGTACCGCCGAATTGCTCAACACGTGGGGCGTGAGGTCTCCACAGTACATCGATGTTGTCGCCAGTGGTCGGCGGAAGGTGCAAGTGCCCGTCGACCTGGGACCGGACCGCAGCGACGCACGGATGCACGCCAAGACCGTAGGATCCTACGCAGTGCCGTAGGGGACCGCACCGCCACTTCCCAGCAAATTAGGGACACTGTTGCTCCTGGGGTATCGGCGAGGACCATTCGCAACCGTCTCCATGAAGCTGGGCTACGGTCCCGCACACCGTTAGGCCGTCTTCTGCTCACGCCCCAACATCGTGCAGCCCGCCTCCAGTGGTGTCGCGACAGGCGTGAATGGAGGGACGAATGGAGACGTGTCGTCTTCAGCGATGAGAGTCGCTTCTGCCTTGGTGCCAATGATGGTCGTATGCGTGTTTGGCGCCGTGCAGGTGAGCGCCACAATCAGGACTGCATACGACCGAGGCACACAGGGCCAACACCCGGCATCATGGTGTGGGGAGCGATCTCCTACACTGGCCGTACACCACTGGTGATCGTCGAGGGGACACTGAATAGTGCACGGTACATCCAAACCGTCATCGAACCCATCGTTCTACCATTCCTAGACCGGCAAGGGAACTTGCTGTTCCAACAGGACAATGCACGTCTGCATGTATCCCGTGCCACCCAACGTGCTCTAGAAGGTGTAAGTCAACTACCCTGGCCAGCAAGATCTCCGGATCTGTCCCCCATTGAGCATGTTTGGGAGTGGATGAAGCGTCGTCTCACGCGGTCTGCACGTCCAGCACGAACGCTGGTCCAACTGAGGCGCCAGGTGGAAATGGCATGGCAAGCCGTTCCACAGGACTACATCCAGCATCTCTACGATCGTCTCCATGGGAGAATAGCAGCCTGCATTGCTGCGAAAGGTGGATATACACTGTACTAGTGCCGACATTGTGCATGCTCTGTTGCCTGTGTCTATGTGCCTGTGGTTCTGTCAGTGTGATCATGTGATGTATCTGACCCCAGGAATGTGTCAATAAAGTTTCCCCTTCCTGGGACAATGAATTCACGGTGTTCTTATTTCAATTTCCAGGAGTGTACAACCCGTATGCGGACGATACCCTAGCTTTGATAATAATAAAGTTAATGTCAGCGGCCTTGCCGCAGTGATAACACCAAGTCCCATCATTTCACCGAAGTTAAACACTGTCGGGTTTGGCTAGCAGTTGAATGGGTTACCGTTCTCCTGAGCGCTGTTGACGTGCTGGGTTCACTCAGCCCTTATGAGGGCAATTGAGGAGCTGCTTGACTGAGAAGTAGCTACGGCGGTCACAAAATCTGACAATGGCCGGAAGAACGGTGTGCTGACCACATAACCCTCCACACCCACGTCCAATGAAGCCTACCACTGAGGATGACACGGTGGTCTGTCGATCCCGTTGTACTTATCGATGCCTGAGACGGAGTTTAGAGTTTAATAACGCTGATGATAATCAATTTTCACATCTCATTTGAAAACAGGTTTTGCACAGAACCGGAAGGTGAAGTTCTGTTAGTTACTTGGATCTCAGTATCACAAAATTCTGGAACAGAATTCAGGTTGCAACATATTGCAAGCCTATATGTACCGATGTGATCATTATCCTAAGTTCTTGATATCATTTGAGGGCCTTTTTTATTTCTATTATCAATCGAGCACTACGGTGCCTTTAGCAGGTGAGGGAATACGGGTCGAATTTAATACCTTGAAGCAGATAACTACAGCTGACTAGTACACTTAAAAAGACGTGATGCGTCCTTATAGTAAAATTAAGTAAATAGAACAGGAAAATGTAGAAAAAATATTGCTAAGGTTATAGCTAAAGCTACTACATTTCATGGTAAATCGAGGAGTGTTTTAGAAGGTCCAACATCAGATGTGGCTTCTACAAAAATTATCAATTAGACCAAGAATTAGGCACAGCATAGGAGAGAAAAATGAGTTTCCAGAGTCAGACTGCTAGCTCCATTGATGTGAGGTTCGGAGAGCACTTGCGATCACAGAATGGGTCAGCACGTTGTACATTTGTCTGAGAACTGATATGAATTAGTCAACATTAGGTCCAGAAGTTTACTCCTCGCCTCCTGCAGACAATGGACATATATGGATGTAAGAAACATCAGCCCGACAGAGAGCTTAATGAGCAGGTTTATTTTGCACCTCCTTCGTATTTTGGTTTGACAAACTTCTGCAAATAATATGTACTGATTTCTGACAGACTTTACAAGTCGTTGTGGTGGGCGGCCTGGTCTCTAAGGTTTTTAGATTTTATTTCATTTTTTTCTCCCTGTCTGTTTAGTCCATACATTATAACATTTGGTAATGCACTGTATGAAATGTTGGAAATCGTTACTTATTGCTTACTAGTTGTGCTTCCTACCCTCGCTAGCGGCCATGTGACCGAGTCCACTGACAGTAGGTTCTTCCGTGTCGGAATATGCAGTATTACTGTGAGCCGAATAGTGTGCTCCCAATTGGCGGATGGAATGTGCAGGCACAACTCCGGCGCTACAGAACTTTTGTTTCCATGTTATTAGCTGCTATGCTCTTGTTTTCAATAGCGGGTTACATTATAAAATGACATACCATTAAATTCATAATAAATTCATATTCATTACAATTCAACGTTTCTTCTATAGCTCCTTTGATATGATGGTATGTGTGACAAAAGCGCTGAGTTTACCCAATAAGGGTTATTATTCATTTAGTGTCCCGTAATTGTGAACCGGCTTTTGTGCGCCCGTTTGGTGGGCGGTTTTTGTAGGAACAGTGTGAGCGCCGAGAAAGAAAAATATTCCATTCGGCTTTAATAGCAAGCTGCCGAATTATTGCCTAGTGATGTTCGGACTGTACAGTGCTATTGTACGCATTTTGTTATGCAGTCATTATCATAGTTTTAATGAAGCCTTCTTCCTCGTTATATTTTGTTGAACAGGTTAGTATGCCAAATGGCGTTGTTTATACAGGTTTGGAGAATGGGCCTCCACAACAGGCACCCATGCTGACTGCTGCTCCTCGGCGATGAAGGCTCAAATTTGCATGCCAATATCGCAACTGGAGTTCCACTGAGTTATGAGAAGTGGCCTTTGCAACAGAATAATGTTTTATGCTACAACTCACAGATAGCTGTTGGCTTGTACGAAGTTATTTGCGTGAAAGCAAACTCCGTCTTCAGGCTACGAGTGGCATACTGGGACCATCCGACCGCCGTGTCATCCTGAAGGAGGATGCGGATAGGAGGGTCGTGGGGTCAGCACACCGCTCTCCCGGTTGTTATGATGGTATCCTTGTCCGAAGCCGCTACTGTTCGGTCGAGTAGCTCCTCAATTGGCATCACGAGGCTGAGTGCACAATGAAAAATGACAACAGCGCATGGCGGCTGGATGGCCACCCATCCAAGTGCTGGCCACGCCAAACAGCGATTTACTTCGGTGAGCTCACGGGAACCGGTGTAGTGTGAAAGCAAATTCGTTGGATGTGACCAGGCCGGAAAGGAGGAGCATTATGATCTGCCGAATATTTTCGCTGCATTATCTGTGTGGTCCCGTCGTTCTGGAAGGCATAATGGATCAACAGAAACATGTATCTATCCTTTGGGACCATGTCCAATCCTTTATGCAGTTCGTTTGTCCTCGGTACGTAAGATATGGCAACAAGACAACGTAACCTGTCATACAGCTAGCTGTGTACTTGCTTGGTTAGATGAGCACCATGCTATGTCTACCGTAGTCCTCTCGCCACCAAATACCCCGGACGTGAACCCTATGGAGCATCTGCGTTCGTGCCATAGACCCTGAACCTAGAGATCTAATGTAGTACTTCTACTTCTGCATCCAAAAACAAGTGGGGAGTAAGTGCTGTTATCGTGACTTGTTAGACTCGTAAGTTACGGCTCGTGTGTCAGACAAGTCGCCACAGATGGGTTCAAGTCTATGTGGGGGTCTGCTGTCGTTTTGAGCTTGCGGTACAATGACACCTGTGGATATTTGCCTTTGTTCACTGAAAAACCAAATGCATCTGGAAAGACCCGAAGACTGCAAATGCTGCCTGCTGGATGGTGAATGTAATGACAACGGTTTAAGTGTCTTGCTGTGCATTTCAGCGATAAACGCAGATTCTGCCTGCAAGCAAGTGACGGACGTTATCTTGTACGACGTAGACCTGTTGAGTGTTGTCTCGTCTCGTAGAGTGCATTCGTCAAAGACACGCTGTCCCCAATGCAGGCCTTATGATCTATTGTCGTTCACCTTTGGTGGTCCTGGACGTGACGCTGACCAGCACTCGGTAGTGCATAATGTTCTTACACCCGTCCTGTTTGCCATTCTTTCAACGTAAAGGTGATGTTCCAACAGGACAATCCTTGTCAGGCCTTCTACATTAATTTGCAGAACATTGACGATGGGTCCAATATCCTTAGTCTGTTGGCTCTCAGAAAAGCCTTTCTCGATGATAGCATTCTTATTTTTCTTGATTTGCCGCTGTGTGTGGCCGTGGGAGATCAATGATCTAGTTCGGCCGCCATTTGTGTAGACTTTCTGCAGTCCTGCTATTGCAGTCCGTTGCCCGGGGTGCACTATCTTGGAGGTTGTCTACACGTCGCATTCGTCCCGTGTTGGCTCCAACCCTTTTTAATTTCTATATTAGCGACTTGCCAAACACAGTCAGCAGGAAATTTTTCTACGCCGATGATTTGGCACTAGTAGTACAAACTAAAGTACTTGGGGAAGGAGCGAACGTACTCTCAGAAGATCTGAAGTCCTTGAATTCCTATTATAAAAAATGACGACTCTGCCCTAATCCAAGCAAAACTAACTAAGGTGTGTGCTTTCCACTTAAACAATAAAATGGCCCACCAGGAACTGAATGTGAACTTCTGTGAACAAGGAGTCTAACACAACTTCAACCCCAAATACCCCTTGGCATAACACTAGACCGCCCCCTGACTTATAAAGAACATCTAGAAAACGTAAGCCAAAAGATAAAGAATCCATCGACCCGCTTGAAGTCACGGAAGCCTATATGGGATAATACACAAGAACATCAACCTGACATCAAGGAGCAATGGCGGCACTTTTGGAATGATTCTGGAATTAATAAACAAGGTATCCAAGATCCTACTCTGGAATTACCAGGCTTTGACCTGAAGAGATGTACCTGGACTAAATTAAACCGTATCAGAACGGGCCATGCAAGATGCAATGCATATAAATACAAGTGGTGCCTATGCGACTCACCAGCCTGTGACTGTGGTGCACCAGAACAGAACGACCGCCATATTATTGAGGAATGCCCCTTAAGAAGATACGCCGGACCTGTCTCTGAGGCTATATTTGTGAAACCCCCTGCTTAGGATTGGCTGTGCAATCTAGATATTGAACTTTAAATATATGAATGAGTTTCAGGCTTGTCAAGCTTTGAACGTGTAGTTATTTTGTCTTGAGTGTTTGTACTTTATCCTTTTGTGCAATTGCTTGTTTCTTACATATGTACTATTTACACATTGCTTTGTTTTTTTACTTTTCGTTTACATATTGTTGTACGTATATAAAATATTGTCGCTGTATTGCCATACGCAAAATAAAATAATAAATAAGGACAATCCTAACCCATACAGCGCCTGTGAAACTCAATGTGCTATGCAAAACTCGCGGCGTCTTCCCTGGCGTGCATGATCCCTGGAATTGTCTCCAATCGAGCACGTGTTGGATATGATGGAACGAGAAGTGACTCTTCCGACTTGTCAACCAACAGCTCTTACAGAACTAAGGGAACAGGTCAAGCAAGCGTGGCGTAATGTATCCCTGAACAGTATACACCATGTGTTAGATGGACTGGATGGCAGAGTCAGCTCGCGCATTGGCTCTCCTGTAGGCTACATCACGTTGATGTTTCAGCATGGGTCGATACCTGGTACCTCAGAATCATTCGTGCCGTTGATCTGTAAATGTAATCACTTCATGTACTCCATATGCACTGTCGCAACAATAAATCGTGAGTGAATCTGAAACCTCTGAAAGAGTGTACTATATTTTTCGAGGCAGTGCATTTAAAAGCTGAGCATATTCAATTTACGTACGATATTCCTTGCCCCTTCTCGTTCATTGACATTAAATGACCTAATTTGTGACTTAACTCATACTTAGTCACCGCGCTCACTACATGCGCTACCGAGCGAGGTGGCGCAGTGGTTAGCACACTGGATTCGCATTTGGGAGGACGACGGTTCAATCCCTCGTCCGGCCATCCTGATTTAGGTCTTCCTAAACTGCTCCAGGCAAATGCCGGGATGGTTCCTTTGAAAGGGCACGGCCGACTTCGTTCCCCATCCTTCCCTAATCCGATGAGACCGATAACCTCGCAGTTTGGTCTCTTCCCCCAAACAACCAACCAACCTCCACATGCGCTTAATCTTATGCCGTTTATTCTCTACACTCGGGCGTAACTGTTAGCGACGTGAAGTGACAATTCGCCGATTTGTAGTTGTTCTGTTTAAATTCACTTCATTAGTGTAATTCTGTGCGCACCATAAGTAACATTGAAGAAGTAAGTGAAACTTTTGTTCGACAACAATTTGTGCTGTTTGGTTAACTCTTACATCCACTTCTAGCCGATTGAAGTTTTGCACGAGAATTCTGGTACCCCTCTTCAGTGCCATTCAGTAATAACTGAAGCTGGAGTTTGACCAGAACTTGCGCTGTTCAATTAAGGGCCGTAATCGTTTCTAGTGAGTGAACTTTGCTTGGGAATTTTGGTATTCCAATAAATTTCATCCAGATAATAACTGAAACTGGATCTTGACCAGATTAGCGCAGTTGAATTAAATCTTGGGTTGTTTATAGTGAACTGAACATTTACTTGAGAAGTGTAGCGTGGACAAAAGTGCTGTTCATGTAATAAGTGAATCTGAATCGTGACCAGCATTTGCCCAGTGGCCTACACATTGTATTGTTTTATGAGCATTGTAAATGTAGAAATTGTACCTTGTGGTATCTTATAAATCATTGTTGAATCCTGATTTTTTAAAAATAATGTTACTTCCAAATTTTAGATTAAGGTGGTGGTTACAGAGTGGAACAATTGTGTGTATAATAGGAACTCAGTTCGTACTCTCCTCAAGCGGGAATTTTTATGTCTAAAGATGATCCTAAAATGTGCACACTTCACTCAACCTGGCTCCACCACCACCCTCCCATGACCAGTTTCGCTACAGTGGGTTTAAGACAAAGTTTCGTTTTTAGAATTCATTTTCGGTGTGGGAATGGAAGATAATGTCTCTTGCGTTTAATATTCGACGATGAAGCTACAGGTAACTGTCAATCGCCACAACATAAATAAATAGGGAACAATCCAACTTCGTACTATAAGTTAGTAGCGAACAGGACTACCCGAAGCTTCATGTGGCTTCAGTCTGGAACCGACTGCTACGGTCGCAGGTTCGAATCCTGCCTCGGGCTTAGATGTGTATGATGCACTTAGGTTAGTTAGGTTTAAGTAGTTCTAAGTTATGGGGGACTGATGACCTCAGATGTTAAGTCCCATAGGGCTCAGAGCCGTTTGAACCATTTGAACTCACACATCAACACGTATTGTGTACTTCCCATTGACCTGAAATCATAATATTGGGCAAGAACCAAGTTTTCACAGTAGAAGTAAAGTTGTTAATCTGTAATTATATGACACGAAAATAATATATTAATCTGTAATTATATGACACGAAAATAATATACTGTTTTGTTATCCCTTTGTCTGCCTCTACGTCTAGGATCGCATATGTACCAATTTTAAATTTTCGTTACATACCAAGGAATTTGGTCCCTTAGCTAAACATTGCGGTAGATCCTATCATTCTCTCTGCCCATGACGCATTGTTGATTGAAATCTGAGGAGGTCATAGTGATACTTTCAAACTCGATAGTTTTTATGAAGTTAGAAGAGGAAATTGTCCAGCAGTATCTTACGCATATCCAGTTTGGGACTCTTCTGCATATGTGTGTCATAATTTAAAAGATTCACCGACAGATAGATCATGCGAAAAGTACAGCTTAAGTAACCTGCACCCTGCAAACGGCCTTCGTGGGTGCGTACATTTTGAAATTTTTGAGGTCTGGTTGACTGCTGTTTAGAGAGAGCCACAGTGTCTAATCAGTGCTGCTAAAGAAAGCATAGACCACGATATACATAGAGACGATTACATTTCTCGTATGACTATTGTAGCATAATTAAACAAACTAAATCTAAAATGGAATTTTACTACATTCCTACACCAAAGATACGATACCATTAATAAACCAAGCCACAAGGGATTCGTGTAGCATTGTTCTGGATGTCTTGTCTGAAAATTATCTTGAGCAGATAGTTATGGAGCCAACTAGTGAGAGTAACGTCTTAGGCCTCCTGGCAACAAACAGACCTGAAGTTATCGAATCATTGAACAAAGAGGAAGGTATCAGTGATCATAATGCTGTGACAGCATCTATGATTACGGGTACTACAAAGAATGTTAAGAAAGGTAGGAAGATATATCTGTTCAGCAAGGGTGACTGGTTACAAATTCCAGAATATCTCTGCAGTGAGCATCAACAATTCGGTGATTAGAATAAAGATGAGGAGAATAAATGGAAAAAATTCGAAGGCATCGTTCAGCGTGCCATAGACAAGTATGTTCCGAGTAAGTTTTTAAGGAATGGACCGTCTTAGGAAAGCGCTACGTAAACAAAAAGCACTTTATCTCAGATTCAAGAGAAGTAAAAACATCACTGACACGCAGCTGAAGGAAGGAAAAATGAGCGTAAGGAGAGAAGTGAGAGGAACTTTCAATTATTTTGAAAGTAAGACGTTGTCAACCGACCTCAGTAAAAACCTTAGCGATTATGCAAAAATGGGTCAAAATCATCTACTCATCTTCTCAGCGACCTCATCAGCACCGAAACGGAAGATAACATAGAGAAGGCTGAAATCCTGAATTCGGTCTTCCGAAGTTGTCTGCCTGCCCCAGCTTTCAATCGTCGTACGAATGTCGAAATGCGAAATGGCTTATATCGTGATAACCGATCGTCGAACTGAAAAGCAGCTACAATCGCTTAGTAGTGGAAAGGAGCAGACCAGATGAGATACCTATAAGATTTTGTAAATATTATGCGAAAAACTTGCGCCCCTTCTAGCAGTGATTTGTTTTATATCGCTTTAGCAACGGAAGGTACCTAACTACTGGAAAAAAGTGCATGTCAATCCTGTTTTTAAGAAATGCTTCAAGATAGATCCTCACAAATATAGACCTGTATCGCTGACGTCAATCTGTTGTCGATTTACTGAACGTGTTTTATGCTCAAAAAATATGACGTATTTGGAAAATGAACATCTCCTCTATAAAAATCAACATGGATTTCGCAAACAGAGATCCTGCGAAACGCAGCTCGCTCTGATCCTCCATGAGTCCACCGCCGTGACAACGGCGCTCAGGCTGATACCGTGTTCCTTGACTTCAGTAATGCATTTGACACCGTTATTCATTGCCGTTTAATGAAAAAAAATACCTGTCTACGGAGTATCGGAGTCATTAGATTCAATAAATGAAATGAAATGATCGTATGGCATTCATAGGCCGGGATATCCCTTTCGGGGTTCGGCCGCCGTGTTGCAAGTCTTTTTAGTTGAAGCCACTTCGGCGACTTCCGTGTCAGTGATGATGAAAATTATGATGAAGGACAAACAACACCCTGGCCCTCTTGCTTCCTTATGCGGTAACGCTACCGCTGTGCTACGCAGGCGAACCAGGCTCAAGACTTTCTTGTAGATAGAATTCAAAACGTCGCTCTTAACGGAACAAAATAGAGTGATGTAAAGGTAATATCCGGAGTACCAAAGGAAAGTGTGATAGGACCGTTTCTGTTAACAATATATATAAATGACCTTGTAGAAAGCGTCGAATGCTCTTTAAGCCTATTTGCAAATGATGCCGTCTTATATACCAAAGTAGCAAAGCCAGAAGATAGTAAAAATTTTCAGAACGTCCTGCAGAGAACTGGTGAATGGTTCAGGCTCTGCCAGTTGAGCCTGAACGTAAATGAATGTAACATATTGCGCACACATAGGAAAAGAAATCCAGTACTGTATACCCACACTGTTGATGACAAACAGATGGAGATAGCCTCAGCCGTAAAATATCTAGGCGTAACTATGCAGAGCGACCTTAAGTGTAATGACCACATAAAACAGATAGTGGGAAAAGTAGTTACCAGGCTCAGATTCATCGGATGAATCTTAAGGAATTGTAACTCATCCACGAAAGAAGTGGCTTATAAGGTGCTAGTTCGGCCGGTTATTGAGTATTGTTCATCTATCTAACATCCTTATCAGGTAGGACTGACAGAGGAGGTAGACACCCAACAAAGAGCGGCGAGTTTCGTCACGTAATTGTGTAGCTAGCTAGAGAGCCTTACGGAGATGCTAAACAAACTCCACTGGCAGACTTTACAACAGAGGCGTTGTGCGTCACGGAGAGATTTACTATTGAAATTTCGGAACAGCACTTTTGAGGAGGAGTCGGACGACATATTACTTCCCCCCACCTGCATCTCGCGTATACGAGGAGAAAATTTAAAAAAAAAATTGAGCCAGTACACATACCTATCTTCATTCTTCCCACACACTAATCGCGAGTGTATCAGGGTTGGAGGGATCGGATAGCGGTGCCGAAAGTTCAGCTACACGTCATTAGGTGACTTGCGGAGTATGATGTAGATGTAGACATGAGCTAACTCATCCGTCGGAGAAGTTTATCAAACAGTGATATAAAATGCTGCACTATTCATTCCTTTTTCACTCACAACTTACATATTTGATTCAGATTTAATACCTAAGACTCGCTGTTCTGCGTTCATAGGCAGCACACCGCGCCTGGTACACGCGGCGCTCGGGGACTACAGCACAGCTAAGACACCTGAGGATGGGCTTATAACAGTCCGAAACCAGTCGTTTGAAAATAAAGTAATTTACAACTGAAGCGATATTCTCAGCCACGGCGCTTTAATTTAAGTTACTATTTTCTTATGAACACCTAAAATATACTGCAGTCTCATCTGATTCAGAGTGAGGATAAAGCCTAAGACGCTCTGTTCTTGTCAACACGGAATCACTGTTGCTCTAAAGGTACCATGTTGTAATAGTACGTTTCCTAGCCTGTTTGCCGGGAAAATATTTATTAGTAAAATATCTGCTTCGAATTTCAAAGGGAAATTAAGATCCTGGAACAAATTTAGGAATTTCCTGTGGTTTGAAGTGAAGTATCTGAATTCAGTATCTATTATTCAAGTTCTATTGTAATTACCTTACTTCAGATATTATAACTCTGAAACTTAAATGATGCCTGAGTGCAAAGGATCGCAAAACAATTGCACTTACTGATGTTTAACTTCGATGAAGCTAACTCAAACAGTACTGAATAATGAAATTTAAACATGTAAATAATTGGTTTTGCTTATTAGCACAATTTGTTAATATAATTCCAGAATTAATAAATTTAATTTAATTTAATGGTGTCTGAGGTACATCTATAATTAATGAATAGGCTATATATACTGGGTCACAAATACCACTAAATGATAGATATAGATTTATATACACATTCATGACCTTCATATGTCGTATTCCTCATTACTGTCTACATCAATGCTCATATCTGTTTCCAGTGTTCGGCACATTTCACTGCAGCGTCGTTGGTCAAATAAAGGTCTTGGAAAGTGCATGGGGCCAGCAAAGATGGACAAGTCAACAGGTGTGTCATCGTTTGTTTTCCTCCACATCGGCAGAGCTATTCTTCGGCGTATCTCCACTTGAACAGGTTCTACTTTAATTTGTAACCTAAATCTATTTAGACTCTTCCAGACTCTATATTCCAATTGTGATTCAGCAGGAAGATTTTATTTAACGTTCCCACTTTTCAGACAGCCTTCATCCAATTTCTGTTCCAAATTGATTCCCTAGTTGAAGAATGACTTTTATTTAGTGGACTTTCAACTCTTATGAAATCTATCCTAGATTTAAGTCTTGCCACCTTAGGCTGATGTGCGTACAGGGGATGTCTTCTATCTTCGTACTGCCTGCTTCGTTCGGACATCGCCAACGTTTGCCGTCTGATCTGTGTGTATGTGTGGGGGGGGGGGGGGGACTATTCCAGAATACATATAAAAGAGGTTCGCCGGCCGGAGTGGCCGTGTGGTTCTAGCCGCTACAGTCTGGAGCCGAGCAACCGCTACTGTCGCAGGTTCGAATCCTGCCTCGGGCATGGATGTGTGTTATGTCCTTAGGTTAGTTAGGTTTAATTAGTTCTAAGTTCTAGGCGACTTATGACCTCAGAAGTTAAGTCGCATAGTGCTCAGAGCCATTTTGAACCAAAAGAGTTTCACGGTTTGTAGGCTTCAGGCATCCCGTAATTAATCGACATGAGTCATTCAGCTGCATCTAGATTCTGGTCATGTGTCCACAGTATGAGTTGGCAAGTTTTCGAAATCATGCGAAAACTGTAGTTTTCCAATAACACGGAGAATCATAGCACTATACCCTGCACGTAAAGGTTTCTCCGCAATGAGCTGTCTCAAAAGCAGGCAGCAAAAGGCGTGAAGTTGAATGTTGCATAGTTGGCGATATGGGCTATTTGTGTGTTTGTGAAACACTTCATGTGTAACTCTTCCAATAATTTTGCGTTGGAGTTTACTAACAGCAGTGACAGGAGTACCTACAAACATGGTACTAAAGTAATCATCTTGTGGTGCAGTTCTTCTTGTTGTCTCCATGCTTGCTAAGAAAATGGGATGAGAAGTTCCGCCTTATGCAAGACACCTTTTTTCTTTTGTTTCACCCATACATGTTTCAGTACTTTTGTGCTATCATCAGTGGATTCTATTTTTATTTTTAACTTACATTATATTACTGTCCTCTTGTTTTGGTAGTTGTTATGCTACACAATATACAATATGTCATAGTTTTGAAGTTGTG